>NW_005354966.1:79198-88910 GCF_000412655.1 Myotis brandtii
TGTGGCCCTCGAGTCAAAAAGTTTGCCCACCCCTGGTAGTGGGAGAAATCACCAAGTCCAGTCAAAGGGTTAAGTACTGGGACGGTGACTCAGGCAGGGACTCGGGATTCCAGGGAAGTCTCCTAGCCTGGGATGGGATGGAATGAGGGTAGGGGCTGAGCTGAGTCTTTTTAAAGGAGCAAGAGTCAGTCTGGTGACATGCAGGGGACATGGCACTTCAGACAGAGGGGAGAGCATAAGTAAAAAGAGTAAAAACAGAGGAGAGGACAGCACCGTGATGGCGAACCTTTTGAGCTCGGCGTGTCAGCATTTTGCAAAACCCTAACTTAACTCTGGTGCCGTGTCACATATAGAAATTTTTTGATATTTGCAACCATAGTAAAACAAAGATTTATATTTTTGATATTTATTTTATATATTTAAATGCCATTTAACAAAGAAAAATCAACCAAAAAAATGAGTTCGCGTGTCATAGGTTCACCATCACTGAACTACAGTATGTGACAGCATGTTGTTTTAAAAAAAAACCTGTGGATTTGCAGTTTATCTACATTCTTTTCTTTGGTTGTATATTTTACCAAAACTTACAAAATAAGAGAAATGATTTAAATGCAGTTTGTATTATTTTGTACACCCTTTCCTACTGTGGCTAACATACTCCTTCCCAGTACAAACAAGACACAAACAAATATATTCAAACTTTTTTTTCTGCTTTTAAAGAACAAGCATTGTATTTTTTTTTCCTGGGACATAAAGTATAATTTATTTTTACTGGGACTGAAAAAAATGAAATCCCTTAAAGAAGCAATCAATTTTATGAATTAGCAGGGAAAAGGAAAGTGGCAAGAAAAATTGATTTGTTTATTTAATTTTGTCATACCAAACAGAATCTTAGATAAATTGGTTTAGGCAAAAATGGGGGAAATTATTATAAGGACTTGGGTCTTTTCTACTAAACCAAGACAAGAAGTACAATTGATCCCCTTGAAGACAGAAAATGGAACTGGGTACCTGGGAAACAGAGGCACAAGGGTTCTTTCAGGTTCTTGCATAATATCCTTTTTATTCCTCTTCATTCTTCCCTTTCTGGAGTCCTATCCACAATAAAATATACATTTCTTGAATTTAGGTGACCAAGTCAAACATTTAACTTTGTCAGCTCTAATTAAAAATTCTCAAAGGATTGATCTTTTTATTGGTACAATTCAGGACAGTGTCCATCTCAATCCTATTAGCTATAGGCATGTGCCAGCAAATAAAGGACATTTAGCTACTATTTATGCCCACCCATGTGGTTTGGGTTTGTGTCCTAGGCAGCCACCCAAAAAAACATTTTACAACTGTCAGTACTTTCCCTAATCTTAACCTCTATCTGTTCTCTCCCTCATCTGGGCTGGGAGTGCATGGTTGTTGGTTTGTCTGTGCCCTTCCAAATCTGTGTAGTCTTGTCAGGGTGGGGACAGGGCTGTGGCAGCAATCTGGATCCTCTTCCCCTAGTTCAGATTTGTCTCAGTATCAGTATGAAATTTTGTTAACTACCAGTTCACCATAGTAGTGGGAGAGAAGCAGTGACTAATTAAAAAGGGTGGATAATACAACATCTAGTTTCTTTTGGTTTTGAATGTATTTTTTGAGTATTATACTGGCAAAAATATTGACAACCTGTACCAATTAATTTGTATCTGCTGACCTTCAAACCAAGCACATAATACCATAGACATCTCTCTATATAAAAACCCAAGCGACTGTTAGGACCGGGACAACCGGTCAACTGGTCGCTATGATGTGCACTGACCACCAGGGGGAGACGCTCAATGCAGGAGCTGCCCCCTGGTGATCAGTATGCTCCCACAGTGGGAGTGCAGCTCAGCCAGAAGCCGGGCTCACGGCTGGCAAGTGCAGCTGCGGCTGCACAGGCAGGAGCAGCAGGGCTGGGATGAGCGACAGTGGAGCTGCACCTGGCCCTGGCTGGGGTTCCTCCCCAGCTGCCTGCTGCTTCGGCACTGCTCCATCCCTCGGGGTCCCAGATTGCAAGAGGGCACAGGCTAGGCTGAGGGACCCCACCCATGCACGAATCTGTGCACCGGACCTCTAGGCTGTAATAAAAGGAACACAGTCATTATTTGTGATAAGGGATATGTAAAAAAAAATGGAAAGAAATCACTAATAATGCATAAATACTGAAATAAATATATATGTCCTGAATGCTTAATATATGTTGGGCATGGTACTAAATGCCTTACATGAATTGTCACATTTAACCTTCACAATAATCTTATGAGGAATGTATCATTTTTATTCCGATTTTATAGATAATGAAACTGAGGCTGAGATATTCAGTAACTTACACCAAGAGCACACACATCTAGTTATTTTTTAAATTTATTTTAGTTTTCAATCATAGTTTGCATTCATTGGTTTCACTTACATGTGGAATCTAAAGATCAAAATAAGCACACACAGTTTTAATGGTTTGGAACCCAGATTGGTTTGGGTCTAGGTCTGAGCCCAGATCATTGAGAGACAATTGGGAGGTAACTACTATGAAGGATAGTGATCTGAGACTCTGCAAAATGAGAGAATGTAGTGGAACCCAAGTGGAGCCATACACAGTACTTGTCACAAATTTGTATGATGCCCCTGGACACTCTTGCTGACCCAGCTTCTGCAAAGGCTAAGCTTAGGCAGCCATGCACATATAGGCTAAGCTCTGCTACTTAGAAAGTTGACAGTTCATTTCTCTCATTGCTACCAAGTGGGCTGGGGAAACAAAACATAACAAAAACACACTGCAATTTGCCCCAAGAAACTGCAATTCTAAATGATCCTAAATTCAGAAACAAGTAAGAGTGTAAAATAAAGACAAAGAAATAAACAGTGCCCAAATTAACGGTTCTATACCATACAGGAAAGATGACTTGGAATAAAACCAGATTCATTCGGTGAGGTTAAAGTCTAAGGAGGTAGAGCTCTGAGATGTTACAAGTAACATTCCTAAAGAAGCATTGACATCAGAGCATTAGAATGTCTTGTTTAGTGCCATCTTAAAGCACTCACTTTGAATGTGAATCACTTTAAATACTTTGTTCCGTATAAATAATTGGTCTGTTACTTTAGGAATAACATAAATGTTAATAAACCTTTTAGAATGTCAAAAGTTAGCAGTATATTAAAATTATACATTTTATAGCCTACAGTATTTAGCAGACTAAATCACATGGATTATTATTATTTGTATTTAACTCTAATTTGACTTGCTACAAATGCAGAAACCCACATTCTATTCAGATGGATATTAAATTATATATTTAAATAACTATTAATGCTCAGTATTTGCTTTTTTATTTGATGAAATCATCAGTATTTTAAATTAAAGGGACTTGGAAACATCTGACAATTATAAAAAAAAAAGTAATGGCATACTTCTACATTCCCCTAAAAATTATACTAATTTTGGTCCAGTGTGGTTTAAATTTTACCTTGTTCCTGGGTACATATTAGATTTTTTAAGAGCCTATATTAAAATCTCCTCAGGTGCTAAATAATGTATAAAATTGCTTCCTCATTATCTATGAGTAGATTATATATTAAGTAGAAACTCCACTACTAGTTTCATATAGTAGATAAAGATCTCTCTCTCCCCCTTTCTTCCTCTTCTTCTGTTTTCTGAGCTCAAGAAGTCAAAGAATTGCAAGTGACTAGGGACTTTATTTACATTAAGTAAATGCCAATCTAAATATGAATTGTCTTTATAGTATCTTCTATTGGAGCCTCAGTGCCTATTATCAATATTTGGCTATTTGTTTAAAAGGTAGCCAGTATTTTTTGTTTTTTAGATGCTTCTCCCACATTAACCACTATTTTGATAAAGTTTTTACACAGATATAATTTCTCTCAAATTTGCTATATTAACTAACTTGTCTTATATGTTTTTTTCTAAAATAAATGACTAGAAAATCATACTGTTTGGACTAAAAGGGTTCTGGTACCAATTCCAACACCTGCCCCCTCATTCCGCCCCCCCCCGCCCCCCATACACAGACACAATACAAAGCAATTGTCAGACACCAGCAGGATATCCAAGAATTTAACTCAGTCTGGTACTATTTACCTGGAGATTGCATTAGGTCCCACAGATAAAGGGTTCAATCTTGCAGTCCATCTCCCAATTCAAATACCATCCCAAATCCAGGTTATAATCTGAGCTTCTGACCAACTGGCTGCAAATTAGAGGTTCCCATGACCCCTTCCTCAGTTTGAAGAACTCATAGAACTCAAAGAGACTATGTCACCGGATTTTTGTGTGAAGGAATATAACTCAAAAACAGCCAGATGGAAGAGATGCAGAGCACATAGTACAGGGGAAAGGGTGCACAGCTTCCTTTCCAGGTGTGCCGCTCTCCCAGCACCTGCACATGTTGACCAAACCCAAAAGCTCTTTGGGATTTTATGGAGGCTTCACTGCATAGGCACGAGTAATTAAATCTTTAGCCATTGGTGCTATAACTCAGTCTTTAGCCTCTCTCCCCTCCCCAGAGCTCAGAGGTCAAGGGTGGGGGCCGAAAGTTCCAACCCTCTCACCACTAGGTTGGTTCCACTAGCAACCAGCCCCTATACTTAGGTGATTTTCAAAAGTCACCTGATTTAAATAACAAAAGACACCTTTGTTCTCTTTACTTGGAAATTCCATGTATTGGAACTCTGTGTCAGAAATGGCAATGAAGACCAAATACATATTTCTTATTGTAAATCACAATAACACACACACACACACACACACACACACACACACACACAAAGTTACTGGACAAAGAGGAGTTAAATTTTAAAACCCAGAATTCATTGAATAATTCAAAGTTATGATCTTAGCCTCAAGATTTATAGACTTCCCAGGAAATGTCATCCTACCCTTTCATAATATGCTTTTGACTTAGCCATTTTAAAATGAGCAATTCCAAGTTAGTTAGAAACTAGACTCTTCTAGAAACTTGTGAATAGCACTGCTGGGAATACCCAAGGATTCTGTTCCATGACCGATAGCAAAACACATGTCTGTGTAAGAGATGGCTTTATTTTGAGAATGCATCATATAGAGAATCCAGAATCATTCCTCAATTGTAAATAGAGGATTCTGTCACTGAGGCTGTAAGTGGCTGGTGGAGCATTGCTATCTCTTTTCACAGGTGGCACTACCCTGAATGCTGGATGAAATAGGATACTTCCTATTTTCTTTCAGGAAACCTGAAGGCTAAGAATATCGCCTTTTTGCTCTTCTTGTGTATGAATGTTTTCTCAGCCATGTCTGAAGTTGGAAATTGCTAGTTTATATTTCACTGTAAGTGGAGCCTTCTGAGACACAGAGTACTGTTTTTGGTGAAAAGTGTCACCTAAGAAACCTTGTGCCTTCTAATATGAGGGGTGAACCACAGTCTATATTTAATATCTGGAAAGCTTCTAACTGCTTTGCATCAATACATTAATTGGTAAACTGAACAATAACTTCTTGCACCCCCTCATCCATCTATACATTTGCTTTTCTGGAATTTCTTTAACATTTGGGTTTCTTACTGAGAAACTACTACTGAAAGCAGAGCCTAGGTGAGAGAATCAAGAAAAAGGATGAGCCAGAGAATTAGCAAATTAATCAACTGATAAAGTGAAATTCGTCCTCAACTTTCATTTTGAATGCTGAGAATTTCTATTATGGAATGTAAAATCAAGGATATTGGTTCATTTATTGTGTGTGAAGCTAACTCTGCATGGTTCTCTTCTATAAGAAGACTCAGCAACTGAAAAGGTACAAATTAATGCAATTAATAAGCACTGCTTTTCTTTCAGAGATTGTACAAGGATGAGTCTTATGCTTTTGACATTTCTGGAAAGTAAAGTCACCTGATTAAATCTTTGGTAATGTTGCACCTGACAGGAAGACAAATTCCTCTTCCAAAACACGTTTTAACAGAGAAAGGATAATTAATTTTACTTCCCTTCTTCTCCTTTCCCCAGCCAATAAGTATCTGTCTGTAGCTAAGAAACCATCAATGACATGAACTTTTCCCATTGTGACACACAGAAATAATACATTTTTTCCTGCATATTTGCATAATGGTTGTTCTAATAGAAAGTAGAGGCCCTAAAAGACACAAAGCGATCCTATCTTTATATATAAAAAGCCAGCTACCTGAATGACCAGTTGCTATGATGCCCACTGCGGCCAGTGAACCTGCCAGATCTGGGGTGGGGCCGGCCGGCCAACCTCCCAGGACCTCTCTTCCTGGCTAGCCCCAGCCCCGATGGGCCTGCCCCACCCCAATCAGTCTCCAGCCCCTCCCCCCCAGTTGGCCCCACCCCTGATCGATCAGCCCCCCAACCCCGATCAGTGGCAGGGCTGACTGACCAACCACCCATGGCCCCTCCCCCAGGCTGCTGGCTCCTGATCAGCCCCTGGCCCCATTCATGGGCAGGGCCAGCTGGCCCACACCCCCTCCCCACAGCTGGCCCCACCCCTGATTAGCCCCCACCACCCTGATCGGCCCACGGCCCCTCCTCCCAGTCAGCTCCACCCCGATCAGGCAGGCTGGCCAGCCAACCTCCCACTGTCTCCTCCTCCTGACAGGCCTGGCCCCGATCTGCCAATTGGGGCCGGGCCGGCTGGGCCCCACCTGTGCACGAATTCATGCACTGGGCCTCTAGTAAATAATAAAAGTGAACCCATTTATTAAATACTATTTGCCAGGCACTTATATAAGTTATGATTCTTGAAGTTGCAAGTGAGAGGAATGAAAAAAGAAATTTTGCAGGCTCATATAACTGAAAATCCATGAGTAGAATCGCCACCAGAGACCATTAGACCAAAGGCTTAAATGATGTAACTAGGGCAGTGGTCGGCAAACTGTGGCTCGGAAAACTGCGGCTCGCGAGCCACATGCGGCTCTTTGGGCCCTTCAGTATGGCTCTTCCACAAAATACTGGCTCTTCCACAAAATACCAACTTCTGCGCATGGGCCACGAAGTTTCAATTGCACTGTACGTGCACGCCCGCATGTGGTATTTTTTGGCAGAGCCACACTGAAGGGGCCAAAGAGACGCATGTGGCTCTCGAGCTGCGGTTTGCCGACCACGGAACTAGGGCTAAGGTCAAGCGTAGGCCCTGTTAAGGATAGGAGGGTGAATGGCTGAAATGGCTGTGACAACTGGAGCTTCACATCTCATCTTTGATTGAGTCTAGTGACAAATGCCACTTCCCTACAATTTGAAAAAGAGCTAGGATTAGCTAGATGGGCTCTTTGACTTAGTTTTGATCACAGAGTTGTTCCCTGAAGCAAGTAAAGGATATGGTAGTGTTAACCTAAAAAATAAGCCAAAGTGAGAGGCAACTGCATTTATTTGAGATCACAAAGAATAGCTATTTGGCAAGCACTGATTCAGGCAGAAACCCAACTAGTGTTCTGATTAGGGGGTGAAGGTAAGAGTTGTATGAGAAAGGGGAGGAATTTATATATGTAAAAATAAGCTTATTTGGTGCTAATTCTAAAGAATATCTCTAATTTTCCATCTGATAGTCAGGATGTCTGCTCTCTTGTTAGCATTACAAACATTTGTTTGAAGTGAAATGTTGGTTTGATTCAATCTAAGGAATTTGTGAAGAATGTGTGCCACACAGGCTCAGGAGGACATTTTGATATTTTTTAGGACTTAGATACAATTGTTAAAAATCTAAGTAAGGACCAGCACTAAATCAGAAACTTTCAAAAGGTTGACAGTTGAGAATCTAAACCACCCATACACTCAGCCTGTGCACCGGGAAACAAAACTATTTAAGCTTCTTTGAATCCCTCACCCCCAAATACTCATAATACTAAAATACCTTGCTTTTGTGTAAATTAATGCACAGAAACCTCATTTAAATTGGAGTTGGGAGGGCTGTAGGGAAAGCACTCATTCCCGCAGAGCCTATTGGGAAGACCTGTTTATATCTCTCCCAATGTCCTCTTCTTCTCTGTAATAAGAGTTCACCCTGCTTTGTTTCTCAGGACTTGCATGGTTGGTCATTAGACCACATGTTGTGAATTGCAATTCTTTGTTGTTCCTGAGTAAACCCATTTTGCTGGAGAAATATCGGACTGTTTATTTGTTTAAGGTCACACTTTTTTTTATTTTCCACTATTATTGAACTGTTGTGTCATGATGCTTACCTAATCCTAATCAAGTCTCTGCATTGAAAGCCCCACCATAAACCAAACTTCTAATTCCCAATGAATTATGATCCTTCTGAGAGACAGGCAAATCTTTGCAAGTGGGTTTCTCTGGCTGTGGTAAGCAAAGAAATTCAGGTTTTGCCTTATCAACCGGTTGCACTGGAGATATTTTGGGAAACATCTTTTGACATAATGTATAACAGTGATCATCAACCTAGTAGGACCAATTTTGTCTCCCCAAAGAGACTGGCAGGAGGACAGGAGGGTAGTTGCTGCTGATATCTAGTGGGTAGAAGCAAGGAATGCTTCTGAACACCCTACAGTGCACAGGCAAGTCCTACACAACAAAGAATTATCCTGCCCAAAATGCCAGTAGTGCCAAGGATGAGAAATCCTGGTCTATAATAATTCGTGTCCCTTCTGCCCCCTCTAGATAAGTCAGTTGTAGTTTAAGCTATATGTGAATATTTGTCTTCAGAGGAGCTTGGTTTGGTTTTTAGAAATTTTGAAGTCGAAGAGACCTTTAATGTAGCACCCTTCCAGGCCAGTAATACTGGAAATGCTGAGTTGTGGGGAAAACACGGATGTTAGCGGACACCCGGATTCTAGCCTCTGATCTGTTACAAATCAGGGGGAAGACTTGGGTGCCATAGTCTGCATCTGTAAAAATGAGGGCTTTGGTACCAGTGGTTTTCATAACCCCTAACAGCTTCAGTACTATTAAGATATTATGAGTCACTCGATGGTCTGACAATGTCCAGGTCTCATGACGAAGAACTTGTCTTTCCTGTGCATGAAAGCACGCTAGAGAAATCTCCTGAGAGTCAGTATAACTGATAAAAGAGAAGATGACCTGGAGAACCTGAACACTTCTAGTGTGTGGCCCTGTTTTTGTAAGTGTCCATGAGGTTTCATAGCCTGGATATATATTTTAGGTCAAGCTTCCAGCCCTGAAATTATTCAGGTCCCTGTTTTTAGTCACATGACTTATTAAAAAATCATTTTAAGAAAAACTCAATTCCAAAATTTCAAATCCATTCCCACCCCAGCATACATGTCGAGCTGTCGCCTATCTCCTTCTTAATTGGAACCAATCTGGGTTAGCATATACAGAATGCATATTTTGCTATTTCTTCTTTACTCCTTCAGGTGGAATTAATTACTCCTTTTCTAGGCTCTCAGTATTTTGGAAGACATATTTATTTATTACAGTTCCAGTTAGTTTCCTCTTTGACTGAGTGATAGGCAATAAATAAATAATAAAGTCCCTCTTTTGCAAGCTGACTGCAGTTGTTTCACTTCTCCAGGAATAATGCAAATTCCATAGGAAGAGAAAAAAAAGCTATTTTTTTTTGGGGGGGGGCTACTAGTATAATGGGTATTTGATTATGCCAAAGCTAACACCACAGGCTGTTCTGAAAACAAAGTAGCAAAAATGAGAAGCTAAAGTGTTCTATAGTATCTCCTAAAGTGTTGTCCTCTGTTGGGGAGGAAATTGCTATAATATTAGTTGA
>NW_005354966.1:106754-109289 GCF_000412655.1 Myotis brandtii
GAAATGGCTGTGACAACTGGAGCTTCACATCTCATCTTTGATTGAGTCTAGTGACAAATGCCACTTCCCTACAATTTGAGAAAGAGCTAGGATTAGCTAGATGGGCTCTTTGACTTAGTTTTGATCAGAGTTGTTCCCTGAAGCAAGTAAAGGATATGGTAGTGTTAACCTAAAAAATAAGCCAAAGTGAGAGGCAACTGCATTTATTTGAGATCACAAAGAATAGCTATTTGGCAAGCACTGATTCAGGCAGAAACCCAACTAGTGTTCTGATTAGGGGGTGAAGGTAAGAGTTGTATGAGAAAGGGGAGGAATTTATATATGTAAAAATCAGCTTATTTGGTGCTAATTCTAAAGAATATCTCTAATTTTCCATCTGATAGTCAGGATGTCTGCTCTCTTGTTAGCATTACAAACATTTGTTTGAAGTGAAATGTTGGTTTGATTCAATCTAAGGAATTTGTGAAGAATGTGTGCCACACAGGCTCAGGAGGACATTTTGATATTTTTTAGGACTTAGATATAATTGTTAAAAATCTAGGTGAGGACCAGCACTAAATCAGAAACTTTCAAAAGGTTTACAGTTGAGAATCTAAACCACCCATACACCAGCCTGTGCACTGGGAAACAAAACTATTTAAGCTTCTTTGAATCTCTCACCTCCAAATACTCATAATACTAAAATACCTTGCTTTTGTGTAAATTAATGCACAGAAACCTCATTTAAATTGGAGTTGGGAGGGCTGTAGGGAAAGCACTCATTCCCGCAGAGCCTATTGGGAAGACCTGTTTATATCTCTCCCAATGTCCTCTTCTTCTCTGTAATAAGAGTTCACCCTGCTTTGTTTCTCAGGACTTGCATGGTTGGTCATTAGACCACATGTTGTGAATTGCAATTCTTTGTTGTTCCTGAGTAAACCCATTTTGCTGGAGAAATATTGGACTGTTTATTTGTTTAAGGTCACACTTTTTTTTTATTTTCCACTATTATTGAACTGTTGTGTTATGATGCTTACCTAATCCTAATCAAGTCTCTGCATTGAAAGCCCCACCATAAACCAAACTTCTAATTCCCAATGAATTATGATCCTTCTGAGAGACAGGCAAATCTTTGCAAGTGGGTTTCTCTGGCTGTGGTAAGCAAAGAAATTCAGGTTTTGCCTTATCAACCGGTTGCACTGGAGATATTTTGGGAAACATCTTTTGACATAATGTATAACAGTGATCATCAACCTAGTAGGACCAATTTTGTCTCCCCAAAGAGACTGGCAGGAGGACAGGAGGGTAGTTGCTGCTGATATCTAGTGGGTAGAAGCAAGGAATGCTTCTGAACACCCTACAGTGCACAGGCAAGTCCTACACAACAAAGAATTATCCTGCCCAAAATGCCAGTAGTGCCAAGGATGAGAAATCCTGGTCTATAATAATTCGTGTCCCTTCTGCCCCCTCTAGATAAGTCAGTTGTAGTTTAAGCTATATGTGAATATTTGTCTTCAGAGGAGCTTGGTTTGGTTTTTAGAAATTTTGAAGTCGAAGAGACCTTTAATGTAGGACCCTTCCAGGCCAGTAATACTGGAAATGCTGAGTTGTGGGAAAAACACGGATGTTAGCGGACACCTGGATTCTAGCCTCTGATCTGTTACAAATCAGGGGGAAGACTTGGGTGCCATAGTCTGCATCTGTAAAAATGAGGGCTTTGGTACCAGTGTTTTTCATAACCCCTAACAGCTTCAGTGCTATTAAGATATTATGAGTCACTCGATGGTCTGACGATGTCCAGGGCTCATGACAGAGAACTTGTCTTTCCTGTGCAGGCTGAAGCACGCTAGAGAAATCTCCTGAGAGTCAGTATAACTGATAAAAGAGAAGATGACCTGGAGAACCTGAACACTTCTAGTGTGTGGCCCTGTTTTTGTAAGTGTCCATGAGGTTTCATAGCCTGGATATATATTTTAGGTCAAGCTTCCAGCCCTGAAATTATTCAGGTCCCTGTTTTTAGTCACATGACTTATTAAAAAATCATTTTAAGAAAAACTCAATTCCAAAATTTCAAATCCATTCCCACCCCAGCATACATGTCGAGCTGTCGCCTATCTCCTTCTTAATTGGAACCAATCTGGGTTAGCATATACAGAATGCATATTTTGCTATTTCTTCTTTACTCCTTCAGGTGGAATTAATTACTCCTTTTCTAGGCTCTCAGTATTTTGGAAGACATATTTATTTATTACAGTTCCAGTTAGTTTCCTCTTTGACTGAGTGATAGGCAATAAATAAATAATAAAGTCCCTCTTTTGCAAGCTGACTGCAGTTGTTTCACTTCTCCAGGAATAATGCAAATTCCATAGGAAGAGAAAAAAAAGCTATTTTTTTTTGGGGGGGGGCTACTAGTATAATGGGTATTTGATTATGCCAAAGCTAACACCACAGGCTGTTCTGAAAACAAAGTAGCAAAAATGAGAAGCTAAAGTGTTCTATAGTATCTCCTAAAGTGTTGTCCTCTGTTGGGGAGGAAATTGCTATAATATTAGTTGA
>NW_005354966.1:110169-118320 GCF_000412655.1 Myotis brandtii
TGGAAAATTATTAATTTTCTATTTTGCTAGTCTAGCAGAACCTGAGAGAAGAGACCAAGCTAAGCCAATTTACATCAAGTGACTTAATAACCAGCAGCAAGTTTTTAATTACCTGACAAAATTAAGATGTCTGATACCTAGTAAACTCTATATTTTGTTTCACTAAACCTTTAGAATATATTTTATTTTATATTATTTTTTGAAGAGCTAATTTTCCTTTTCTTTTTAAAATTCTTTATTGTTGAAAGTATTACATACGTCTCCTTTTTCTCCCATGGACCTCTCCCAGCCCACTCCCGACCCCAGCATAGGCCCTCACCTCTCTATTGTCTGTGTCCAGTGGTTATGCTTATATGCATGCATACAAGTTCTTTGGTTGATCTCTTACCGTCCCCCCACACACACCACTCTGCCCTTTGATGGTCTGTTCAATGCTTCTATGTCTCTGTATCTGTTTTGGTTCATCAGTTTATGTTCATTATATTCCATATATGAGTGAGATCATGTGATACTTATCTTTCTCTGATTAGCTTATTTCACTTAGCATAATGCTCTCCAGGTCCATCCATGCTATTGCAAATGGTAAGAGTTCTTTTCTTTTTTATAGCAGGGTAATATTCCATTGTATCCATGTACCATAGTTTTTAATCCACTCATCTGCTAATGGGCCCTTAGGCTTGATGCCTATAGATATTCCCTGCTTGAACTTCATGTGGTCTCATTGTCTAGGCCAGGGGTAGGCAAAGCACAGCCTACTAGTAGTCTGATTGGACAACCATTTTTATAAGTAAAGTTTTATTAGAAAACAGCTGTGCCCATTAATTTACTTATTCTCTATGGCTTTTTTAATACTACGAAGGCAGAGTTGACTAGTTGGGGCAGAGATAATGTTTATGATGTGGCTCTTTATAGGAAGTGTTTTCCAATTTTTGGTCTAGGTTCCTGCTACTCAAAGTGTGGTTCATTGACCAGCAGCATCACCTGGACCTTGTTGAAATGTAACATCTCTGGCTCCAAACCAGACCTATTATATCAATCTCTTTATTTTTTAAAAAATTCTCAGGTGATTCACATGAAGTTTGAAAACCTGTGGCCTGGAATACAGTCTGGGTCTTAGTAAATCCCAATAAATAATTGTCCAGTGAGTGAATAACTAGGTCAGTAGATGTATATTTACTATGTATGATGTACCAGACCCTTGGCTAAGTCTGGAAAAGGAACCAGAGAAATGGTTCTTGTCCTCAAGGAGTTTAAAATTTTATTTAAGACAAAAAAAGTAACAGAGGTGAAACAATTAGAGAATATTAGATCAAGGCTCACCTGATAATATGCTGATTGTATGTTGCAAATGGTAAGTGATGAAGCAGGAATCGTATTGGAATCTGAAAGGAATAGAAAGATGCATCAGATATGAATGTCTTTGGATGGACTGGCAGTGTCTCAGATGTGGTTCATAAATACAAAACTGGGGAGTAAAGTGTCCCTTAGTTTACTCAGGGGTTTTTGAATTACAAGGAAGAGATGGAATATGCTCAGACAAATGGTTCCACAGCTCTTAGCGAAGTGGATAAATGCCTGAGCACATGCGTTTTTATGGAAAGTAAATTGGGCTATAAATCAAGGAACAAAAGATAGAGCTGAACATTCCAGCAGTTAAAATGTGACAAGAAATACCTGAACAGCCTCTGATGAGATAATTGATATGACATGGTGAATTAAATATCTACAGTAGAATTAGCTATGGCAAACCTCATCTTTTTTCATGTTAAATGCTAGTCTTGTAAGAATAAGACAATTACAAAGTCACAATCCTGCTGCCTTTTGTTTTTGCTACTGAACTGTTTGTAAGCACTTAATTCAGTGGTTTGATGTCAGATTCGTTCCTCTTATAATAAATAGCATTTCTCAGAAAACTCAGATACATTTTAATTTTCAGAAGACTGTTCTCTACTTGACATAATAATATTCAAGAAAAACAGAGCACCCAATCTTTAGATAAAGAAACCCCCACCAATCTATTTGTCTTATATTTGTTTAAATAAGATACTTAGACTACAATTTTCCATGCAGGATCTCAGAAGGCCACTAATCAATGTGGCATCTATTTGGCTTTCTGAATTGAGAAAAAAACCCTCTTTTTTTTTTGGTAGCTTTTATAATCAGGGAGGCAGAAAAGAACCATGTACAGGTGGGAGGACAAACTTGATTCATAACTCTGTGGATTGGACAGCTTCAGAGTGTTTGAGTCACACACTTCCAAGTCCTGAAATTTAATATTTCAACAATCTCACTTCCTGTGCTTATATTCTAGTTTTATATGCTGTGAAACACAGTGGCGTCAGCAACAAGGAAATGGAGGGAGTCCATAAGTTTGTAAACAGGAGTGAGTTTTCATATGGCCATTACTAAAGTCAGAATAGGGGTGTCATGATGTCATTTTGTCTCAGCTTCACCTAGGCCTGGAGTAAAGTATATGTGCATGTCTAGGGGCTGAATATTGTGGCCAGAGACTCCTGTACTAAAGTCAGCACAGGGGTGTCATGATGTCATTGTGCCTCAGCTTCACCTACTTTCCTAGGCCTGGAGTAAAGTATATGCGCATGTCTAGGGGCTGAATATTGTGGCCAGAGACTCCTACTTCACTCTTATCGCCTCAGCTTCCCATTCAGAGCATATAGCCCCAATTTGAAAACTAGTATTAGAAATTTAGAATCTGGAATTCAGGAAGGGATTCCAAGAGATCTTGTGCCTCTCACTTCTGTATTTGTTGTCCCTCTGTTTGAATTCTGGAGAATGAAGGAATCATATCTTTCAACTGTTAGTGAGTTGTCTATTCCATAAAAAGCATGGTCTGTGTGTTTGGGGTACTGACCCAGAGTTTGATAGTGTGGTATCATGGGGAGAACACTTGAGTTATGATCCTGGTGACAGTAAAATGTCATCTCTCATAGAAACAAGTTTTGCCACTGGGTGCTGTTTTCTTATCTGTGAAATTAAGGAGGTAGGCAAAATGCAGAGGTTCCCAAACTAG
Source organism: Myotis brandtii (assembly GCF_000412655.1). Lineage (NCBI taxonomy): Eukaryota > Metazoa > Chordata > Mammalia > Chiroptera > Vespertilionidae > Myotis > Myotis brandtii. The sequence continues at coordinate 113,201 of NW_005354966.1, forward strand.
CTCACCAACAGAATCACCTGGGAGAATTAAAGATACAGATCCCCTGCCCTCATCCCTCTCTCCTGGACTCTCACCTCCAAGATATTGATTTGTTTGTTCTAGGTAGGGCTCAGGAATCTGCATTTTTACCATAAATGTTCCTGGAGTGTTCTGATTTTCAGAAGGATTTGGGAATCCCTGGTTTAGATAATTTCAGTGGTTTCCTATACTGAAAAAAATATTTGTCATGATTTTATTTCAGTGAGCTAAGCAGGTCTGATGAGTATGATTTCTTTATTTCTCTTACCATGTTATGTTGAGCTCTGTTTCTTACCTTTCCCCCCTACCTAAACATAATTTCCTAGAAACTTCGTTTTTATTCAATATCATATCTGTAATTTTGACATTACATAGCTTTCTTGTTTACCACTGAAGAAATTAAAGACAAATGTGAAATGATAGCTAGATTTTACTGATTTTAAAGTAGCTTGTGACTTATGTTGTCTATAAAATTCTGCATCCTTTGTTGTTCATTTAAAAGTGTTTAGTGGGTACTTACTGCCAGGCACTGTTTTAGGCACTTGGACTGTTAATAAAATAACCCCAAATTTCTACCTTTATTGAGCTTATATTTTCTATTCTATTCTTTTCTATTCTATTCTATTCTATTCTATTCTATTCTATTCTATTCTATTCTATTCTATTCTATTCTATTCTATTCTATTCTATTCTATTCTATTCTATTCTATTCTATTCTATTCTATTCTATTCTATTCTATTCTATTCTATTCTATTCTATTCTATTCTATTCTATTCTATTCTATTCTATTCTATTCTATTCTATTCTATTCTATTCTATTCTATTCTATTCTATTCTATTCTATTCTATTCTATTCTATTCTATTCTATTCTATTCTATTCTATTCTATTCTATTCTATTCTATTCTATTCTATTCTATTCTATTCTATTCTATTCTATTCTATTCTATTCTATTCTATTCTATTCTATTCTATTCTATTCTATTCTATTCTATTCTATTCTATTCTATTCTATTCTATTCTATTCTATTCTATTCTATTCTATTCTATTCTATTCTATTCTATTCTATTCTATTCTATTCTATTCTATTCTATTCTATTCTATTCTATTCTATTCTATTCTATTCTATTCTATTCTATTCTATTCTATTCTATTCTATTCTATTCCATTCCATTCCATTCCATTCCCTCCACTCCACTCCACTCCACTCCACTCCACTCCACTCCACTCCACTCCACTCCATTCCATTCCATTCCATTCCATTCCATTCCATTCCATTCCGCTTCCCCACTCAGAGAACCCATGCACAAATTATAGACAATGTCATTCTGCTACCAAACACCCTTGGGCCATCTTCTGCATACTTGTTTTTACCATGATTTGATTTGAGGTTCTCTTAGTTTTTACTCTCTCTGTTTTTTAGTGACTTTACTTTTCAATAACTGCTACTATTGACCTCTCTCCATCTTTCCTAGGCTGAACTTACTTCCTGAGGCTTATCCTAGGCTTCTGCTTCAGAGAGCTCTAGTTTCTTTAATCCAATATCTACTAAGTGACACAACTAATTAGATTTTGAAATGTTAAGAGATATTTAGCCCAGGGGTATAGCACAGTGGTTGAGCATCAACCTATGAACCAGGAGGTCACAGTTTGATTCTGGGTCTGGGCACATGCCCAGATTAAGGGCTTGATCCCCAGTGGGGGGACATGCAGGAGACAGCAGATCAATGATTCTCTCTCATCATTGATGTTTCTATTTCTTTCACCCTTTCCCTTCCTCTCTGAAATAAATAAAAACATATCTCTCTCATCATTGATGTTTCTGTCTCTCTTCTCCCTCTCCCTTCCTCTCTGAAATTAATAGGAATATATTTTATAAAAAGAATAGCCCAGCTGGCATGGTTGAGCGTCGATCTATTAACCAGAAGGTCAATGGTTCAATTCCTAGTCAGGGCAAATGCTGGGGTTGCGATTCCCAGTGTGGGGCTTGTGGGAGGCAGCCAATCAGTGATTCTCTCTCATCATTGATGTTTCTATCTCTCTCTCCCTCTCCCTTCCTCTCTAAAATTAATAAAAAATATATTTATAAAAGAATAAAGATATTCTTTTTAATATAAATATTTAGATAACAAGCTGTATAAGTTGATCCTATTTATGGTTAAAGGTAAAAGAAAAACCCATTTAATCTGACTTACGCATGAAAAAGAATTTATTGACTTGATAACTGAAAAGCTCAGTCATTGTGTTTGGCTTCAGTTTCAGGTTGATCTGAGTGACCAGGAATTCAGTCAGGAATCGTCCTCTGCATCTCTTGATTTTTTTCCTCTGCATTAGCTTTGATCTCAGTAAGACTCTCTGAGCCATGTGGTGGTGTATTGAGGGTCTCCCAAGACCACTCCCAGGTTCAGTGATTTGCTGAGGACTCACAGGTATCAGCATATAGTTGTCCTCATGGCTATTATGTCTTACAGTAAAAAGATACAAAGCAAAATCAGCAAGGGGAAAAGCTGCATGGGGCAAAGTCCTGAGGAAACCAGGTCCAGAATCCTCTCCCAGGGGAGTCACACAGGGTGCACACATTGCCCTTAGCACACCTGAAAAGTTGTCTACCAGGAAAGCTCACTATAGACTCAGTGCCTAAGGTTCTTGAGGGACTGCTAGGTAGACACCCTCTGCCTAGCACATACTTAAATTCCAGACTCGCAGAGAAAAGCAGGTGTTGAGCATAAACCACATTGTTTCTTACAAACATCCGAGGCACCAGAAGTTAATCTTATTAAGGCAGTGGGAACCTTCTGAAATCTAAGTTCTTAGATGTAGTCCAAAGGCCAAGGTCCAGCCTTGCAAGCAGGCTGTTTTGAGGATAAGCCACATCAGGACTGTCTGTTAACTCTGCACAGGTAGCAACTATAATACCATTGGCTCTGGAAGTATAGGCTCCAAGATTGGCGACTCCTCCCAAAAGATGCACCCTTTTCCCAGTATGTCTAGAATGTCTCCATGTCAGAGACTGGCTAGATGTTCCTCACATCCAACTTACCTCCTTCCTGGGCCCACAGGAAAGACTATATTTATGAGCCCCACTCTGAGTTGACTGTAGTTAGCATTCTAGTCACTGGAATGTGAGCAGAGGTGATGCATGTTTAATCCAGGCTGGCCCATATAACCTCTCCACACATGATTCTCCATGTTCTTCACCTTGAAGCCAGGTGAGAGTTTGGATTCCAGAACACGGATAGAGCCTGAGTCCCTGAATCACTACTTTGTGAAGAACTGCCTACCAATCAGGAATACCGTTTTGCATTTTATTTGTATAATTTATAACCTTCAGTTTGTTAGCATAATTCCATATTTTTAGATCGATTTGTAATAGCAGTTAGCATTATCTTACCTAATATATTTGGAACTCACTCTTGATTGGCTTTTTTGGGTAACATGCCCCTCCTAAAACAATTGCCATTTCTCATTTGTGAATATGTTTGGGGTGTTCTCTCATCAGCTAGGCTTAGGTCAAGTGCTCATCCTGAAAAAGGCTCAGTCCTTCTCATGGCATCTGCAATGAATAAGAGTGAGGAAGGAGAGGGGAAGTATTTCTTGGAAAGACCACTGAATTACATCTACACAATGGAATTCCATGCTGCTGTAAAAAAGAAGGAATTCTTACCATTTGCAACAGCGTGGATGGAACTAGAGAGCATTATGCTAATAAGCCAGTCAGATAAAGATAAATATCACATGATCTCGCTCATTTGTGGTATATAATGAACAACATAAACTGATGAACAAAAATAGAACCAGAGACATAGAAGCATTGAACAGATTGTACAACCTATGAGGGAAGGCGAGGGGTGCGGGAGTAAGAGATCTATCAAAAGACTTGTATGCATGCATATGAGCAAAACCAATGGACACAGACAGTAGGGGGGCGGGTGGGGGCTTGTGCTTGGGGGAGGAAGTAGCGGGGAAGAGGTCAATGGGGAAAAAAAGGAGATTCATGTAATACTTTAAACGATAAAGAATTTTAAAAAGACCACTGAATTGTGTTAGGAAGAAAAAACAACACAATTTAAGGTAGCCTGAATACAAGTGTCCAATATACAAATCATTCCTTTTCAAAGTCCACTGACATCTACACTCTGTTTTACCCTGCAGCCTGAGTAATTCTGGCTTTCGGTCAATTTGTTGAATGCATGAATGCATGTAAAGAAAGAAATCAGAATATCAGCTTTAAAACCTCGTCTTTCCCTCAAGTGCAGCATTATTAAAAGAATTTTATATCTCAACTCTCTCTCTTTCTCTCTCTCTCTCACTTTGCCCCTGTTCAAGCATAAGCTAAACTGTACTTTAAACCCAGCATGAATTTAATGAATCAACACAAGTCCCTTTGCATTCTGCTTATGTTTGGGCTGTGTCTATAAAGTATGCAGATCCTTAGGCATCCTTGGAACTAAGGAGTGAAGGCACAAGCATGGCAAACAACTACAGCAGCAAATGATTTATATTGGTAAACCCAATGGTGGTTGGTATATAGAAAAATTGACTACAATATATGTGCTGGCAATTTGTGTTTTAACTTACAAAAATTATCATTCATAATAATACCGCCTGGCTGGAGTGGCTCAGTTGGTTGAGTGGTGTCCTCTGGTTGTGGGTTTGGTCCTGGATTGGAGCACAAGTAGAGGGTAGCCCATCCATATTTCTCTCTCCCATTGATGTTTCTCTCTCTCTCTCTCTCTCTCTCTCTCCCTCCCTCCCTCCCTCCCACCCCCTTCTTCTCTCTAAGCATGTCCTCGGTGAGGATTAAAAGGGAAAAAATAATAATACAAAGAGGAAAATAATAGTTACTCAGAAACTCACTACCAGAGATAAGCAATATGAACATGTTGGCCTAGTTCCTTCTAGTTCGTAATCACGTGTGTGTGTGTGTGTGTGTGTGTGTGTCCTAGTTATTATGTTCCACCACATCTGGGAGTTAATGCTGGCACAATATCTATAAAATATCTATAATAATAAAATATGCTAATTAGACCGGACGACCTTCTAGACCAGTGGTTCTCAACCTTGGCTGCACATTAGAATCACCTGGGAATCTTTTTAAAAT
>NW_005354966.1:118385-119827 GCF_000412655.1 Myotis brandtii
AATTTCCGGAGGATGAGGCCCAGAAATCAGAATTTTAAAAAGATTCCCAGGTGATTCTAATGTGCAGCCAAGGTTGAGAACCACTGTTCTAGACGAAGCCGGGGCTGTGAGGGAAGCCCAGGTCCCGGGTGCCAAAGGGAAGCTGGTGCTGGCAGCCAGGGGAAGGAAGGCCTACTCTTGCATGAATTTCGTGTATCGGGCCTCTAGTATTACCATAAAGATCCTGATCTCCCTAGGAGCTGACAAGTAGCTGTCTTACAACCCAAAGTATGGTACAAAAATATTTTTTTACTCTTCCCTTATGGAAATTTTCAATGATATTAAATCTCTTTAATTAGGTACTCAGAGACCCTTTCCCAATTGGATTTCCTTTTCTATCCCTCCATCTTTCTTCTTTCCCTCCAAAATATATTCAGGTCTCCAGACCCTTCCCATACTTTCTAAATCTCTCGTGTCCATGTAAACTGTTCCTAAAATGTCCCCCCTAAACTATGAGGGCAACAGCAGATACCTACAGTTTTGAGAGTGGAGCATATATAAGGTAAAAATAGGACTTACCCCATAAGTTTATTATAAGTAATTATATGTAAAGCACATAGAATAGTTCTTGGCACATTGTAAGAACGTTGCTATTATTGTTGCTCTTACTGTTGATTTCCTTTATAACAATTTTATTTCCTCTACTCCCTATGTGATTTCCTTTAAAAACAATGTGAATGCATTATTGTTCTAAAGTCTCCCTCCCCATCATTTACAATGATGAGATAAGGTGATAAAGAGAACAGAAATTCTATTCTTTCATGCATTTACATTTTTATAAAGTTGAGTTCACAGTGGATATAAAAATGTATTCCATGCATTATCATTTGGGTTTTTTTCATGAGAATTTTCTCATGTAATTGCAGAATCTCCATGTGAAGTCTCAAAATCCAGCAGTAATGGTCTTTTAGGTATTCAGATGGAACTCTGAAGTCCTATCAGCACGAGGGTCAGAAATTGTCTCTTTCTAGCAGGAAGGACCCTGTTAGGAATTACTGTTTACCTCAAGTTAAATAAAAAACCAATGCATTTGCTACATTTGTGCATTTATCTATTCAACTAATATTAATTGACCCCTATTATGTATTGGGTACCATGGTAGGTACTGAGGATACCAAAGAGAACAATTTAAATATAGCTTCTGCCTCCATGAAGCTTACATTCTGAAGAGAGAGGGAGTCATCAAATAATTACATAAATATATTGATACTAGGGGCCCAGTGCATGAAGATTCGTGCACTGGGGGTGTGGTGGGAGGGGTGGAGGGGGGTCCCTCAGCCCGACCTGCACTCTCTCCAATCTGGGAGCCCTCAGGGGAGCCCTCTCCAATCTGGGAGTTTCTGTCTGTCTTTGCAATCATATGAGCGAATTGTCTGAGACCCCCAACCCAGTTTGGTTTGTTG
>NW_005354966.1:119966-125333 GCF_000412655.1 Myotis brandtii
ACCACAACAGTAATGTGCTCCAGGCTCACTTTGCTCTAGTGTCTAGAGGAGATCTGTCTGCCACCAAAACTATGATTCCCAGCATTCCTGGTGCTCCCTGCGCTCTGGGCTTCCGCTTCCAGTCCTGGGGCTGCCACCAAAACTACTATTCCCAGAATTCCTGGTGCTCCCCAAGCTCTGGGTTTTCCCCGACCAAGGGAGCCACGTCCCCCCAAGCTGCCAGCTCTCCCACTCTGCTCTGTGTATGCAAATTACCTGCCATCTTTGCCTGGTTAATTTGAATACTCACTCCTCATTGGCTTGTGGGCGTGGCTTGAGCATAGCAGAGGGATGGTTAATTTGCATATTTCTCTTTTATTATATAGGATAGTCTGCAGTAGAGGAAAAGCACAGAGCAATAAGAGATAATACTTTGGTGATCTTATCTAGCCCTGTAGCTGGCATGGTGGGAGTGATGATAAGGAAGGAGTCTTCAGGGAATTATCTCTAGGAAGAGATATTTGAACTGAGAATTGAACAATGAATAGGAGTAATCAAGTTATAGGGGCCAGAAGAGGTAGGGTAGAGGGAATATCATGTGCAAGGACCCTAGGATGGGAAGCAGAAAACCTGTTTGAAAAACTGAAAAGATAGCCAGGCTTGTTGGAATTTTTAGAGCAGGGGTCCTCAAACTACGGCCCGTGGGCCACATGCAAATACAAATATTGTATTTGTTCCCGTTTTGTTTTTTTACTTCAAAATAAGATATGTGCAGTGTGCATAGGAATTTGTTCATAGTTTTTTTTTAAACTATAGTCCGGCCCTCCAACGGTCTGAGAGACAGTGAACTGGCCCCCTGTTTAAAAAGTTTGAGGACCCCTGTTTTAGGGAAAGGACAGGAATAGGGATAGGTGAAGGGACTGCATGGAGAGGAAAAATCCTTGTTAATCCTATAAGCGATTTTGCATCTCCTGTCAAAGCAGTGGAACTCTTTTGAATAATTGCACCCAGAGAGTATACCTGTGCAAGACACTGTTAGCAGAATAAAGAGAAGAGAAATCTATATCCTTTGAGATTGTGTAGATCATATTAAACAAAAAGAGGTATTTCCAATATGTAAAATGTTTCTGCAAGAAACCATAAGTATACACATAAAATGGCCATAAAATACTGTAATTTTAAAAATTTCTTGGGGAATAGTTGGTAACTAGTGTAAATCATAAGTTTGATGGACCTCTTTATTATGTCTTTAATAGATCTAAGAAAACAAAATTGTATTGCTTAATAGATCTTGCTAGACAAAATCCTGCAATTTATGCAGTCATTTGTGGGAATAGGATAACATAATTAAATGGGATGCTTAATGATGAACAAAGTTTGGGAAGCACCAATGTATAGTGAGAATTCAGTTGGGGAAGGAAGTTGAGAGATGTTAGAGATTGGATTTTTTAAAGTTTTTAATAAAGGGAGGACAATCAATGGAAAGCAAATGGATGAGAGCTACCCATAGCCTCCAGCCATCCCCCAGTGCCTAAGGGTTTAGGATTTTACCTATAGCTGGTCACACAGTTCTTTAGGAAAAACTAATATGGCCTGACCGGTTGGGTCAGTGGATAGAGCGTTGGCCCTCAGACTGAAGAGTCCTGGGTTCCATCTCGGTCAAGAGCACTTACCTCGGTTGCAGGCTGGATTCTTGACCCTGGTCAGGGCTTGTGCAGGAGGCAGCCAATAGATGTAGCTCCCTCACAAGTTGTTTCTCTCTCTGTCTTTCCCCTTCCCTCTCACTCTCTCTAAAAATCAATGGAAGTAACCTCAGGTGAGGATTAGCAAAAAATAAAGAAGAAACAAAAGAAAAGAAACCTAATATGATTTTATGTGTTTTTCCTTTGTGATAGGACATTCTTGGAAGAACCTAAGTTCCTAGTTCATTTCATAGATCCCTTCAGATACCTAAAAACCATGAACAGTGGTCCTCATCCTTTCGTGTACATCAGTGTCACTTAGATGAGCTTTACACCAGCACACTGGTGAGCTCTATTCCCCAGAACTTCTGATTTAATAGGTCTGGGGTGAGGGCCAAGTGTTTCCATTTTTAACAAGTTCTCAAGTGATGCTGCTGGTCTGAGGACCATGCTTGCAACCATCCAGGGAAACATTTGACGTCCAGGCAGAAGCAAGGGGACAAGAAAATGTTCTTGCTAGCCTAAATGCTCGGACTCAGGGTGGTTGTTCAGCATAGAAGTGATTCACATTCTAGTTCAAACTCATTTTATTCAAACATAATAAGATTGATTTTACCAATCACATTTGCTCTAAAAGTGCTATATTTTAAAAGTGGAGATGAACTGAAGTAAATTTTATTTTGAAAATGTCATGGAACATTACAGTGGTGTTACAAACCGAAGTCTGGGACTCACTGTGACACTGACTCAGCTTTCTGTTAAAATAAAATGAAAAACATTTGTCCCACATCTCCAAATTTGGAGGGTTTCTTTTGAATTCCAGAGCAAGTGTTTTTATTTAGATTACTTTTGTTCTGAGGCATTGGGCAGACAGCCAAATAACACAGTTTTGCTTAACTTGACATAAGATGTCTTAAGTTAAGATGTATGAAGGTAGAATTGAAATAAATTTTGTGTCCAAAAACAATATTGATTTTTTTCCTCTGAAAAGCTCTATTTTAACATCAGTTTAAACTAAAGAGCAAATAAGGGAGACTAGGAAAATACAGTGGCTTTGGAACTGTAAAAATACATCACTCTTTTTTGCTGTAGATTATAGAGTTTTCTTGTTCTGTTTTGTTTTTCTTAAGTAAGTTCAATTTTCACTATTATTTGTGTGAGCAGAGGAAATCTGGGGTTAGTTTTAATTTGTACAGTGTTGAAGTTGAATAAGATTGATTTATAAGTTTTACTCTATTCTTAACATTCCATATTTTTTCCTTCCCTTTAAAAATATTTTATTAACGTTAACTCCCAAGTATCCTATTGCTCTAACCACACTTGTAAAGAAAATTTAAACATTGTTCTTACCTTCAAAGAATTTATAACCTAGCCTGATAGTACAACAATGCTATTTCTTAATATATTTTCTATAAATTCTCAAGTTCAAACTGTGTCACTATGAATGCAGATAAGTGATTTGCAAGTAAATGGTTTACAACCATCTTTCTGAAAGAAAGAGGTGATATAAACAAGTAAATAAATACTGATTTGTTGATTTCTGTAGCATTTGTTGATTTCTATGGCATATATACCCCTATTGTGCCCAATTTCAAATCACTAATGTGACATTGCTGCCCACAGAGAGATGTGTGGTAGAACATCATTGTATAGGGTCTGCATCATTACAAATAAGTAACTTCAAGATCATAAGTAATAGAAAAATTTAGTAAAATTAGAATATTATAAGTTTTGAGTATTTGTGACTTTTATTTTTAGTGGTTTATTTAATTATAAATTTATATAATTTAATTTTTGATAATGGGATGTTTAAAAACTAGCTTGTAAAATTCCTGAAAATTTAATTGTTGGTTCTCATGGGTTTGTATGAATCTCACCACTGGTCTTTCCTCCAAGCAGATGCCAAGACAAGATAAAACGCATAAGAAATTTTTTGGGGAGTCATGCTCACAAAAGAAAATGAGAAAGGAGCCAGGGGAGGCTTGGAGCATCATCAGACTATGATGCAGATTTGACCCCCAGGGAAAGCGAATGAGACTGGAGGTTGTCCGGAAGTGTCCAAGTCTGCTCTGCACCTGAGGGTAGTTCTTTGAGCCAAAGGCAACCCTCAGAGTTATTCATGCTTCCAGGATAGCTTGGTGTTCCTGCCATACTCAGCCATCCCCTGTGAGTAGCCAGTGGGAAGCATGGACTCTAGATGGATGCCAGGAAGGATTTCAGAGGAAGCTGGGGCCCTTGGTCAGTTTGGTGTCCTATTCTTGGACCTATGCCAGGCACATTGCTGTCACACACTCAATAGTGTTGTGTCTTACGTCTTCCTCACCTGGTCTATTACCATACGTTTCTTTTTATACCCATGTATGATCATGTTATTCCTCTCCTCAAATTGAGTGGCCCCCAAATACTTTCAGAAAGTCCTCAAACTTTCCAACACAATAGAGACTAAGCTTTTCTTACCATTTTCAACTCTCTTCACCTTCTAGGCTCTAACTTCACCAGACTTCCTGTTCTCCATTACACCTTTCCCACCTTGTACATCTGTCCACCCATCCATCTAAAGAGTATTTTGTGAGAATCACATATATGTAAGAACCTTGCTAATTATGGTGTTAAAGGAACATCTTAGAGACTCATGGGAGATAGACACAAGTAAGCAGATAAATTTGAGAAAGGTAGGAACATTGTTGGCTAATATCATTAGGATAGATACTTAGTAATTTAAATAATTTTTTATTAATGAGTAGATTAATAGAATTTATATATATATATGACACACCACACATATATACATGTATATGCATACATACAGATATATACATATATATGTATGTATGTGTGTATGTATTTATAATTTCTATCAATCCCCTCATTAATAAAAATTGCATATATGTGCAAATATATAAAACATTTTACTTTAAGTTAAAATAAACATATGTGCAAACATTTGTTATTTTTTCAGTGTGAGCTATTGATTGGATTCCACATCATTTTTAGTTGTCTCACTTTTATTGACTTTTAAAGCATGTTGTAAGCATTCATGTTAATTTATATTCTCATGGATTTGGCACTTATTTATTTTTCAGTTTATTCATGAGTGAGTTAGGTGGAGTTTGGCTAAGAGGAAGACAGTATAGACAGGTGGACAAGAGCACAGACACTGTAGATAATTTGTGTTTGAAACACAACTCCCTTGCTTAACTGTGTGACCTTGGGAAAGTTATTTAACTTCATTACTGCACAGTATTCTCTTCTTTAAAATAAGAATCTATAATAATAAAAGCATAATGTGCAAATTGACCGAATGGCCCGTCCGGACAACCTTCCGGATGAAGCAGGGGCTGCAACTGTGGGATTGAGGCAGTCGCCGCAGCTGTGAGGGAGGGATGGAGGCAGCGCTGTGGCTGCAAAGGCCTACTCTTGCACGAATTTTGTGCATCAGGCCTCTGATGTAATAATAATAGTAGTTACCTCACAGGTTTGTAAGGATTAAATGTATTAATGTATGTAAAGTTGTTAAAAAAGATACTTGGCATATAATAAACCCTATATGAATATTAGTCATCATTATCATTGTAATTGCAAAATAAAAATATAAGTTGCTATGGAAATACTGAAGCTGGACCAATTCTAGAATGTCAGGGAAATCTTGTGGAAAAAGAGATGACCTAGCTCCGTGGTCAGCAAACTGCGGCTCACGAGCCACATG
>NW_005354966.1:125619-130494 GCF_000412655.1 Myotis brandtii
GGCTTTTTGGCCCCTTGAGTGTGGCTCTTCCACAAAATACCACGTGTGGGCGCGCACGTACAGTGCGATTGAAACTTCGTGGCCCATGCACAGAAGTCGGTTTTCGGCCTGGGCGAGTCTATTTTGAAGAAGTACTGTTGATATTTGGCTCTGTTGACTAATGAGTTTGCCAACCACTGACCTAGCTGGTTTGGCTCAGTAGATACAGTGTCAGCCCGTGGACTGAAGGATCCCACATTTGATTCCAGTCAAGGGCACATACCTCTGTTGCAGGCTCAATCCCTGGCCCTGGTTGGGGCATGTGTCGGAGGTTACCAATTGTTGTGTCTCTCTCACATCAATATTTCTCTCTCTGTCTCTCTCCCGCCCTTCTACTCTCTCTAAAAACAATGGGGGGCAGAAAAAAGACACAAGAACTGAGGCCTTGTGAGTTAATAGCAAGAATATGTCTTGATTGCATTTGTAGCTGCCCTGGGGCCTACCACAGAGTATGGCATACAGCAAAAGGTGGGTAAGTGCCTTTCAGTTGTTAACTGAACAAAGTTGGAAACTCAGCAAAGGCTACTGGCTAATACAGGGCCAGAAGAAAATGCAAATCAGTTCTAACCAGAAAGACAAAAATAATGAAATAATATAAAATAATAAAGGAATGGGAGACAAACACTGACATTAGTCTGTACTACTAAAGCATGGCATTTTACTCATTTTCAATAAATTTTCTTTCATTTGCTAGATGCATTGTTAGACATTAATTGGTGGCATACACCAATTAGAGCCAAATTGCACAATGCCACCTCCTAAGAAAACTAATTTTTCACATGGATAATTGCCATTGAGCTGGATTAGTTCTTTTTTAGGCCTGTATTAGCAATTCAAATAATATTCCATAATTTCTGTGCCTGTGCAAGCATATGAAATTAACAGAAGAGAGACAAGGTTTAATGCTTAATTGAAAAATATACTTTTAATGGATTTGGACTGTACTTTTATTATTTAATGGTGCCTGTTTGACCAAAAACTTTATTTTACATCTCAAAGCAAACCTCATAGTTAAGAGTAAAACTCACTTATTTTCTCCACTACCTTTTTTGTAGACACACCAAATGGAAAATAATTTGTCTTCTGTAAATTTAGGTAATGTACGTGTAAAAGATGATTTCCCTGTATTTCAAAATGTAATCTTTTCCACAATGTTAGGTATTAATTAATTTGCATCTTAGAGTCAATCTTCCATAGCTTCATCTCTTATGCTTAGTTCAAGTGGCTTCAGGTGGAATTAAATGGAAAGAAAAAGTAGAATCTACAGTAGCTGAGTAATGATCCTGAGTAGAGCTTCATTCCACCTGCTGTGTTCAGGATGTATCTATAATAATAAAAGTGTAATATGCTAATTAGACCAGATGTCCTTCCGGATGACCTTCTGGATGAAGCTGGGGCTATGAGGGAAGCCCGGGACCTGGGTGCCAGAGGGAAGCCGGTGCCGGCAGCTGGGGGAAGGAAGGCCTACTCTTGCACGAATTTTGTGCATCGGGCCTCTAGTGTTAACAGAAAAAAAGTTATGCCCTTGCCTTTAAAAAAAATCTTGCATCTGAGGATGGTTTGGGTAGTCTCTTTAAGAATGAGTTCTCTAGTAAAATGTTCTGAATTTTTATCCCAATTATATTATTTCTTAGCTAGACTGGCTCTGTAAAACATTATGCACATAAAAGCTGGTATTATAAATTATCATTAACATTCTTATCATTTTAGATCAGATACATACGTGTCTGAAAGAAAGGGAAATGACTGCATTTACAATATATTGAAGTAATTGTGGTAAAAAATATACTCAGAGTAGAGGACTTTGATTTTTACAGTGCTTGAGCAGTGGTTCTCAACCTTCTGGCCCTTTAAATACAGTTCCTCATGTTGTGATCCAACCATAAAATTATTTTCGTTGCTACTACATAACTGTAAGGTTGCTACTGTTATGAATCATAATGTAAATATCTGATATGCAGGATGGTCTTAGGCGACCCCTGTGAAAGGGTCGTTCGACCGCCAAAAGGGTTGCGACCCACAGGTTGAGAACCGCTGGCTTAGAGTGTGATTTCTACGTGAGACTTCCCACCACTCTGGAACCCAGAGTCTGGAGGATGTGTGGGTGCTCATTGCCAATGGTGCCATGCCACAACTGAGAAGACTGGCACCAGTGAGCTTATGCATTATTGGAACTCTTGATTTCAAGTGAAAAAAATTAAGCTTACATTTTCCTAAAGGAATTCATTGGTTTATGTAGCTAAGAATCATATTGAGATAGCTCCCAGGTCAGGGAAGAGCTGTGTGCATGTGTGCCTTAAGGACTGGACCTGGGAACTCAATTCATTTTGAACTTTCTCCTGCTTCTGTGATTCTTTGCTATTGTAGAGGGGACTTTTTCACAGGGAGAGAATTTCTTCCAGTGCAATAGGTAAATCTCAGGAAAGGGTGCTGACTGGCCCTGCTTGTGTCACATGACCACTGATATCAAGCATATACTGTCCTGTGATTGATCAGGCCTGGGTCAAGTGCTTCCTCTGTGGTCAGGATTGAAGATCTGGAACCACTAGAAGTGAGATGTCAAATGCTGGGCAGAGGACACCTACCGAGCGTCCTGTCCAGGATGACCAGTGTGTGGGCTGTGGTGAAGCCAAGAGTGAGATACTTATCTGATCTCACATTTCCTCTTCACTTGCCCATCCTTTCTTCTCTCTTCCCCACTGTCATATTTCTAGCTCAAACTTTAGTTATTTTTCCTATGGTCTAGCTCCTAATTCAGTAGATGCTGTTTTTTTCTTTTCCACAGTCATCTTTTGTAAGCTATGCTGCTACATTGTTCTTTCTAAATAGCATTTTCCTGCTCGAAAATCTTTTAGTGACCATGAAACTAACTTCCTCTTCACTTGCCCATCCTTTCTTGTCTCTTCCCCACTGTCATATTCCTAGCTCAAACTTTAGTTATTTTGCCTATGGTCTAGCTCCTAATTCAGTAGAAGCTGTTTTTTTGTTTGTTTGTTTGTTTTTTTCCCCACAGTCATCTTTTGTAAGCTGTGCTGCTACATTGTTCTTTCTAAATGGCAATTTCCTGCTCGAAAATCTTTTAGTGACCATGAAACTAAGAAGAGTCTTGTCACCCTTGCATTAGAAGCCCTCCCGAGTATGACTCTACTTTAACTTGCTACTTATTTTGTCTAGCAACTCCATCCTTCTCTGAAACTGAGTTAGCTATGGGGACCTAAATGTAATTTAAGCTTGTCTATCTTCATTTTTTCCTCTGGTTGCTCTTCTTTCCCTCTAGAATATAATTTATTTCATTAATGCTCACTTTAAATTGTTCCTTAATGCAAAGAAAGAGCACAGTTTAATCCAAAATACCTTCTTGCTAGTGAAATCAAATTCTGTTAAAAGGAAATTCTTGGATTTAAGATAGTTCACAATCTGTAAGCAGTTATTGTCAAATGTATAACATGGGTATTTATTCTATTTTGTCATTTTTAATGATTTTTCCCAGTTAGTTTTATCAAGATGTTTTGCACATTTTTTATGGTAAGTTGTGATTTACTATATATTTCTATAAAACTCATATTCCTTTCCACTGTCATATTTTTTATCTAAAAAAGTTATTGTAGTTTATTTTAGGAATACTTTCTACTTAAGAATGTGTTGATTATGGTCAGTATAGGTGCCTGTATAGATGATTGTTGCTATTTTACTTAGAATACATTTATGCTCTTTATTTCTTCAGTGAATATTTAATTAGTGCCTTAACAGTGTCAGATTCTGTCCAAAGTACTAGGCATGAGACAGGAACAAGACAGACAAGGTCTCTACCCTCCTGGGGAGAAGATTAGAGACAAACAAATATATTATTTCCTCTGATACTTTAAACTGACCTAATAGCTTTCTGAGTTAATTTAGCTAATGAATTCTCTCAAGTTAGTGTATAGTTAAATGCTGTCACTTGGAACAGAAAGCACTCTGACATGCATCTCTTTCCTCAGTTATGACATGTCAAAGATGGTAGCAATGACTGCCCTATTCATCTCCAGGGATTTTGTAAAGATTGAATAGGAAATTACACCACGATGAGTGACTATGTCTTTTATTTTAACAAGATACCATCATTGCCAAGAATAACAGTAGTGTCTCTTTACTGTACTATTTATTTATTATGTAGCTATAATATGAGTAAATACACCCAGCACATGCATTTTGAAAATATACAGAGGACTGCATGGTAAGTGACATTTAGAGGGTGCCTGATAAGTGAAGAGAACCATCTTTCCATCTTCCAATCCGTAGTGTTTTGTTTCCTTTAACCTTCAGGATATCACAGTTAGGACTGGCCTGGGAGACTGTCAATCTCATTGTTTCATAGTCATTTTATTTTAGTTTTTATACCAAATCCAGCACCCATCCCCACACCCAAGCAGGACTTTTGGATTTGTTTCCAACTGGTTCTAGCTCTCACTATCTATATATATAAACTAGTAGCCCGGTGCACGAAATTCATGCATGGGGGTAGGGGGTGAGGGGTGGGGACAGACCCCTCAGTCCGACCTGCACCCTCTGTCATGTTCCGGGACCCGGGCCGCTCCAGGCCTAGGCATAGGTCTACAGGCTTGGGGCGGCCTGGCTCCCAAGGCCTCATTTTATCAAGAGAACAAAGTCGGCATTAGGTACAGCCCTCACCGAACCCAGTACAGTGCATCTGTGCGTACAACTGCCTCGTTCATGTGCCTGCTTTGCCCTACTGAATTACTAACATCTTGAGGACATAGCTCTGTCTTATCCTGCTTCACCTTCAGTTCCTGGCCTGGTGCCAGGGACCTGAGAGGGTTTGCTGAGTGAGTGAGT
>NW_005354966.1:131102-134806 GCF_000412655.1 Myotis brandtii
GGCGCCCCTCTCCCGGCTGCTTAGTTTCCGCCCTGCTCCCAGTGATCCAGGCCCCCAGCCACTCCTTCAGCAGAGGTCAGGGCAGGCAGGAAGCTTGGCTTCCTCCATCGTGGGGGCAACCAAGCCTCCTGCTTGCTCCAGCTCAGTGACTGCCAGCCGCCATCTTCGTTGGGTTAATTTGCATATAGTTGCTCTGATTGGCCGGTGGGTGTGGCTTGGGGCGTAGTGAAGGTACAGTCCATTTGCATGTTTGTCTGTTGTTAGATAGGAAGCTTAGCGACCTTTACGGCAGAACGACTAGAATGACCGGTTGCTTTGACACGCACTGACTACCAGGGGGCAGACGCTCAATGGAGGAGCTGCCCCCTGATGGTCAGTGTGCTCCCACAGCAGGAGTGCCGCTCAGCCAGAAGCCAGGCTCACAGCTGGCGAGCGCAGAAGCGGTGGTGGGACCCTCTCCCACCAGCATGGCAGCACTAAGGAGTGGCGAGCCAAGTGGTAAGGAGTGGCAAGCCAAGTGGTAAGGAGCGAGCAGGCGGGCAGTTAGGAGTGAGCAGGCGGGCAATAAAGAGCAACATCCCCTGAGGGGTTCTGGGTTGCCAGATGGCGCAGCCCAGGCTGAGGGGACAGCCACCGCCCCCACCCCCCCGTGCACAAATTTCATGCATTGGGCCCTAGTGGGTGTATAAGCCTTCCATCTGAAGCAGGCCAGTCTCATCCTAGCCTCTTCACTCCCACCTATGTGGCACCAGGCAAAGTTTAGGCTATCCAAATGCTTCAGAGGCTGGATTGGGTAACTACTCATTTGTCCAGATTAACTTTCTCTTTCAACTATCAACATATTGCCATTCTCTATGAGCATTTTTCTATTTTTTCCCCCTATTTTGTCTTAGATGTGAGTGGTGGTTAACAGGCCAAAAATGTGTAGGGAATGCTCCATCTTCCATTTGGAAATTCATGATGCACATTTACATTAAAGATTCTGAAATGCCTTGTTAATGAACAAATACCTCTTTAAAGTTGTTTAATTCAATTACCCAGTTTATTGATCATGGAAACTTCCCTCTTTTTCCTCACTAAATATATATATATATATATTAACATTCTTAGAATCCCTGTTGGGGAACCTTAGATCAGACAGAGACTCTTTGATTATTTCATGGATATTTGTTTTGTTTTTCAGTTCAATTCCCAATCTCTAGTAAGGGAATTTCTCTTCTGATCTTTACCAGTGGTTAGTTTACTGGCTAAATGCAGCATGTAATCAGCTGGTTATAATGGATTATTAAAAGCATGAAGAAGCATTAAGGAATGCCCCTGATCCCTGATTTTGCATTGTAAATCAAACTTTACCACTAATTAGTCATATTATTTTAGGTAAATGATCTAATATCTCCAATAATTACTTAGTGACCTTTATAATGGGGAACCTATTTACCACTCTAGCATTCTAAAAGAGCTATTTAGCAGAAGGCCTAGGTGCTTGATAAAAGTTGATTCTCTTTTTTGTATAAAGCTCAGTGGAAAAAAACATTTTTAAGTTTAGTGAGAGCATTCTTATTTTGTAAACTGCATTGCTAAATTCAGTGGAGAACTTGCTCTTGTTTTAGATGACAAGATAACCTTTCTGAATCAGTGGCATACCATAAAAATAACTCAGGAATGTGTTAAATATACCAGTCCTTAGACATCACCCAGATGTTCTGAATCCCAGACTCCAGGAATCAGGCCTCTGTTTTAACAAATTTTCTAAATGGTATTTGTAGTGGTCCAAATCTTGCTTTTGGGGCTCCCTGATCTAAGTGTTGGAATGGCTAAATCTCCCTTTACCTCATTGATTCCCTATGCCTTGAATCACAGTTTATTTCTTTAAAACTTTAGTCATTAAAATGTACAAGGCTGTCTTTGGATTAAGTATGGCACAAGAACACATGTATTTATCTCCTCTGGTTACTGCTGACACCCCAGTAAAACAGTAAAAGCCATTAAATAAATATAGAACTACCAGGACAAGAAAGAGAGAAGAGACAATAGAGATGAGAGCTGCCAACATACATTGGATGATGGAGCAGAGACAAAGGAATGGACCCGATGAGAATGAACACAGGACAGAAAGCAGAAGACTAAGTGCTTGCATAGGAGGGTCCTGAGGAAAGTGGCCAGTTCATTTTCAGAAACTCAGAAATTCTCAGTCATCGGAAACACCAATCTGTATAAAAAAAAATAAATACCAAGTTTCCAGCCTCACTTCTTGATGTAACCGACTGCCCTTTCTTCTCTCAGAGAAGCTCTGGGAGACCAGATACAGTGGATAGCATGACTGAGGCACCAGTCTGATAAAAGAGCAATTAGACACATATGCAGAGTTCTAAGATTCTCTAGTTCTTTTTCCCTAAATGCCATGACCAGACCATACTCCCTATTGATACCTCTACCCCCTCCAACTGATGCACTCACATTGCCAGGTTATTGGTGTACATAGTCCATCGGTTGGCTCTCAGTAGCTTTAGGCCTTCCTATTGAATTTACCACCACGTATTTGCGGTCAGCCTTTAATATGAAAGGGTGAGATGAAAGCTCAAAAAAGTAAACAGGAAAAAAAAAGTCAAGAAGGATAAAGGTAAAAAAAATAAATTGCATTTTAAACTGATGTTCTTGAAGAAATAAGAGAAGCTCATCTATCCATGAAATAAGATGACCTTTTGAGGAAAAAAAAACACATAAAACTCTTGGTAGTGATAATTTTAGCAACTGAAATTTAAGAAAGTAAAAGGGTTAGAAGATTATGTCAGAAACATAAGATAGGATTGCAGCAGAGAAAAGGTGAGCATTAATCTAGGAGCTCCAACACCCACCTAATAATGTTAGAGGAAAAGAGATGGAGAACATACAGTGAGGAAGTGCCAAGGAACTAATCTCTCAGACTGGAGAATAGGAAAGATAAGAGACAGAGAGGAAAGCAGGACAGTGAGGCGGGTCATGTACAAAAGATCAGGTATCAATTACATTCAGCGAACACTGAAAGATAAATATAAAGAGAAATACTCTATACTGAGGGAGAATATTAAACTCTTACTTAAGAGAATGTGTTTAATAAGGACACTTGAAGGCAAGGAAAACCTCAGACATTTTTGCTTGTTGCACCCTTCTCAGGAAGCTGCAGATATGTTCTCTATCAAAATAGGAAAACACACGAAGCAAGAAGAAAGCGTGGAATTCAGGAAACAGCTTTCTCGAGGGGACGTTCCAGTTAAGAGTGATGGGAAGTCCCAGAAAAGAAGCTTTGTAGCAGACCTAGAGGAACACCAGACCATTTGGAACAGGAGGGCAGAAGGCTCTGGGGGGGTGGGGGGGGCGGTTCTCCAAAGGGAGAGATGGAAATCATGTATTTGGCCTCATGGAAATCCATCTGGAGAGGCTCCTGTTTGTTGTGGGAAGAACTAGCATAGCTACACTGAAAAATATGGAGGTGTTAATGTAGGTAACCAAATTCTGATGGTTTATTTAATTGGTAATTATGATAGAAATATGTTTGTTTATAAAAGTTGATGTTTATTGGGAGGGTGGAGTGACCTAAGGAAAGTAAACCTTCATGTACTGTAATATAAAGTCAATATATAATGTCTACAATGAACACATTCAGAAATAGCAATATGAACATATGATGATGATCTGTGGCAGTAAATAACAGAAGAGTTAAACAT
>NW_005354966.1:136329-199403 GCF_000412655.1 Myotis brandtii
AAAAAATTTTATTGAGGTAACATTGTTTTATAATATTATAAATCAATATCTGTAAGTACTACACCATGTTCACCAGCAAAAGTCTAGTTCCATGCATCACCATGCAATTAGAGGTCCTCTTCCCATTTCGCTTTCTCTCTACCCTCCTACCCCTCTGGTAACCACCAATCTGTTGTCTGGCTCTGTTGTTTGTTTTCGTTTTGTTTGTTCATTTATTTTATTTTAGTTTTTGCTTTTATATCCCACATATGAGTAAAGTCATATAATATTTATCTTTTTCCATCTGACTTATTTACTTCACATAATACACTTTGCATGATCCACCCATGTTGTCATAAATGGCAGAGTTCACCTTTTTTATGGCTGCACACTGTGCTTATATACCTGTTTTTCTTTTTTTAAAAATATATTTTATTGATTTTTTACAGAGAGGAAGGAAGAGGGATAGAGAGTTAGAAACATCGACGAGAGAGAAACATCGACCAGCTGCCTCCTGCACACCTCCCACTGGAGATGTGCCCGCAACCAAGGTAAATGCCCTTGACTGGAATCGAACCCGGGACCCTTCAGTCCACAGGCCGACGCTCTACCCACTGAGCCAAACCGGTTTGGCTATCTGATTTTCTTTATCCATTCATCCATACTCTTTGGTTGTTTTCATTTTATTGGTTATAGAAATTCCTAAAGACTCCTCTAAAAGTACTATTAGAAATAATAAACAAATACAGTAAAGCTGCAGAAATAGAAACAAAAAATTCTATCCTGAATAGCCAAAGCAGTCCTCATAAAAAAATGACAAAGCTAGAGGGATCACACTACAAAGCTATAGTAACCAAAATATGTAATATGGTTCTGGCAGAATAGCAAGCACTTGGATCAATGGAACAGTTATTTGCTATTTCTAAGAATTGGCTAGCCCTGGGAGGCACAGTCCCCAGTTGGTGAAGCCCCAGATGGCAGAGCATCAAGAATATAGAATATAAGAAGCTATAGTTAATTTACAAGGGAATCAGGAGGATGACAAAGTTGCAGATATAGGACAAAAGGTAATTACTTAGAGTAATTATAAGTTTTACGGGTCTTTCAGAATTAATTGGACCTTCAGCCTTGGAAGACACAGGTCCAAGCAGAGCAGGATTGCATATGGAGGTAAAATGGACCCAGTCAAGGTCTCCTGAGTAAAACCTTACTGGCTCAGACATGAATCAGTCCCAGGGTGAAATAAGAAGTGAGTGTATTTAAATGAAGAGAATGTGAGTTTGGGCAACCCAGACTAATTAAAAAAAAATCTGGCATATATGGTATGCCAGACTCTGTGCTAGACACTTCAGGGATACAGATTTGAGTAAAATGGAGCCTATTCCTTCATGGAATATGAAATATGTTCAGAGATATGAACAAGATCAAAGTTGAACATGAAACAGCAGTTGAATAATTCAAATGTCTTGGTAATTATACAAATAGGAAAATGGGTAGAGATGACAAATAAATTCTGTCTTCATGCTACACCCATGGCAGACATAACTAATTGATCATGATACTTTTCGTCTCTGAGTCAGATCTGATTTCTGACTTCCTCTCAACAGAGTCTCTATGAAGCCACTACCAATGAATCAAAGTTAACACACTTGCCATTCTTTAGTCGATGCTCTAAGGGGAGATTGAGCACCAGAAAAAGTTTGCTTAGGAAGGATGAATGAGTTTTCAGAGATATCTTAACTGGGAGTTGTGAGTAGAGTGGTTTTAATAGCCCAGGCAGCAGAACAAATGTATGGCAGCTGGACAGTTTGGATAACCGATGAGAAGTAATTAAGCGGTCTGGCTGGAATTTGGGCTATATGTAAGAATGGGATGACAGATAAAGCCAGAAAAGGACGGTTGGGTCACATGAAATGCCAAATACAAAGGTTATAAAATTAAAGCAGCTAATATTTCTGTGTGCTTCCAATGTTCTAAGCAATGTAATATTCTAAGGTACACATACACACATATCTTACATACACACATATATGCATACATAAATATGTTATAGCAGATATATATAAGTGAAATATAGTATACATTATGTATTTATGTATTTATTATTTAAATATAGTTACTTATTAATATATATTAAATATATGTATCTTGCTTATGTATAATACATTTCTGTATATAATATATACATCTACACTAATAAAAGAGAAACATGGTAACATCTTGTTTATATGTTATATATAACATTGTTATACTTATCTACAGTCAATAGACAAATAAACTGAAAATAGAGAAATGAAATAGCCTGCATAAGTGTACACAGGCAATAAAGGGCAGGATCTAGATTTAAAAGCAAGAAGTCTGTCCTAACTGGTTTGGCTCAGTGGATAGAACGTCAGCCCAAGGACTGAAGGGTCCTGGGTTGGATTCCTGTCAACAGCACCTACCTCGGTTGCAGGCTCCATCCCTGGCCTGGGTCAGGGTGCATGCAGGAGGCAACCAATTGATGTGTCTCTCTGGCATCGATGTTTCTCTCTCTCTCTCTCTCTCTCTCTCTTTCCTCCTCTTCTCTCTCCTCCCTCCTCCCTCTCTCTCTCTCTCTCTCTGTCACTCCCCATCCCTTTCTCTCTAAAAATCAATGGAGAAATATCCTTGGATGAGGATTAACATAAAAGCAAGCAGTCTGACTTCAGAAGCCACACTTTTAAGCATTATACCATACTGCATCCTAACATTTTATGATACTATTTAATTTGTAGATACTGAGGAGCTATTGATTCCAAAAGGTAGATATTGATGCCATTGAACGTGGGCTTTAGGAAGATCTGCCTGGAAGTAGTGTATACATAGTTAGGTAGTGATGGTGATGGAAGGAAATCACTGGATTTTTGCATATCATGATTTCGCCAGGCTGTAATATAGAAGTGCTTTTCCGAATTGTCTTATGAATAATTAAGAACCTCCAAATTCTATTTCCCCCAGGAATACTATCGCATGCATAAAAATAGGAGCAAGCCCTAGTAGCACATACTTGAAAATGGAATTGAAAAGCATCTGTTATATCTATGCGCAGCGTGAAGTGAATTCCTGAATCTCTGAACTTCTAATGACATGAGCAATATTTGTGGCTGCAGAGTTGTCCTGTTAACATGCTTCATTCAGTCAGATGAGGGAGCCATGGGGGGGGCGGGGATGGCGGCGTTCAGCCAATCTTTAAATGACAGTGTTTCTAAATTTGTGAATGTAATAAGGAAGGACAATCACTTATCCCAATGGAAGAAAACATTATCTAGATTTTCTACTTGGAATCACACACTCAAGAACTCTTTTTCTTTGACTACCCTTTAGCATTCTTTCTTCAGGTGAGTAAGTTTGGGTAGTTGTCTTCCCCAGCAGTTTTGGAAAGCCTGAATTGATCTTCCTGAAACCATAGCTTTAATATATAATATATTATTTTAAATATATATGTAAAGGGATAAGCCCTGTTGAGGTGTACCCCCTTTTTAAAAATACGTTTTTATTGATTTCAGAGAGAGGAAGGGAAAGGGAGAGATAAAAACATCAATGATGAGAGAGAGTCATTGATAGGTTGCCCCTACTGGGAATTGAGCCACAACCCAGGCAAGTGCCCTGACCAGGAATAGAATCATGATTCATGGGTCGATGCTCAACCACTGAGCTACACAAGCTGGGCAAGAGGTACTCTTTTATCTCCCACTCAAAAAAACTTCCTTGAGTACAAGTGAGGACGGTGTTACTACAGAAATAACTCCGAATATATTCTGATTTATTAGATGATGATAAAGCTTTCACAAACTTCAGAACTTTGACATAAAAATAGTTGGAGCACATTTCCCACTGATTGTAACTTATGGACATACTAGGGAATCATGAGTGAAGAGCTGCTATCTTCTTTGGTGTCAGGTGTAAGCACATAGGATTCTGTCTACTCATGTCCTCTTATATCCACTTTTTCTACCACTGTGTCACTCAGTCTTTTCACATTTGTCATAGAAAATGGCTTTCCACTCCAAATCCTCCTTTATCAAGCCTACAAGCAATTATGGCCATACCCTCTAACTAAAGAAAAATATGCATTTTCAATATTCAGTATGTCTCTTCATGGAGTACCCATTGCAATTTCCTAAAGGATTTACTTTTCTCCTGTGCAGGCATTAATAAAGGCACCAATATCCCTTTTTAATTTTAAAATAGGAAATTGATCAAGAATGGAGACGTTTTCAAAGCTGAATTAAGAAAACAGGATTTTTTTTTGTTTTGGTTTACTTATTCTTATTAGAGAATGAATAAAATTAGAAGGAATTTTTATAGCATAAATGTTGATTATACCCTGTGAGATTCAGTGAAAGTATTCCTTGAGTATTAACATGTTTTTATTCAGAGAAAAATGACCTCCAATTCAGAAAAAAGCCAGACAAAGTTTATGCTCTACAGTTTGTTTCACATTGCAGTAAGATTTGAATGGGGATGCAATCACTGACTATACATTTAGGAAAACATTTGGCATAAAGTTTAACATAGAACTTTTACACATAAGGGGGCAAAGAATACACAGTGCATGCCATCCAAATGGTGGTGTTGGTGAAGCACTTCCTAATAACCTTCCACCTCCTGGCCTGGATTCAGCTCTTTGTTAAAGGGCCACCTATTCATCAGCTGGCTGGGTCTTAGTTGTTTGCAGGACTTCTGTGGGGACTGGTAATTCCAAACACAGGGTTCTCTTTCTCCCATCTTTCCAGGAAATGAAAACCGGGGACTCTGTTGACCATACATTTGACAGTAATATTCTGAACCTTACTGGTGAAAATTGGCTCAGGAAAAAGTTGCCTAAGTCACTTAACATTTGCAAAATTTTACTTAAATTGTAAAGATTCATGCTATGCAACTGATTTATGGTCCCCGCGTATTCCTCTTGGGTCTTAAATAAGGATGTTGGGAATCATAGGTCTACAACAACTACAAAGTTATTTCTTTTGTTCATGTGTTATTGTTGTTATTGTTTTTAATATATTTCCATTGATTTGAGAGAGGAAGGGAGAGGAGAGAGAGATAGAAACAACAATGATGAGAGGGAATCATTGATTGGCTGCCTCCTGCACGGCCCCTACTGGGAATCGAGCCCACAATGCATGTGCTCCTGACCAGAACCGAACCTGGGACCCTTCAGTCTGCAGGCGGACGCTCTATCCACTGAGCCAAAGCAGCCAGGGCCATGTGTTGTTCTTTATTTTCCTCCCTTGCAGACTCATTTCCAGTTTAACACTTTAGTTGTTTTTACTGCTGTGTTTACCTGGTTTCTGGACATCAAAATACTTTGCCAACATATTTTACTGCCTATGAGTAACTACACAGTCCACTTTTTTAAAAAATATATATATTTTATTGATTTTTTACAGAGAGGAAGGGAGAGAGATAGAGAGCCAGAAACATCGATGAGAGAGAAATATCGATCAGCCGCCTCCTGCACATCTCCCACTGGGGATGTGCCCGCAGCCCAGGTACATGCCCTTGACCGGAATCGAACCTGGGACCTTTCAGTCCGCAGGCCAACGCTCTATCCACTGAGCCAAACCGGTTTCGGCCACAGTCCACTTTTTGACCAAAGTAGTGATTTAGAAATGTTCAAAGCATGTACCTTGGGCATTCGAGGATATAATTGCTTGTTAAACAATATTCTGGGCACTTATTTAACCTATGCTGATAAAACTAATATGAGGGATAAAGGCTTATCTGTTTACATGAAATGGATTTTCAAGCTTAGCTAACCCTTGTGAGAGAAATACAGGGTGGTGATATAGACAATATAGTGTAGTGATTAGAGTCAGATGACCTAGGTTGGAATCCTATCTCTACCTCTTTCAAATGTATGGGACTTAGAATGTTACTTTATCTCTCTAAGATTTCATTTCTTTTTTGGTAAATAGGAAATGCCAAGAATATATGCCCATCAGCTAGGGCTGTTCTGAATATAAAGAGGTTAATCATGGAATGCCTTAGAATTCAATAAATATTTGTTATAATTCTGGAGTTTAGAAATCCCCAAACATTTTTTTCATCAAACAACTACACTATAACTTAGAAATATATCCACTTATATTCTAAAGTTACACAAATTTGAATTGGACCACGTCTTAGATATTTAGAATTAAAATAACCTTATTCTTTTCATTGGCATCTGATTGTTGCTTCTCTAAAGATGCTTTCTTTTTGTTTGCCTTGAATGTTTTTCTTTATCTGGTTCTTGTAAAAGTGCTAAGTCTTCCTTGCTCTAGACCCTCTCTGAAGTTTGTGAAAGTTAATGCTCTTTGGTAGTAGTTCTAGGGAACTGCTGGTCAAGAGAATAAGTTCTTCTGTGGATTTGAAATTAAACAAAAGCGAACAAGTAACTAAAAAATACACACTGTCATACTCCCAGTAAACACAACTTAATCACATGACCTTGACCTAACTGCACAGGTAGCTAAGTCTTCTATTGTTTCAGAGAAAGGAAAATCCAATGGGATTTGATGAACACTTAGCATTTTCTCCTCCATCTTCTTTTTTTTCCCAAACTGCTGCATCTTTAGTTATTATTCTAACTCCAAACTTATATTTTATGTTCACAACAAGTTTTTAACATTTGTAGTTTTCTAGGTCTTGTGAAGACATTAGTTGGAATCTTTAAATTTCTGTATGATATATATATATATTTTTTGCTACCAGCTATCACTAAATATACATCATGTATTCATGGTAGCAAGAGTTCTATGACACTCTTTCATAAAGCACAAGTTGTTAGTGGTTATGAAATATGAGATTAAATATTATTGACTTCAATATATAATTTTGACAAAATTACATTATGGCTTTAAATTAATGATACCAAAAATACTGATAAAATCATATTAAATTACAAAAAGAGTGGAGTTGGCTTCAGATCCCAGTTCATTTATTTCTCCTTTTGTCTCTTCACAAGCACCTAAAAATTCTCACTTCATTATCCTTAAAAATCTATTAATTTCCCATTGCCTCTATGTGCCTCAATTTGTTAATAAAGATTTTCTTTCCCTTGACCCACCCTTGATTATTTCTTCCCTTCCCTCCCATTATTTCCCTACACAAAGTCTCCCTTTAGTTATGCCTCTGTTTGAGAGATTCTACCTACTCTACTAGGAATACCCTCTCCAAAACATGTCTATCTGGCAATGTTCTGTTCAAGATGCAACTCTGTATGTGGTCTCCCTCCAAGATTCTCAAGTCCATGTTGCTTTCTTATTTTTCAGTTTCTAGAACTTTAGTCTGTTTGTCCTTGAAGATAAAATCTTGTCCATAATTTTATCCCCAGAATCAAGCACAAGACTACATAGAATGTGTCCAATAGCTATTAATGTTGGAAAAATTAATGCATTTATATATTTGCCCATTATTTTTGTTTCACTTATTTGGGTACTGTATTATTCAGAATAGGGTAAGTTTTTCTGTGATACCAAGCAATGTCAATGGCTAATAAAATAAAAGGACATACATGATCTTTGTGGGTCAGCTGTGGCCCTGCTTCATGTTGTATTCATTCCAGGACCTCGGCTGGTGGAGCAGCTTTTATTGGGAACATTTGATTGTTGTGTCAGCAGGTAAAGAAGCATAGTACTCATATCCAGGCTCTAGACCTTCTGCTTGGAAAGGATAAAATTCATTTCAGCCTTTTTTGAATAAACAAAATGCAACATCCTGAGTTCAACGGAGTAGATATGTAGAATTCATCCTCAGGGTGGGACATACTAAAGAGGGAATTTCGGGCAACTAGTAATATAATCTACCATATATTATATAACCCATTTCTTTAATCACTTTGGTGGCATTTAATTTACATACCCAACTATAGTGTAAAATCACATACATGAGTGAGAAAATTACTTTCAAAAGTTAGCAGCAGGCTTTCTACAACGAATACATAACAGGAACTTTGAGAATTATGAGTTAGGGTAGGTGACATAATTTCTCATAGCCTGGACTGTAGGTGTCAAGTCATCCCTCAGATGAAATATAGACCTAGAGGCGTTCTTGCTTGCCTTTGGTATGAATAACCTTGTTTCTGATTTTATATTTTCCCAAATCTGAAGACTAGGGAATTGAATGGATTACCTTCCTTGGTGACGACTTTCCAGTCTGGTGCATTTCTCCACAGTCTACTCCCTCCTTCAAGTCTTGCTGTTTTAGCACCGGCCATTTCAGATATCTGAACATTGAAGCAAACATTTCCATAGTGCAGAACAATCAACAATTAAGTGCCATCATCATTTGTTTTTCCTTCTTTGATCTGTGTTAGCATCATTAGCTTTAATTTAATAACACTATCTTTTATTATTGAATACATATAGAATTCACTTTGTTGGTTTAATTTTTTTCCCCTTTTGCAGAACCTCCAAAATGATTTGTTAGAATCTACTGACTTTCTTTTTTGTTGTTGTTGTTGTCTAAAGTTTTACATATGTCTCCTTTTTCCCCAATTGACCCCCTCTCCCAGCCATTCCCACCCCGGGCAAGCCCCCACCAGCCCGGTGTCTGTGTCCATTGGTTATGCTAATATGCATGCTACTGACTTTCTGATGCCCACTTTACTTCCTCTTTTTATTATCTCTCCTTCTCTTTTCCCCTCCATTTCTTTCCCTCTCTCCCCTCCCTTCCTCTCTGTCTCTACCTTTCTCTCTCTCTTCTGTCTTTCTTGCATGCCCTCTTTCCTCTCTCCATTCTACACTCTGTCTTAAAAATCTACTAATTTCCATTTCGTTCTTCCTTTCTATCTCTTCCTTTCTCTTCCTCTCTTCTTTTCTTTTTTCCTTTTTTTAAATGGCCAACAAATAAGAAAGAGTTGGGCTTAATAGAGTCTTCATTTACTGAATGTCTACTTGACACCAGGTACTTTGCTAAGTATATTGTGCCTTTTGTAACATTTGGATCAGACTAAATATGGCACGCTTATGTATACACAATATTGGTTCTGCCTTTAGTACAAAAGATTGTAAACTAGTGGTTGAAAGGCATTTGGTGCCTTATCTGGAGAATTCAGACATCCTTATTTCTTTTATTCATCCCCAGCAAGAATAAAAAAGGAATGGCTCTACCATTCCATGTATACTTATTCTCAATGTACCTGAAATAACTTATCTTTAATAGGTCCAAGCAGCTCACAAATTTGCTTTTATCACTGACATTATAGCTATAGCACCACCTTGGGCCCCTTAAATAGTATAAAGTACCAGGCACTGTAGAGTTCCACCCAAGGCTCTTTTAAACCAAAGTAATAGCAGCTGTCCTCACATGGATTTCAAGCTGATTATGAGTGCCCCGGTCCTCATTCCTCCTCATACTTGTAAATATGATAGTGCCGGAGCTTATATATAATGCCTCTCCTTATCCAGATGCATGAACTTATTCTCTCTTCTCTGGAACTCAGTAAAGTTCATGTCCTAGGAAGAATTCATCCACTCATCCACTCACTCCACAGATATTATGGAGCACCTCCTACCTGTCAGGTATCTTGTTAGGTGCTAAGGCTCTGCAGTTAAAAACTCAGTTCCTGGTCCTGGCTGGTGTTTCTCAGGGGTAAGAGCATCGACCCACTCACCAAAGGGTTGCGGGTTCAATTCCTGATCAAGGGCATGTACCTGGGTTGCAGGTTTGATCCTCGGCCCTAGTCAAGGCATATGCAGGAGGCAAATAATTGTGTCTCTCTCACATGGATTTCTCTCCCCTGCCCCCCTTCATAACCCGCTTCCACTCTAAAAATCAGTGGAAAAAATATCCTTGGGTGATGATTAACAACAACAACAACAAAACACTCAGTTCCTGCCCTCAAGGAAATAATCACATTGCATACAGGGGGATAGAGGCTACGATCCAAATAAGCCCTGTGATAGAAGAGGGTCTGCAACTCAACCTTGGAGAAATGGTCATCAGACAGAGAGAGACCCTGCCTTGGTTCATCTGTATGTATATACTACTTCCATCATTTCTCTGACTTGAGGCAGTAGCTCATAAAATGTGCTAATGAGTCTTTTATATTTCTTCTAGGAGAAAGACACAGTTTGTTGCTAGTGTGTATGTTTGTAGAGAAGATGTTTTTAAGCAAATATTTGACATCTAACATATATACAAGAAATGTATAATCATAATTTTAGAGCTTGATGCATGACATACAATAACCATGCCATGTCCTGGACCGGTATAAAGAAACATTAGCTTGCCAGCCCCCACAGGTCCGTTTGTGCCCATGCCTAGGATGGACGCTGTGCTGACTTCTGCCACCATAGATTAGTTTTACCTGGTCTTGAGCTGTATCTAAGTGCCATCATATACCTGGTCCTCTTTTGTGTTTGACTTTTCTGAGCTGACTTTATGTTTGTGAGATTGATCCATGTTGTAGGGTGCAGTTGTCATTTATACATTCTTTTTCATTTGTAGGGTTTGATCTCATGTTTCATTGTATGACTATTCCACAACTTATGTATCTATTTCGTGTTGAGAAATATGTGGGTTCGTGGGCTTTCAATACCATTCTGATCTCTCTCTCTCTCTCTCTCTCTCTCTTCCACCCTCCTTCCCCCCTCCCTTTCTTCACCCCTCCTTCTTTTCTGCCTGCCTTGTCTTGATTACATTTAAAATCTAGCTCTTCCTGAGTTCCTAAATGGCTATCTGAATCTGCTAGGGCCACGTCTTTCCGTTGCACACAAAAAAAGAAAGAGAGAACACCTTTGTGCCCACACTCTCAGCCAAAAAAACAAAACACAAACAACCAAACAGACACACACACACACACACACACACACACACACACACACACACAGAAGAAAAAAAACCAAAAATATAAGAACAGAATTTAAAAGAGAAAATAAATTCTCAGTGACTGAAACAGGTTAGATCATATGCCCACTACTGTCTAGTAAAACAAGAAGCTTATCTTTCCTAGACCATACCTCCTGCTTCTCTCTCTCTCTCTCTCTCTCTCTCTCTCTCTCTTATATATATATGTCACAGGAATGTAAAGTACAGCTTATTTCTGAAACACACTGATTCCCACACATATATCAGGAGCCTTCAGAAGGAAGACCAGTTCTTGTATGACAGAGAGGCAGCCAACCAAATGAACACCTAGAGGGAGAAGAGAGGTTCTGCCAGGGATGCAGAAGTGATACATAAGACCACAAGGCCAGTTCCTTCTCATTTAGGAAGCTGAAAACTGAAATCCATTCCATTATAATTAGTCTGTCAGACCAGCTTTGCCATGTGGTAGCTGCATTTTCTACTTGTGCGTAAGGGTCCATAGGAACATTGAATATAAACATTTTAAGGGCACTTAGGTTGCTTCCACATCTTGGCTATTGTAAACAATGCTTCAATGAATATAGGGGTGCATAGATCTTTTTGAATTGGTGTTTTCAGTTTCTTTAGATAAATACCCAGAGGTGGAATTGCTGGGTCATTTGGTAGTTTTATTTTTAACTAGAGGCCGGGTGCTTGAAAAGTCATGCACTGGAGGGGGCGTCCCTCAGCCCGGCCTGCCCCTTCTCACAGTCTGGGAGTCCTCAGGGGTGGGAGGCGACCCAGTGTTCAGGGGAAGGCAACACCCCCATCACACCTCTGCTGCCACTGCCAGCAGCGCAAGCCTTGGCCAGCCCTGGTTGCCTGAGCCTCGGGTGGCCCAGGGCGGCTGGGCAGCTGCCATCCAAGGCTTGCCTGCACCTCGGCCGGCCCTGGGCAGGTGGGGGGCTGAGGGGATTGGGGGACTCTGGAGGCAGGTGTCCCGGTGGGTTGAGGGGACTGGGCGCCACCATCTTGTGGCTTTGGGCGCTGCCATATTTGAGGGCAGGGCAGTCAATTAGCATATTCCCTCCTTATTGGCTCTGGGCACCGCCATCTTGAGGGTGGGCAGTCAATTAGCATATTCCCACCTTATTGGCTGTGGGCACCGCCAACTTTGCAATGGCGTGAGGGTCAATTAGCGTATTCCCTCTTTATTAGATAGGATTTTTTGAGAAGCCTTCATGCTCTTTTTAATAGTAGCTGCACCAATTTACATTCCCATCAAGTGTCCATTGATAGGTGAATGGATAAAGATATGATAAAAGGAATAAAATAAAAAGGAATGAAATCTTGCCCCTTGGGACAACATGGAAGGACCTAGCGCAGAAATTTTCAACCAGCAGTCACACTGCTGTGCCACAAGAATTTTTAAAACATGCAATTCCTGACTATTTAGTCAAGGGCACTGACCATTTTCCCCTTAGTTTGTCAAATTAAAAAATGACAACAGCCAATGCAACAATAGCCGTCTGGTGTGGATGAATCAAAATTTTACCTACTTTTTTTGTCTGATGGGAAAAAATATATTTTTTGGTGTGCTGCAGTATTTTAATAATTAGCTTATATGTGCCATGAAATGAAAATCACTGACCTAGAGGGCATTATGCTAAGTGAAATAATGCAGACAGAGAAATGAAATACTATATGATTTCACTCATATGTGGAACCTAAAAAACAAAATAAGTGAACTAACAAAACAGAAAGAAAACTCATAGATACTGAAAATAAATAGATGGTGGCCAGATGGGAGGGGTTGGGGCTGGGTGGAAAACATGAATGGATTAAGAAGTACAAATTTGAAGCTGTAAAAATAGTCACAGGGATGTAAAGTACAGCTTAGAGAATATAGTCAGTAGTATTATAAGAACTATGTATGATGTTAGGTGGGTACTAATTGGGATGATTACTTCATAAGTTATATAAATGTTTGATCACTATGTTGTACATCTGAAATTAATACAATATTGTATGTCAACTGTAATTTAAAAATAAAATATTTTAAGAAATGAAAAAATAATACAAAAACATTTTATGGGATCTTGATCTTTGCAATATGACACAATCAGTGAAATACTCAATGAAAGGACTATAGGATTTGTTTATAGTATTCTCTTTCTGTGTCTTTTTTTTTCTTGGTCTGTTTTGTAGGGATTAAAACACTTTTTGGAAAACATTAATTGGCAGGACTCCATATAGACAGCCAATCTTTTTTTTTTTTTAAGTAGCTATTATTTCTCACCCAAATGACAGATTTTTTCCATATTTCCTTAGAAAACGTGGTAGTTGGAACAGTGAGAAAGTGACAATCTTCTAGGTTATATTTCTATTTATAAGATCTTTCAAGTCCTGATTAAACTCATAGCCAAGGCAATATTAACCAGTTGCCAATAACCAACTCTATGCTGGAGTTTACATATGTTTCTCATCAAAAATAACATATGCTTGAATGAAACTGCAGAATTGTACCCACTAAAGACATTTGTTATTGAGAGTTTTATTATTGTTTTTTTTTTGTCTTACCTGAACTACCAATTAATCATAAAACGTCAATTAGCAGTGGGAAGAAAAAAGATCGGTTAATTTTTTCAATTAATGTCCTGGTTGCTCTGGTTGCTGATTCCACAGAGGAAGAAGTATGGTAATCCAGTCTCTGAATTCACACTTGGCAAAATAACTTAATAGTTAATAAGAGTATCGCTGAAGTCCTCTTAACCAAATTCAAACTGCCATTATTCCATACTAGTTGTGTGATCACAGTTAAACTCTCCAACCATATGAAATGACAACACTGATGTTAATTTTTACCTTATAGGATTGCTTAAGGTAAAAAAATGAGAAAACACATTTAAAGTATTTAGTACAGTCCTTGATATAGAGAAAGCAATCACTGAATGTAGCAAATATCATTATTGTTTTTTCATCTGACCCTCACACCGATTTTTACAGGTGAGGAAACTGAAGTTTAAAGAGGTTAAATGACTTGTACAAAGTTTTGAATCAAAGGAGTGACAGAGTCATATTAGTTTCCTAAACACTTTTTGTTTCATATTGTACACTTTTGGCATGAGCGATTTAGTTCCCAGTTTTAGCTGTATCTGTCTCCCACTGAAAGCAAGATTTATGAGGAAAAAGCTGTGACTATTTTTTGCACTGTTTTCCCAGGACTTAGCATAATTCTGGACTTAGCATAATTCTTATCTCTGATAAGAATTTATTGAAAAAATACGAATTTGACACACGTAATTTTCCATGATTAATCCCCATAATAATTATAAAATGATAAACATTATTTTTTGAAGTATTTCACATCTGACTTGTAGGTGCATTCTCTATATTATGCAATTAGTCTTTAATCATTCATGGTGTATATGTTAATTCTGCACACACGTTTGCAATCACTGGATTCATTGTGGATTGTAGCACTAATGTTAATGGTTTGCTTCTGAACTGGATCTGTGGAAATCTCTGCTGACAGACTATCTGAATTCTCAATCTGGCAAAGCAGAGAGAATCGTCACTGCTATGTGAAAATTTGCGATGTAACATTATATATCCAAATGAAAGAAATGTTGGCAAAAATAATTATTGTTGTTTACTGGAGGATTAATAGTTACAGTCTGCCTTGTTTTCTGTTGAGGTTTAATTTAATTCTGTGGTATGTATTAACTGAGGGAATTAATTTGGTTTAATTATTGTGTGTGGCTGTTAATGTGCATACTTTTGATGAATATTTAGTTACACTAAACCCAGCAGCTATGCTTATGCTAATCTGTTGATAGGGAGTATTTTATGGAGGAGATGGTTTGTACCGGATGGATTACAGTGCAGTGTCATGGGTAGTGTAGATGACTGTGATTCAAGGGGAAAGGTATTGGGCGTGGAGTTGGAAGAGCACAGGATTTGGGTACTGGCTGTGCTGTTAAGTTGTGTATAGCCCAGCCGTGGGCAAACTACGGCCCGCGGGAAGCTGTGTATAGCCCTAACCGGTTTGGCTCAGCGCATAGAGTATCGGCCTGCGGACTGTGGGGTCTTGGGTTCAATTCTGGTCAGGGGCATGTACCTTGGTTGTGGGCACATCCCCAATAGGGGGTGTGCAGGAGGCAGCTGATCGATGTTTCTCTCTCATCCATGTTTCTAACTCTCCATCCCTCTCCCTTCCTCTCTGTAAAAAAAAAATCAATAAAATATATTTTTAAAAAAGGAGAAGCTGTGTATATCCCTAAGTTTCAACTGGAGAGTTTCTGTAGAAAACCTATTTCTCTAGGGATTTGTTTTGAGAATTAAATGAATTAATGCATGTGAAAACAGATTTGGGAACTGTAAACTTTTGCTTTAAATAAATGCAATATCTATAGTAAACTTTTCATTTATCCACTTAATGACAAATTCATTAAAAAAGTAACATAGATTTAAACAGTTAACTAAGAGGCACCCAAGAAAGCATTTGTTGATGAATAAAATGTACTTGATTGAGATTACAGATAAACATCCCCTCACCACAAATATTACCATAAATAAAAAATTCCATGCAGCAAGCACAATGGTCTGGAGGTTTGCTCATTTCAAGTAAATAACACCACAAAATTCCTGTATGGCTGTAAGTTAAAGATTAAGATACGTGCATTCTGGGACCAGGCTAACTTGGCGTACCAATAGCATAGCTTGCCAGCTGGGTGGTTGGCCTGTTTATTCCATGTGTCTGCGCCTCATTCTCCTCATCTGAAAACTGGGGTCATAACACTTCCAAGGGCTGTTGTGAAGATTGAATGTGGCAGTGTATGCAATGTGCACAAGTACTGGCCCATGGGAGTTTCTCCATAAAGGTTAGCTGTGCCTCCAATAGAAGAGCTTGACATTTTAATAGGGTTCTTTGCAATGGCATATCACTCGAAATCAAACAAAAGACAGCTACTATCTCTGAATGAACAACGGGGATTGTTGACTCTGAGCCCGGGTACATTTCATGTTCATACATTCAAGGCCTTTTCTCTTCTGTTCTCTCCTTTCACCAGGCCTATGGGCTTCCTTTGAATGAGTAAAATAATATTGAGCTGTCTCATCTCACACTGGGGTTCTGTTAACTCCCTGGGGGCAATTGCACCTCTAATTCTCCTTTGTTTGTTCTGCTCATCTCTGTGATGTCAGGGAAGTAAATGTCTGGAAAGAGGTACATGCAAGAGGCACAATGGGAGAAGCTGACCTCAAGCTAATGGAATTGGGATTTTGAAAGAATCCATTGCTGGAGAAGCCTGCTGTATTCATTCGACAGAGGGACTTTCTTCCTGTCTTTACATGTGTGTGGTTCTCATCCTCTGACCCCAGAGTGAAGGCCCAGCAGCACTTCCCACAAAGCAGGTCAATGGGACAGAGCTTAACCCTTCCATGCCTTTTACACTTGTCTGGCATGGAGGAGATTTGGCAGGTAGAACTTTATAGGAAAAAACATTTTGCAACAGTATACTAGTAATAAACTCATGCAGTTAATCAGGAGATATTTATTGATTGTATGCTTTTTGCCGGCTATTGTTCAAAATGTTGGACAGTAGGGAAAACAGACAATTGATACCTAACTTTTGTTGGGTGCTCTTACACTAGTCACTGTGCTCAGGCTTAAATGGTTAATCTTCACAAACCTTATAGGGTAGCACTCACTTATAGTTGAGGAATCTGAGACTTAAGGAGCTTAAATAACTTTCTCAAGGACATATAGCTAGTGAGTGATAGAGCTGGAATTTGAAACTATCAAGTCTAACTTGCATTATAAGCATTATTCTGTAGCCTCCACAATGGGAGCTAAAAATAGCAAAGTGATGTTATAAAACTCACATAAGACTTATGTAATTAAGCAGATAGAAGCACATTTAAAGAATTCCTGTGATATATATGTCTGTACACACACACACACACACACACATACACACACATGGATTTTTCAAGATTCAATTTCTTGTCTTTTAAAGGTTCTGTAATACTCAGTTGACACTCAGTACATCTTGCAAAATATAAACATCTCTGAGTGGCATTTTATTTATTAGTAAAAATGAAATATTTTATCCACCCACAGGGTAGTTCAGAGGTGATAATATGCATCAAGTGCCCAATGCAGTGCCCAATACATGTTTGTCAATCAAAGTTATTCCCTTCCTTGGGGTTATTATTTCCCAATGCAGATGTGCTGCTTTCCTCTGCTGTACTCAGTGCAAACTCTTTATGAAAAAGAACAATGCCTAATAATTACTTAAAGCCATCCCAACATTTCTAACCTCTTTCTTCATCTTCACGCCCCGCCATGCCTATTCTAAATTTGGACTACCCTGAAAAGATTGATTCCCCCACCCCCCCATGATGCAAAATACTACTTGAAAGCATTTTCACTTTTACCAGATTTGGTGGAAAGAATTTTTTCAAATTTCTAAACATCAACCTTATACCTTAAATGGGGGACTGACTGGATGAAGAGCTCGCTTGATTATTTTGATCATTAAAGAAAATTTCTAAAAATCTATTTTGTACTAGATCTTCTAATCTCTCATTACCCAGACAAAATTCAGTGTCATCACATTTTCTCCTCTCTCTGCTGTGGAGACAAACTACCCTCCTATTTGAGCCTGGGAGTACAACCAAGGTTTGAGTGTGGTTTCCATGACCAGCCCCCCCCCCCCCAAAAAAAAAATGTAAACCACTTTATTGAGGTTATTATTGAAATGTAAAAATAAACTGTACATATTTAATATACACAACTCCATGAGTTTGGGGCTAAGTATACACCTGTGAAAGCATCATCACCATTAATGCCATTAATGTATATATCACCTCCCAGAGTTTCCTCCTGTCCTCTTTATTACTATTTGTATACATCAGTGGTAGGAACACTTAATGTAAGAGCTAGCCTTTAGTAAATTTTAAGTATACAATACAGTATTATTACTTCTGTAGACACTGTGCTGTGTAGTAGATCTTCAGAACTTACTTACCTTGTACAACTGGAACTTCACACCCTTTAACCATTACCTCCACACTTTCACTTCCCTCCAGCCCCTGGCTACCACTCATTCTAGGAATTTGACAACTTTCAGTTTCTCTCGAGGTTGTCTTCCTGACCCTTCATGGATCTTCTTTAGGGGTTGTCAGACCAAATGCTAAATGTTACTACCTGCAGCTGGTAGGATGGATTCATGATGATACAGCGAATGCCTCTTCACTTTTCTGAGCATCTAAAGAATGATCCTCTCTCCCCTTTCTTTCTTCCAGTTAAAATGCAGACTGAGCTTGTTAAGAGGAATAGGCAGCAGCTTCAAAAGCTCAGGCCCCCTGGGCCTTCTGGAACTTGAGCTTTGCTGGCTGGGAACTTACATTGTCTTATGAATTCTAATGAGGCCTTTGAGTTTGAGAAACCTGAAAACTAAATTCCTCTTAGTTTTTCTTCTTTTTATTAACTTAAAAAATTTTTATTCCTTTAATTTTTAGAACTCTGCACTACACAGATTTCTACAGTTTTCCTCTGTATCCTGCTTATATAGAGAGCACACTGAGAAATGTATTTTGAGAATTGAGACTGCATTATTAGAGATTGACTTTCTCCCATTCAGAAAAGACATAAACCCTTGACCTCAGGTCTTCTTAACCCTGTAAACAAATTACAGTTCTCAGACATTCCTTGGTTCTCACCCTTTCCTGGGTTCTTAAACATTTCTGACAATAAAAAAAGAAGCAAACATAGAAACAAACAAACAAACATGGCATTTGGGTACTTAGAAAACTTAATTCAAAGGCTTGGAAATAAAAAAAAACATGATATATTGAGAAAAATCTTAAAAATAAAATGACATTCACTTAATATCCTTCAATAAATTTAATTCTCTCACTCATCAGGTTATCACAGACCTCCTTTCCAGTTTAATTTAAAAAAATATTCCAGATGGCTACTCATGCATTTTAAACTCTTTCCAGTTTAATTTAAAAAATATTCCAGATGGCTACTCATGCATTTTAAACTTTAAAGCATCTACATGAAAACATACAACTAATAACTTGTACTAAGATAACTGTCATCACATAAATCATATACATGATCCTTCCTCCCTTCCTTCCTCCCTTCTTCCCTTCCTCCCTCCATCCTTCCCTTTCTTCCTTCCTTCTATCCTTCCTTCCATAAGAACATCATATGAGGACACATTATAACCCTGAGGATGTGGACAAGGCATGCTGAACCTTAATATAGGCCTATATGGAAGATTCCAAAGTCTATGACTTGGCCATGAGCCTCTTTAAAATAGGATAAGGGAATTAGTGCTGGATTCCCATTTGCCATAGTTTCCTTCCTGTGGAAACATCACGTGGGTAGGAACACATCCCTTCTTTGACTAGTAGCCCAATGGCTGTAGCAGGCTAGCAGGCACTGTATTGCTGGCAGCAATCACTGTTCTGTCTTCTGCCACAAAAGTTCCAAGGGAACTCATTGATTTTAGGTAATTGAAGGCTTCAAACTTCCAATAGGAATATAGGAATAGAAAGCATGGAGAGTAATTGGTCATGGCTTGGCACTGGATACCATAAAGAATAAAGGGAAATTTAAAATATATGTGTGCATGAGAGAGAAAAAATGAAGAGAGAATGAATGAGAGGTATTCTTAACCTTGGGGAGACTAAAGCATTTGACTATGAGTACATGTGAAATAGATAATGAAAATTAAAAACTGGTTGATATCACCCTCCTGTAGAAACATAGGAAAGGAATGAACTGCAATGGTCCTGGAGCACACTTGTGACTTAGTTGTGCTCAGTAGCTTAAAAGAATTGTACCTTGTGTTGACCATAGAACTCAGAGAAAAAGAAATATGGTAATACTGGGCTTGAAGGGCTCAGGAAC
Source organism: Myotis brandtii (assembly GCF_000412655.1). Lineage (NCBI taxonomy): Eukaryota > Metazoa > Chordata > Mammalia > Chiroptera > Vespertilionidae > Myotis > Myotis brandtii. Next base: position 156,035 of record NW_005354966.1, read on the forward strand.
AGGTCAGAAAATGTAGCAGCCAAACTTGTTTATTTGGTTCGTTTCTCTGTGTGTCCTGAAATTTAATTCCATGGACTTCAATAAGTTGAAAGAAAAGTCTCACGCAAATGGGGTTGTTATGACAAATTTTGGTAGAATTTATCTTGGAGGAGTAAATAACTAATAAATGGTTAATAATCAATCCCTTTTTATAAGGGGAATAAATAAGTAAGTACATAAGTAAGTAAATAAATAAATATGTGTGTGTTCATATGTATACTAGAGGCTTGATGCACGGAGATTCATGCAAGAATAGGCCTGCCTTCCCCTGGCTGCCAGCACCGCCTTTGCTCCAGCCAGAGCCGCCTTTCTGCCTTCTCTCCGGCCCGGCGACGCCTTTCCACCTTCCCACACTGCCCAGAGGCCCAGAGCGGCTGGGGTGGGGCAGAACACCTGCATTGTCGCCATGACGATGATGCAAGCATCCCGGCCCACTCTCAGCCACTCAGCGTCTGTGCAAGTGTGTGTTGCCCACAGGCCCGCCATCTTTGTTGGGTTAATTTGCATACTCTCTTCTGATTGGCTGGTGGGCATCATAAAGGGACGGTCAATTTACATCTTTCTCTTTCATTAGTGTAGATATACGTATAAACATGTATACAATATTTATGAAAGAGGCAAACTGAAAAGATATAGTAGGTACAAATAAAAATCAGTTAGCACCAATGAAATTAGAGCTAGATTTAAAGAGAGAACCATGAAGGCTATTCCAACTTTTTTCTTCTTCTCACATTTCTTAGACCCATGGTCGGCAAACTGCGGCTCGCGAGCCACATGTGGCTCTTTGGCCCCTTGAGTGTGGCTCTTCCACAAAATACCACGTGTGGGCGCGCGTACAGTGCGATTGAAACTTCGTGGCCCATGTGCAGAAGTCGGTTTTTGGCCTGGGCAAGTCTATTTTGAAGAAGTACTGTTGATATGTGGCTGTGTTGACTAATGAGTTTGCCGACCACTGTCCTAGACCCTTTGGCAATAGGATATACTGGCATTGAACAACAGCCCATGCGCAGAAGTCGGTTTTCGGCCTGGGCGAGTCTATTTTGAAGAAGTACTGTTGATATGTGGCTGTGTTGACTAATGAGTTTGCCGACCACTGTCCTAGACCCTTTGGCAATAGGATATACTGGCATTGAACAACATATTGGCATTTTCCTTTTTATTTATTGACTAGTGGCCTGGTGCATGAAATTTGTGCACTGGGAGGGAGGGCCCCCAGCCTGGCCTGTGCTCTGTCACAGTGTGGAAGCCCTGTGATTGATCGCCCCAAAGAGGTAGGCCCCGCCCACCCATCCGGGGCTCTTTCATGGATTGCCCCAAAGAGGTAGGCCAGAGCCGCGGATCCCCAGGCCTCCACGCTGCCGGCCCCGCCTCCTCCACGCCACGTGGAACTGCAGGACCCCCAGGCTTGGCCGTGCACAGAGCTGGGAGGAGGCAGGACTCCCAGGCAGGCTCCGAGCTGTGCACCACGCAGCATCAAGCCCAGCCCCACCCACCTGAACGTGCCCGCTGTGCGCACAGCCATCTTATGATGGTGTGAGGGCATCATGGCATGACAGTGTGAGGATCACCTAGGCTTTTATTAGTAAAATATTGAGAGAGAGAGAGAGAGAGAGAGAGAGAGAGAGAGAGATGTTCTTTTACCCATTTATGCATTCATTGGTTGATTCTTTATGTGAGAAGAGAAAAGAGAAAAGCTCTGAAAGAACTCAGGGCTTTATTTGAACTCTGAGGAGAGCAAGAGTCTTGTCTGCAAAGTGAAATGGCTGGTTTTAAGCTTTTAATGAAGCTTGGAGGCAAACAGTTTATAACCCTGGAAATATTTAATTTAGGGAGGTTTATGTTAAGATAATAAAATAATTAGCTTTTCCTCATTAGAGGCATACAGAGCAGTAGGGTTGTGTGTTCTGGAAAATTACATTCTGCTCTTTCACTGACTCACCACATGTGGATTGATGCAGATCAGATAGCTAACTGACAGGCGCTTTAACACGTTTACCTTGTTTTAACTAATTGCCTGTTCAGAGTCACTGGAGGTTCCATTTTAAATTAATGACTTCGAAGTAATAAATGCAAACATGTATCTACTGAGAAATTAGGGAAGAATAACAAACTCTGCATTGTTTTTTTTTAATCTGTGCTCTTAGTTCTGAGTTGCCTGATACAGTAAAGAAGCAGTAGATAGAAACCTGTTGACCTTCAATCAGATCCGGCCCACTGCCTGTTTTTGTAAATAAAGTTTTATTAGAACATGGCCACACCCATTCCTTCGTGTTATTTGTAACTGCTTTCCCATGACAAAGGCAGAGTTGAGTAGTTGCAGTAGACACCAAGCACCCACAAAGCCTAAACTCTTTATTATCTAGCCCTTCTAAAAAGGAAAAGGTTTGCAAACTCCTGCCTTAAAGGATACCTACTTCACTACTGTATTCTGTAGTAGTTCTTGGACAAACATTGTTTTAGCAAGAGGTCTGTCTTCATATGCTCATTGGTTACCAATGGAAAGCACATATAGTTAGAAAATAAAATGCAAATTTATTTCAGTCCTTTAGTTCAGTCCTTTATTTTAGTCTATATGACTCCCAGCACATTTATTTGGACACAGTTTTGCATGAGTTGATGAAATTCAGGATTAATTTTGGTGACTGATGAAACATGGCTTAATTTGGCTTTGCTGTGTTTCACAATTCATGCTTTCTTTGCCAGTGGACTTTATTTAAATTATTTTCTTGGTTTATAGCAGCTATAAGGAATTGATAGGAAATCCACATTGTTCATTTTTCTTATACCAAGATATTGTTAATGTGGCATGAAAAGGAGAAAATAATTTTAATTCACTCCTAAAACTAGAATCTTTGTATAAGGCCAGTTTTCTCTGAATAAAGAAGGGCACTGACCTTGTTGGCCCCTAAGAACATAGTGTAATTTAAAAAATTTTGAAATGGAGGAACGTGACTGGCAGTGGAGCCTCTCTTGGCAAAAAGCAAAACAAAACATAGAATTCCATGCTAATGAATTAGTGAAGTGTCTTATTTAGTTTTTCATAATATTTCCTGCTATTTTGAATGGACCTTTATTTTTATCTGATTTACCTACTCTTTTTAAGGTAAATATCTTACTGTTTTATTTTATATCACTGTATACTGTACTTTCTTTGTGACACCACATGCAAACTACCTAATTCCAGAAAAGTTTTATTAATTTTTTAAAATTTATTGGGGGTGACATTGGAGGTAATATTATAAAGGTTTGCAGCATACAGTTCTATAATACATCATCTATATATTGCATTGTGTGTTTACCACCCAAATTCAAATCATCTTTTGTCACCATACATTTGACCCCTGACCCTTTACTACCCCACCACCACCCTTCCTTCTGGTAACCACCATATTGTTGTGTGCATTTATAAGTTTTTGTTTGGTTGGTTGGTTGGGTTTTTTGTTGTTGTTGTTCACTTGGAAACATGGACAGGGTTGAAGGTTACCCATGGCAACCTACAAGATTAGATGGAGTTGAAGTCCTCTAAATGTACAAGCCTAACTTTATTTCATTATGATTAGGCATAGCAGTTGTAGGGCTTTTGTGGCAGAGAATCACCTTCATGATTCAACTGAGCTGCTTTTCATTTGAAAATACAGTTCTTGGAGGAAGATTCCACGTAAGCCAGTCCTCATCTGTGTCTGCTTGTGATATACTTCCCTAACCAAAAAATTCACAGGGTCTCTCCTATGCCACATGGTGTTTCCAGGTTAACCCTATATCCTTGTGTTCATATAGGTTTTGTTCTGAAGAGATTTCCTCTCAATTTCATGCTACAATGGAAAGTTGCTTTTTGTTTTTAACCCTCTCTAAAAAGAAATGGTGTTCAGAGTATATAGAAATTGAACAATTATATTTTAACACCCAGGAAAGGAAGGATTGCAGGCACTCTGTTTATATATACATCCCATGTGATTTATTGCATTTCTGATTTACCTCAAGCCAGAATGGAGAAATGCTGAAAAATTAGGAACAATGGAGCAATAAAGGCACTGGGATCATCTTTCATACAGAACTCTTAGGGGAAGTGGTGTGAGGGGTGTAAATTAGTCCTGCAAAGTTAGATAAATGGCAACCATGGAGCTGCATCCTATCCTATGAAATTAAATTGGGGAAAAAAGTAAGAAAAAAACCCTCAGAACTTCTTGTGCTAAAACACATTCAGCCTTCTATCCCTACATAAATGCAAACACATCTTTAAAAGCATTTTTTTACATCTCTGGGTACTTTAGCTTCTTATAAATGCATTAAAATCATTTTCCCCCAGGAGAGAGGCTGGTTCTTAGTTTTGGAACCTTGTGGGTGGAACAAATGGTAACCTCCAAGGAGAACAGCAGGAATACAGCCCAGGGCACACACCCTCATCTGCTTGAAACTCTCCGGAAGACAGTGATTTCTGCCCTCATTGTCTGTCTAATTTGCTGTTGTTCCTCTTTTCTTCTTAGAGCGAATGATAATAACTTTGTAATTTATTTCTCTGCCTCACAGGACATTTACAAACAATGACATTGTACTTTTTTCTCATGTCGTCCAGACTGTTAGAGACTACTAGAATCTAGAAATGGACCGAAGAAGGAAGCCTGAAAATTCAACTGGTCCAGCTCGTCTCCATTTGCAAATGAGGAAACTGAGGTTCAGTGGGGCAAGGCAACTTACTCAGGGCAGCAGGACACAGGCAGACACGGGTGTTTGTACTGTGGCATTCTCCCCATGCCCTGTTTCTCAGACCTTGGGGACAGGCTTGCCAGATATGCCAAAATGAACACACACAATCTAAAAAAAAATTTTCATTGTTTTTATACATTCAGATTTAACTGAGAAACAGCCTGAGACTGTGAGAGCCTTGTGCCATTAGATAATGGGAGCATTTATATAAATATACACCAATGACTATGCCACAAACCCAGAATTTTCTCTTGATAGCTGTGTGTCTTTTTTGTTGTGTTTTGTTTTGGTTCCATGGCTTGAACACCAGAAATAGAGCAAAAGTGTTAAAAATAATTGAGGGTGCACAGGGACACATCTTCAGTTAGAAGTCTTGGATTCATTGGTGAGTCTTACCAATGAATCGCCATTGCATGAACGCACCATTCCCCAGTTCCCTGCAGGGTAGGGGGAAGTAAGCAGTGTGGTATATCCTCATATGCATTCTTAAGACATGACAACTACTAGAATCTAGAAATGGACCTAAGAAGGAAGCCTGAAAATTCAACTGGTCCAGCTCGTCTCCATTTGCAAATGAGGAAACTGAGGTTCAGTGGGGCAAGGCAGCTTACTCAGGGCCGCAGGACACAGGCAGACACGCGTGTTTGTATTGTGGCATTCTCCCCATGCAGCCCTGTTTCTCAGACCTTGGGGATAGGCTTGCTGGATATGCCAAAATAAACACACAATCTTAAAAATTTTTTTTAATTGTTTTTATAAATTCAGATTTAACTGAGAAATAGCCTGAGACTGTGAGAGCCTTGTGCCATTAGATAATGGGAGCATTTATATAAATATACACCAATGACTATGCCATAAACCCAGAATTTTCTCTTGATAGCTGTGTGTCTTTTTTGTTGTGTTTTGTTTTGGTTCCATGGCTTGAACACCAGAAATAGAGCAAAAGTGTTAAAAATAATTGAGGGTGCACAGGGACACATCTTCAGTTAGAAGTCTTGGATTCATTGGTGAGTCTTACCAATGAATCGCCATTGCATGAACGCACCATTCCCCAGTTCCCTGCAGGGTAGGGGGAAGTAAGCAGTGTGGTATATCCTCATATGCATTCTTAAGACATGAAAAATTCTTTTGGAAATTGTGTAATTGTTATTTACTTTGCTTCACTAAAATAGTCCTAATTCTGTCTGGTTGATTGTTGAGCGTCTACCTATGAACCAGGAGGTCACAATTCAATTCCCAGACAGGGCACATGCCTGGGTTGCGGGCTTGATCCCCAGTGGGTGGTGTGCAGGAGGCAAATGATCAATGATTCTCTCTCATCATTGATGTTTCTATCTCTTTCTCCCTCTCCTTTCATTTCTGAAATCAATAAAAATATATTTTTAAAAAAGATTCCTAATTCTTCTACAAAGAACATCAATAATCACCTAAGAAAATAGAAGTTTAAAAAGAAAAGTTAAACTGTAGTCTTTTATAGTTTATTCATTAATGTAGTCATGTATTCTACAATCATTATTCCTTTTCAATTCCATGCTTTACCAAGATAATATGATACTTGGCCTCTGCTATAAGAAAACTTGCCTCCTTAATGTTGCTAGAACTAGTCTAATGTGGATGTGGCTTTTGTTAATCTTCAGAGCTTCTAGACTAATCAAATGTCTTTCCAGAAATAAATGATTTACCTCCTATGTGGACAAGTTGCTACCAGTGCCCCACAAATGAAAACCTGATTATGTTCTAATGCATTAGGCAATCTCTCCAAGTGTAATATTGCCCAACCCCTAGACATGAGGTATGAACTTGTTTGCTGTGTTTCTCTTTTGTTAGTGGCGTCATGTGGTTAAGAGCACAGACTTTGGAGCAAGGCCGATGGATGTGATCCTGGGTACATCACTTAGTTTCTGCAACTCTATTCCTGTTTTCTCACTTGAAAATAGAGATAATAAAAGGAGGGTAGGGGGATGGGAAGAGACTAACCAAAGAAAGTATAACTTATATACACTTATGCATAGCCCATGTACACAGACAATAGTATGGTGAAGGCCTAGGGCAGGGTGGGGGCTGGGTGCAGGGGCGCAAAGGGGAGGAAAATGGAGGACATCTGTAATACTGTCAACAGTAAAATGCAAAGGGGAGGAAAATGGAGGACATCTGTCAACAATAAAAAAAGTTAAAAATGAGAAAGTAGAGAGGCCAGAGCTCTCTTTCTCTGCCATGTGAGACTACAGTGAGAAGGTAGCCATTTACAAGTCAGGAAGAGAGCCCTCCCTCACCAAGAACCAGATGCACTAGCACCTTGACCTTAGACATGACTTCTCAGGACCCCAGAACTCTGGGAAAATAAATATCTGTTGTTTAAAAAAAAAGTGCCTCCCTCATAGCCTTCTTGTGAGGTTTTTACATGAGTTGCTATGTTAAAGTTAGAAGTGAGCAAGGTCCTTAAACAACCTGATGTAATCATTAGCTATTATTCTTTTGTCTCCTTCCTTCTGTCTGCACATCATGCCACCCAGGACCTTTGAAATTATTTTTTTCTTTGCTCAGCTTCAAGGTTTTCTGTGGTTACAACATTCCCTTTGCATTGAGTGCTGACTTGGGGATATCCATGAGTCTTAACTCCATAGCCATGAGCCTAACCTTAGCCCACTTTGACACCAGGCCATACCTGATGGGACATAAGCCCTGGTCTAACTCCTAGGACCCTTGCTTACATAAGAAGGAGTTTAGCGAGGTGAACCCCTGTCTGTATTGTTTACCACTTTGTTCCAGCTCCTAGACTTTGCATGGTTATGTTATTGGTGAGGAGTTCTCCTTGCCCCCACCAGTTGCTGGTGGGAGGAGGTTACTTGTGATGTACTGAGAAACAATTTTCTGAGACTCACACAGGAGTATGAGGTCCCGTTTTCCTTCATCCCACCATGCCACCATGGGAGAAGTGTAGGTATGACTTCAGTAGGGCTAGAATTAAAGCTATTGCCCAGAGTTTCCATTTCATGCTCGCACAGTCCAATACCGCATCAGGCTAGCTTAGCTTGTGTTCCCCACTGCAGTCCACCAGTCCATTGTGTGTGGGGTCCACATAGCCGTGGATCACGTGGCTATGGGGGGAACATAGACTAGTGCAAGAGTGCCACAAGAGTGCCAAGAGCCAAGAGAGACAATTCCTTTGTTTGGGGATTATGTATCCCCCAATTTTTGTGGGCTTGCAGTGGCCCTGCCACCTCTAGTCAATGATTTCAGTTCCAAGGTTTGACTACAGGCAAGTACCTTCCCTATGTTATACCAATGCACTGCGTATACATCCATCTTCTCCTTTGTCTAGTGCTGTCCCCAGTGATCTACAGGGAATGGGTGGGGGGTTCCCTGGAGAGTGTGAAACTGCAGCTTCCTGGTAAAGCTGCTCAAATGACCACGCTTACAGTGTCTGGCCTCCCTTTTGCTCCTATTCTATTATTAATAACTAGCTGATTAAAATGGTACCAGTCATGATGTAACACATATTTGCTAAATGAAGTAAGAAACACTTTTAAGCACTTAAGATTGATAAAGTATTTTTTCCTAGACCAAGAGAAGCTATTACAGTTAATTGGATGCATTACCATTAAAGAGAAATCTTAGAGTAGATGATCAACTTCCTTAAGATCTTGATGTGGCATGTACACATGGGAAGACCCTCTGACCATTTTATTTCTCAGTTCCCTCAATTGTATGATGTCACTCAAGTGATGGGTTTTTCCAAAGTCTTTAAGATTCTCATTTTCTTTTACTAAAAGAAACACTAACATTGAAAATAAAGTTTTCTTCTGTAGGCATTATTGCTTATTTTCTAATGGATAAAGGGATTGAGTCTTGATATTTTCCCTCTCTCACTGATCTCATCAGAGGCTACCGTCTAGACTTCTTTCTTGGGCAAAGAACCTTAGAACTCCTCTTTTCTGTTAGATCATTCTATTTCTCATTTACTTTTATTTATTCTCTCAATATCTTCTTAAGATTAATTTTTAAATTCTTAAGATTAATTTTTAAATCAGAATTACAGAGCTACAAAAGATTTTCTTTGTTTGGCAGAAAAGACGAAAAGATCTATGACAGTGCACTCTGATATCCAAATGAGCTTCTTAAATCTTAATATCAGTGGTGGTTTCAAGTTAAATTTAAAATTCATCCCTTTTTCCTTTGATCTTATATCTCCTATTAGCTCCTGAGTAAGTGGAATGCTTGTGAGTTCTAAAGGAATGCCAGTCAGGTACTTGAATTTATTGCTTAGCCATACAACTAAAGGCAGAGCATTTTATGATCGAATCCTAGCTCCATATATTTTATTCATTCTAGTTGATCCTCCTGGTATAAACTTTGTGTTGCAACTATTATTATGCAATTGAAATACTAATAAAGGAGGTAAGAATTCATTGAACACCTGAGAGCAATTCATCTCTTCTCCATCCAGACAGGCCTATAAGTCCTCAGGTTTATAATATTATCCTTCTTAAGTCATTTGCTGGTGTTGGAACTCAAACATCTCTCTTTCTGTAACTCAGGGCAGATATTATGACTGTTTGTTGGTAATTTTTTGAAATATTTATGAAGGCTCCTCACAAAAAGTGTAGTTCTCTCCTTCCATGAACACAATGACATTAAAGTTTTCCTTCTCCTTTAAAGTTACCTGTGACCATGTGACTTGCTTTTGATCTTTTAGCAAAAGTGATATGAAGACTCTATGAAAGTGCATACAAGCTTCCTCCAGTTCTCTTCTCCCTATTGTAGTTTGTTGGGCAATACTCCCTAAGTGGCTGTTCTGTCAACCTGGGTTCGGAAGTGACAGCAATGATAACATAGAGTTGACCTCCCAGCTGCCAATGATGGAAGATTCATAAGAGGTAAACATTTGTTGTTTCATGCTACTAAGATTTGGGGATCATTTATTATCACAAGAGAATATACTCTATTCTGACTAATACACTTCTGCAAAATCCATTCCCCTTTATTTCCTTATTAGCCCCTGATGTTTATTTGTGGGTTCATGTTGTTTCCAGGAGATGGACTTCTCCTGCACTTCAAGGTTTGTGGGCTAAAACAGTTGGCACATTCCATCCCCTGGAGACAAATAATTGATTCAGGATTGGGCATATGCTATAAGATTGTTGAATCAAAATGTCTCTCAGGAGATTTTTTAAGATCATGAGGATGAAGCAGCTTTCTTTACTATTCAGTGTGAAAGAGGAACCATGTATTTATAGATGTTTATATTTTCTTTCTTGGGATATTGAAAGGGTAAGCTTTGGGATAAAATGGACATTCTAGGTAAAGATGAAAGATAGAGAAAACCAGATCTTGGAGACATCATTGGGCTTGGGAGTCAAGGCTTCTTGAAAGTCTATCAATATAATAATTTTGTGTCCCAATAAGTTGCCTTCATTATTTGACCTATTTTAGCCCATTTTTCTGATTCATGGGACTACAGTGATTTCAACTGACATAGTGTTTGATTGTTAGCTCTCTGATGTGATATGTTTGAAAGGTGTATAACCATTACCACTGACCTGCAAAACCAAACCATGCTCTGTTATGTCAACTAGGAAGAACTGATAAGTAGGGGAGGGTAAATGTGGATGGAGAATGAGTGGCCAGAAGCAACCTAGTATCCCAGAAAGATGTATGTTCAAATCCCGTATTGTCTGTTACAAATCAAGCTTTTGTTCTGCAAAAGTAACTTGGCCTCTTGGAGCCTCAGCTGCCCCATCTATAAAATAGTGATAATTTGCTACCAGTTATAAATGAGATAACACATAAAGTTCTAAGTATGCAGAGTAAGCTATTTTCACTCATGAACTTCAGGAATCTTCAGGTCATTGTTAACCTCAAAAGAGCTGTTCTGCCTGTTTTATGACAATACAATGAAGAGATTTTATCACTTGTACCTCAGAGTATAGGTATGGAACCCTTATCACTTTGTATTTAGAATAAGTTATCCCACCTAAATTAAAGCCTTCTTTTAATTATTTGGTATAGTGTGTGTGTGTGTGTGTGTGTGTGTGCGCGCGCGCGTGTGTGTGTGTGTGTAAAGACAATTACAAATGCTGGAAAGACAGCTGGAGTATAATTTAAATACAGTATTTTAAAGCAAAAATCCTATTTATTTGCACATTTTTTCTCTTGCCATAATTTTGATGATTTTATTCACTATTGTTTTAACTCACATATTTCCACATCTTTTTTAATTGGATTTATTGAGGTGTCATTGGTTTGCAAAACCATACAGGTTTCAAGTGTACAACTCAACGAAACATCATCTGCACACTGCATCATATACTCATTGCCCCAAGCAAAGTCTCTTTCGGTCCCCATTTCCCCCCTTTTCCCTCCTCCACCTGCCCTCCAGGCCCCTTTCCCTATGGTTATCATCACACTGTTGTCTTTGTCTATGTGTTATGTATATAAACTTTTTGGTTAATCCCTTCATTTTCTTTCATCCAGTCCTTCATCCCTCCTCCTCTCTGACAGCTGTCAGTCTGTTCCATGTATCTATGTCTCTGTTTCTATTTTGTTCTCCAGTTTATTTTGTTTATTAGTTTCCACATATACTAGTAAGTGAAATAATATGGTATTTGTCTTTCTCTGACTTGCCCAGTCTCTTGTACATCAAAATCAGGATGTAGTCTTTACTACTTCCTCTACTTTATCGCATTGAGTGATTTATCTAGCTTGTTCTACAGGTCTAAATGTAAGGCAGAGAATTCCTATAGCACTGTGATTACAAATAGTTCATGTCCATGTCTTTCTAATTCTTGTATCCCCTTGTATGTTAGGTGTTGATCTACAAGGAATTCCAAGCCCGCAAAAGTTAGGTTCTGTTAAATATATACCTAAAAAAGAACAAAATGTATTTCATTCAAAAGCAAGGCTGGAAAAACAATTATCCGTTTTTCTCATTTTGACCTTTATTGTAAAGTCTTTATGGAGGAAACAAAAAAAGGAAGGGGGAACATAATCATGGCATAATAGAGTATAGCAATCCCATGCTCATTTTAATTAGCTTTGCAGTCCCATGGGAGCCATTTAACTCCTCAGAGTCATCAGAAAATCCTATAATATTTTATTTCTGTTTCATAGTAACATGGAGATTGGTTTGCTTTATCCCATGGGATCTGAGACATTATACACAAGGGATATAAAGCACCATTAAAATTAATGATTTTGAAATATCAAACATCATTGGAAGCAGCGCTAAAGATTTATTAACTTGTTGGTACATAGTCATTACGTGCAGAACCACACTGGGTTTTTATATTTCATACTAAACACTTCTCATTATTTTCTCAAAGTTATTATTAGAGCATGACTAGAGCTCAATGCATGTTAAATTAAAATAATGTGATGAGGCATATTTGCTTAACAGTATTGTTTTCCTAAAGATGTGTTCACTATATAAATTAAGGAATGAATACACTGGTGGGGAGACTCAGGGCCTAATCGTGAAGAAAATGGTTAAGGTTTTGGACTTTGAGGTCAGAGAGATTTGAATCCCGGGTACTCAATATGGAATCATAAGCCCTTGGGCAGGCTGCTTACTTCTCTAAGCTTTGGGTTAGAATATGCTCCCCAGTTGCCTTCAGTGGATAGAACTCAGTCTATGAGGAAGCTCTAGAGCTGGGGCCAGCTTTTTCTGTTCAGGGCCAGTGTTTCAGTCAGCTTGGGCTGCCATCACCAAATATGATAGACTGGGTGGCTTAAATAGACGTTTATTCCTCACAAGCTGAGGTCTGAGGTCAGGGTGTCCACATACTTAGGTTCTTGGTGAGGGACCTCTTCCTGGCTCGCAAATGGTTGCCCTTCTTGTATTTTCCCACAGGCGTGGGTGTAGCTCTGGTTCTTTTCCTCCTTATAAAGACACTGATCCCATCTTGATGGTCCTACCTTCATGACCCACTTAACTGTAATTACTCTCCAAGGCCCCACCCACAAATACCATCACATTTGGGCGTTAGGGCTGCAACATATGAACATTCCATTTGGGGGTGCACATTCAGTCCACAACAATCAGACAGTAAATAGTTTTTGGCTTTGTGAGTCAGAGAGTCTCTGTGGCAGCTCCTCAGTTTTGCTGTCATAGAGCAAAAGCCACCTCGGGCCATATGGAAGCAGATGAGCATCGCCAAGTTTCAATAAGGCCTTATGTAGGGGACACTCAGATATACATTTTATTTAATTTTTATTTCACAAAATATTCCCTTTTCGTTTCTACCACTTAAAAATGTGAAACATATTCTTAGCTCATAGATTATTAAAAAACAGCTGGCAGCCAGGGTGAGCCCACAGGTCAGAGGTTGCTACCTTGGTTGCAGACGATTTTGGACTATCCAGATGGAAGGAGCCTTGGTTTCTGAGTCACCAAATGGAGGAAAACTGCCAACGGACTAGGAACATCTTCCTGATTTTTTTCTGTAATAAATAAATCTCTATTATGTGAAATTCTGAAATTCTGAATTTAATTCGTGAGAGCTGCCAGAATTACCTTAAGTAACATACCATATCAAAGGAATATGTGAATTTACAATGGATAAAGGCAGCACAGGGCTAGCACGTAGTGAGGATTGCTTAATGTCATGTTCTTGCACAGGTGCAGGCAGTGTGCATGTGAAGGCACTATTCCCACAATTCTGAGATGCCACGCCAATGTTGGGAAGTTCATGCCAGGGTAGTGGCAGACACCCGTTAGACTTAGGACATTCTGGTTTAAAATAAAATTTCCTCAAGGGTAACTTCATATTCCTAAAAGTGTAAGATGCAAGTAGCCCACAGGTCAAGCTCTCCCTATCATAGACAGCACACTGATTCATTTTTATAGCCAAGTTTACATTTAATATACGATATGAAAGTTCTACACTTATAAAACATCTCTTCTATGTGTAGAGGAGGAAACTAAATGAATTAAGTTGTCTTTGTCAATACAAGTCATGACTTATTATACAGTTAAAATTAAAAATAACTTTATGTGAAAATTATGTTGAACATTTTATCATTATTTGTTTCATACATATTCTTACAATGATCGTATTCTAACAATTATCATAGAATGCTAATTATCATCAGCTTTCCAGTTTGATGATTTAAAAATCTCAATAAGTAATAAAGGGGATGGTGGATGGGGAAGAAATCAACCAATGAACTCATATTCATATATGCATAACCCATGGACACAGACAGTAGGGTGGTGAAGGCCCGGGGTGGGGCATGGGAGCAGGATGGGAGAGGTCAATGGAGGAAAAGGGGGGCATATGTAATACTTTCAACAATAAAGATTTAAAAAAATAATATTAAGAATATTTTTAAAAAACAGTAATATGAAAAAGAGCTCTAGACCTAGAGTCTGGAGACATGGTCTTTTGGTCCTCTTGTTAATTGATGATAATTTAAGGAAATTTATGAATGTCTTTGAGCCTCATTTAAAAAAATCTATAATTTGGAGACATTAATACCTACATGACAGGTGCATAGTGATGATGAAATAATATTTGTGAAGTGCTTTGTAACTACAAATAATCAGCAATGTGAGCAGCTGTTTTATAGTAAAGACCTTAATAGTTTATAAGTTTATTAGGTTTTTCTTAATAAGGTACTAAATGGATGTTTTGTTGTCCAAAGACAGAGGAGTAGGTGAAGAGAGAGGAGAGAGAGAAGAGAGGAAAGAAGAGAAAGGAGAAAAAGAGAGAACATAAATACACACATACACACACACACACACACACACACACACACACACACACACACCCACCCCTGCACACTGCTTTGGGAGAAACATTTTGTCCAAAGCAACTTCTGATCATATTTCCTCTTTCTCGATGGGTGGAGTGAGAAGAAATATCTGGATAGGGGTGTTGAAAAATGAGACAACTGACTGAATGTTGACATGCATTCACTGAAGTTTTATTCCTTCTGTGTAAATCTGGAGAATTTGTTTTGCTAACAGGCAAAATTTAGTTTCTCCAAGAGTTTCAGGAGTTATCAGTTTGAAACAATATATCTGTGTTGGGAGATGCAATAAGAAATAGATAGGCCATCAATTCTGGAGCTCTTTTGAGAATTAGATGTTGACAAAATGAGTCTTTTGTCATATTTTCCCTACGACCCTATCTTCACAGTTCTTCCAGGCATTACCTTTACTGTAGCTCCTATTCAAACTTTCACTGAAGAAAATGTCATTTGGTAATTTTGAAATTAGTAAACCATGTGACCTGTACTTCTCATTGGGATTAAATAATTTTCCATGGTTATGTGTAATGTGAAGA
The DNA here is from genome assembly GCF_000412655.1 of Myotis brandtii. Classification (NCBI taxonomy): domain Eukaryota; kingdom Metazoa; phylum Chordata; class Mammalia; order Chiroptera; family Vespertilionidae; genus Myotis; species Myotis brandtii. The sequence goes on from NW_005354966.1 coordinate 171,064, forward strand.
AAGTTTACTAAATTAAACCCCGTGGAATTAGGGCTTTGACCCATTTTTAGCTGTAAATCACCCACTCAAACACCTAACTGTCCCAGGCAGAGAAGTGATCTGCAAGATGGCCCAGATACTGGGGTTGAATGAAGAGACAGCCCTCATTTGCTGACTTCGAAGAGGAGTCCTTTTATTGAGAGGTCCAGCTCTCTGAAGTCAAAGCTCTCACCTCAGTCAGCTCATTGAAGGAAGGACTTGCTCGAACCACTTTGGGAACTGAATGTTCCCCTGGGCCTCTGTGGCAGTGGGCTCTCACTGATTCAGAAATTCAGTCCTCCTGGGACTTCACTAATAGCGTCCTTCAGCTAAGGGAGGGGAAGGAAGATGCTCTGGCTGTTCTGGCCTGATGTCAGGAGTCTGAAGGAACTCAGTGCTTCCCTGCAGGTGCTAGTTTGGAAAAGTATGGGTGCTATTTTTCTGGTGTTACAATAATCAGGGTGGAGAAGCATTTAATGGATGGAAGCCAAGGATGCCAGATGATTTAGAATGGAACCAGGAACAAAACAAAAAAACACACCAAAAAAAAAAACAACCATTGTCTTCTATCTTGAATAACGTTTTAGTATCACCTGAAGGACTCTGTTTATAATCATTTGAACTCGGAACCTTAGCTAATAATGCATATGAGCAGAAAGCAGTTTGGCCTGATTTCAAAATATACTGAATTTTCCAATAATGAATTATTCTGTCAATTGAGATAAGATTGCATTCTGTTTTGCTTGGGAACTTTACCAAGAGCTGTTCATTGTTACAGAAAATCATGTTACAGATGGTAATGCTGCTTATGGATTTTAAATCACTAATACAGTACTCTGGAATTTGCCCTGGCTGGTGTGGCTCAGTGAGTTAGGTGTCATCCCATGAACTGAAGGTTGGCAGTTAGATTCTGCATCGGGGCACATGCCCAAGTAACAGACTCAATCCCCAGTAGAGGGAGTGCAGGAGGCAGCCAATCAATGATTCTCATCATTGATCTCTCTCTCTCTCTTTAAATAGAAAATAAACTATATTTTAAAAAATACTCTGGAATCAGTGTGCATGTGTTACTGTCACATGTATGGTGATTCTATGTGTAGGACATAAATCTGATTACTTCTGTGTGTCTTTAGTGTAGTTGCACCCGTTGATTTACATATTGAAATGCAGAAGGAAGGCCCTGGCTGGCAGCCAGCAGCCAGGAAGGAAGGCCCTGGCCAGCAGCTGGAAGGCCCCCATCGGCCCTGATTGCCTGCCAGGCCTAGGGGCCCTACCCATGCACGATTTCATGCACTGGGCCTCTAGTATATATATGGTGTATTATCCATGAATCTAATTTAGGATAGTGAAAGAACATTATAAGAAATGTATTGTCAAAAGAGGCATTGAATCCAAAAGATTGAGAACCACTGGGATTCATTGTCCTGAATATAATGCTCACATTTTGGGGGAGATTCAGTGGGACCCAAAAGATGTAACCAAAACTTGAAACTAGGGATGCAGGCATTTTAAAAACTTCCAAACCAAACAATATCTTTTTTATTAATCATTGGTAAATACAGATGGGTTTTATGCCCAGGCATCTCAGAGAAATTGTATTTTCTCTCCCTGGCAACCAATAGCTTTTACAATCTATACTAATAAAAGGATAATATGCTAATTAGACTGGACATCTTCTGGACGACCTTCGGGACGTTCTTTCAGACAAAGCCACGGTGGCGGGGCAAGGCAGAGGCGGTTAGGGGTGATCAGACCGGCAGGGGAGAGCAGTTAGGGGGATCAGGCCAGCAGGGGAGAGCAGTTAGGGGGATCAGGCCGGCAGGGGAGAGCAGTTAGGGAGAACAGGCTGGCAGGGGAGAGCAGTTGGGATCAGGCTGGCAGGGGAGCAGTTAGGGTGATCATGCTGGTAGGGGCGCAGTTAGGGGCGATCAGGCATGCAGGCAGAGTGGATAGGGGCAATCAAGCAGGCAGGCAGGTGAGTGGTTAGGAGCCAGGGGTCCTGGATTGTGAGAGGCATGTCTGACTGCTGGTTTAGGCCCAATCCCGGCAGTCAGACATCCCCCAAGTGGTCCCGGATTGGAGAGGGCGCAGGCCGGGCTGAGGGGACCCCCCACCCCCATGCCTGAATTTCATGCACTGGGCCTCTAGTAAATTAATTATAGACTTTTGTCCTAGCTTCTTAGAAGTGGACAGGGCCACAGAAGACATCAAACAACCTTTCTCACAGGAGAAGAAACTCTTATACAACATTATCTACAAGTCAAAAGCTGTTGCTTTAATGCCTCCTGGAATGGAAAACTCACTATCATACAAGACAATTTGTTTTCTCTGTTGAATGCTTCTTTTTAGAAAGGTCGAGCTAAAGTCTCTCTGCTTAAAATACTACCCTCTAGTTTAAGTTGTGTTCTCATTAGTAATACAGAACCAGTTATTTTTACTCCCCTATAGAGTAGCCCTGCATGTGTTTGAAAAGAAAGCTTATGTAGTATGGAATGAAGCCAGTGCTGTAGCCAAGGTACCATGTGAAGGTGTGAGCACTGTGCTGGTAGAGGTGAGGAGTGGGAGCTCCCCAATATGAGTCTGAGTTGAGGCCACCAGCCAAAGGCAAGGGGCAGTGTTCTTGAACTCCAGCATCAATGCTTTAGCACCATTAGAGTTGGCATAGTTAACTCCTCCCCCTTAAGGGTTAGAAGGAAGTTTCCAGAAGAGATAGTTTAGGAAGAAGAAGGAGCACACAGGGAAAACATTTCAGTAGAGCAGTGATGGCAAACCTATGACACACGTGTCAGAGGTGACAGGCGAACTCATTTTTTTGGTTGATTTTTCTTTGTTAAATGGCATTTAAATATATAAAATAAATATTAAAAATATAAATCTTTGTTTTACTATGGTTGCAAATATCAAAAAATTTCTATATGTGACATGGCACCAGAGTTAAGTTAGGGTTTTTCAAAATGCTGACACGCCGAGCTCAAAAGGTTTGCCATCACTGCAGTTGAGACTTTGAACTTCGTGCGGCTCAAGACTCTTGTGTATCAGTTCACTGTGCTTTCCATGAAAACCAGAAAGGCACAGGCTCTATCTATCTGTTTTGGAAATCTTTGGGAGCTCATAAACTCAACTATAGAAGGAAAAAGAAAAAAATTTCCTCCTTTCCCCCCCCATTTATCCTAATATCCAAGAACCCAAACCTTACCTAAGCAAATAGAATTTTTTCTAAATCATCCAGCTCATCTCCTTGTCAGCGCTGTTGTACTAGCTGGGCTCCCCTGCCTGAAATGCTTTGCCCTTTCCTCCAAGCCTTGCATGTCGGGCTGTGTTTTCTCATTCAGATGTCAGCTTAAATGTCGCCTCCTCAGCAGGACTTTCCTTGGCAACATTTATATAAAGCAGGCTCCCCCAAACCCAGTCCTTTTGTATTAGATTAGCTGTTTACATCTTTTCTAGCACTTAATGATCTATCTTATTGATTAATTTTGTTTTCTTACTAAAAGTTAGGTTCCATGAAAGTTTGGAGCCCATTTGTCTTATTCCCTGCTGTAAACAGTGCCTGGCACATGGCACATATTCAATAAATATTTGCTGGATAAATAAATAAGTAAAGAGAAAGAATAGAACTCTTTCTTTTGTACTTTGTGATGTCATTGAATTTTAGATTTGTGTCCATTTGTTTTTCTCATTATGCTGATCCTTTCTCCAGGTTGTACACTCTCAGTTCCTTGCAGGAGATACTTTTAGTCTCCCATCTCTGGAAATGCTCTACTTTTTCTTCAATTTTGTTCTTAAAACATGACTCATAGCATTGGGGCAAAATATGCCTTCAGCTTAGAATATGGTTATGCAGATGCTATGCTTCAGACTTAGTTGTCCAAAAGGCTTAGTGAGGATGTGGAACTTCCCAGTTTTATCCCTAAGCATACTTAAACTCTGGAAACAGCTAATTAAGTCTAGCCTTGTGCTTTGTTATGCTTTTCATATGGATGGATTTTCAATTATCTTAGTGTTTTTGGATTTCTGCATTCTGTCCCCCTTGTGTATTCAAATTATTAGCTATGAGTTTGTTTAAGTAAAATAGTATCATTTATATAGTAGTTCTATGTGTCTTTGGCATAGAGTTCCTTGTATCCATGGTCTAATGCCTTTCATCATCACCAACAAAAACACTATATTTTGATTTTTTAGGAGAGAACAACAACAGACAGGAGACTTTTAATTTGCACTGGTATTAACAGTTGTGTTTTTGAGGTTCACATGACAGTGACAATTGTCAGACCACTCTTCATATGTTTTGTAGCCGGATTTTTGATTTGCTATTGTCTATACACATATCATGTTATCTGTCATTCCCCATGCTTCCCACTGTCCATGCCAAGTGAATTGGTTTTCTGTATCTCCCATGCCATGGCATGGATCACAGCCTATCTGCCTTTCGTCATCACCAACAAAAACACTATATTTTGATTTATTAGGAGAGAGCAACAACAGACAGGAGACTTAAAATTTGCACTGGTATTAACAGTTGTGTTTTTGAGGTTCACATGACAGTGACAATTGTCAGACCACTCTTCATATGTTTTGTAGCCGGATTTTTGATTTGCTATTGTCTATACACATATCATGTTATCTGTCATTCCCCATGCTTCCCACTGTCCATGCCAAGTGAATTGGTTTTCTGTATCTCCCATGCCATGGCATGGATCACAGCCTATCTGACTGCTGATCAAATGATCAACAGAGCCCTAGCCAGTTTGCTCAGTTGGTAGAGCATTGGCCTGCGGACTGAAGGGTCCTAGGTTCAATTCCAGTCAAGGGCACATGCCTGGGTTGTAGGCTCGACCCCCATTAGGGGATGTGCAGGAGGCAGCTGATCAATGATTCTCATCATTAATGTTTCTATCTCTCCTCTTCCTCTCCCTTCCTCTCTGAAATCAATACAAACATATTTAAAAAAATAAAAATAAATAAGTAAATAAATGGTCAGCAGAACAGCAATATCAGATTTTATTCTAGCACCACCCAAACCAGAAAACCTTAGTCACTTGGTCTAATTATCTCATTATCAAGTACCTTGCATACTGTACTTGAAAGGGAAGTATAATTATGTTGTACCAGAAAAAATTCAGGAGAGATAAGATGGGTTATTCTGTTGATCTTCCACATTTAGCCACATGTTAAGGAGAGAGGTCTGCTTACTTCTCTGTTCACACTCTCCTAGACAAGTCCTGGCAGAAGCTGGAAGTACAAAGTGGAGGTCCAGCGAAGGCATCCAGGCTTATTTTATTGCAACTCAAAATAATACTACGTTGGTACAAAATTAATAATTCTGAAAAATGTTAGGACAGTAAATTATGGGCACACTGGCATATATGATTGGTCTAGTTAGCCACATTGAAATAGAGAAACAAAACCTCTTTCTGCTCTTGACTGCCAACCACATCAAAGATGGAAATTGAACCATCATCCTTAGCACTCAGTCACATGGTAATTTTCTTCTTTATTATTATTTTTGGATGCTCTTCTAAAAATACTTTGCTGAACCTAGAAATTGAAAGTTGGTCACAATAAGTATAGATTTACAATAGAGCAATCTTTCAAGGACCTAAGAGATCATCAAATAAACAGCATGCACATCACTATTTCCTGCTCCTGCAGTTATGACAGACACTCCCAATTGATCCCTAATAAGTCTTAGGTTATTTGAGGCCCTGTCTGATGTTTTTTTCTTTTATACATATTAACTCCTTTGGTATTATAATTCTGAAAAAGTTGTGTGTAGATCAATTTTGTTAAATCAAATCATGCTTTAATTATACAAACATTTCACTATTTAAATGAATCCTACTGTGAAAATGTTCGTAGTCACCAATTAATTTTATTCTTATGTAAATTTTTTCTTAAAATGAATCTACTTTCCTAAGACATAATTATAGGCAGTGTGTCTCATTACTAATCAGCCAGAAAGAGGGGGACCAAGAATATTCTAAAATGATCAGAAATTCAAACTGTACTCCTGATAATACTTCTGTTTGTAGCTTTGTCATTACAAAGCTACAAAGTCAGCAATCGTTAATATGTCCCTTAAGAAAGAAAAGGAAATAATAGTATATTCTTTCTACAATAATTTTTCTTTATTTGAAGATTCCAATTCATTAAAATGGTATTTGTTGAGATTAATAGATATTGGTGTTTGTATTAATTCCTTTAATGCTTATTCATCTTATGGACCCAACAATTTAATGAATTATTTAGAACCTATAGGTCCATAATGAACAACATTTTAGACACAAAAACCAGGTGTCTATACTAACACATGGTCCCAATTTGTTGAGTGTGGATGTAGAGACTGACTGATATACTCCTATTTGAGCTTGAATGTGATCCTGAGTTGACACTAGGAGTTGCCATTTCTGTACTGTGTCACAAACTTAATTTTTTATAGAACAAGTTGCCTACAATTTAAAAATATTCAGGGCTAAGAATTCCTTCAGCATCATTTCTTAATAAGCATCTTGATAAATCCTACAGATAGTTCTGTCCAATTCCACACATGGAAAATCTTTTTGTATCTTCTGTCACTATGATCAAACAATTTTTATGAGTTTGACATTTCTTCTAACTTTATTGACCTGGAAAAATGCCATCCTTTTTTAGTTTGCCAATTTTTTCTCACCAGCCTTCCCCTCCCTTCCAGTTTAGGCACATTAAGAGAGATTTTATTTGAGGACTTAACTCAGATCTTTCCTAAAATCAAGTCCCTATTCTAGAAGAAGTAGTTTTTATTGATTACTGACTGTGTGCTCATCAGTATATTAAATTTTTAAAATAGATTATTTTTTTCTCAATATCCTTAACCCTATAGAGAAGCAGAAATTGAATATGTAAGAAATATGCTTACATATCAATGTCATACAGCTATTTCATAGCAATCTGGATTGAAGCCCAGGCAGTATGATTCATTGTTTCTGACCATGTTAAGCAAATTAAAGACTATTACAGTCCCTACAAACGTGGAGTAAGCAGTAAGTGGATGTGTAAACACAGATATGAATGATCTTTAACTTTTAGTTAGGACAATGTCGTTATGAAGTGATAACAGTGACTTGATTTAACTATATCTTGGCTGATATTAGAACCCCATTTTGGGAGGAAGAACAACCTATTCAGGCTTAAAGCGTCTTCAAAATATGCCTTTTAAGATTTCAGTCAACAAACATTTAGAACTTACCAGCCATTCAATTGTATTCGGAATCAAAGTTGGAGAATAGGATCAGTGTCTAGAGGATCTTAAGGAAAATAGAAACTGTAGGCAATTTCAGGAATATAAATTGGCACAACTATTTTGGAAAGCAATTGAATAATATTTCATAAACACCTATTAGGTTCCAGGCTCTTGAGATACTTCAGCATGTTTAATTTTCACACGCATGCTGCAATACAGATAATAACCCATTTCAAAGAGTAAGAAACATTAAGATTAGTGGCATTTAAGCATCTTTATTAAAGTCATTCAACTGAGGGGTAAGAATAGTGGTAGTGGTAATGGTGGGTGGTGGGAGTCAAGATTTAATCAAAATCCATTTCATCGTAAATGCAATGGATTTTCTCAATCTAATCAGCTAAAATCTAGCTGATAATATAAAGAAGCAGGATTTATCAAAAAGTAACATCTTGTTTAAGATATGTGTATTAGATGCTTCCAAAAGCATTTATCCCATCAAGATTAGGCAAATAATAAAAAATACAGTTGAGAGGGGTGGAATTGAGATACTTCTTAAGAAGGCCAGTTGGCATGGGTGAGCAGGGACACTGGGCATCTTGATATCAGCAAAAGATCATCTGGAAAGAAAGAAGGGGCAAATATGTGTCAAAAATAGAAGATAAAATCTATTAACAGCATCTCCCCATCTCCATTTTTTGGCTAGGAACTCTAAGAAAGAACAGGGGAAAAGGAAAGGAAATACAATTCAGCTACCTAACTTTATTTTTACCTACCTATTTCCCTTTGGTATAAGTTAGCTTTTGTTGCATAACAAACTAACCGCAAATTTGGTGGCTTAAAACAACATTCACTGTTTCTCACAATTGTTTGGGTTATCTGAGCAGTTCTCTTGACCTGGAAAAGCTTTTCTGAGAATGGGTGGTTTGAGATGTACACATGCACATGTTTGGAGCCTCAGCTGGGACAGCTATGCTTCTCTCTAGATGGACTGTTATCTTCAGAGAAGCGAACCCAGGCTTATTTACATGTCAGCTGTGTTTGAAGAGAGCAAAAGCAGAAACTTCAAGGTATCTTGAGGCTTAGGTCAGAACTGACACAAAATCACTTCTGCTTCATTCTGTTAGTCAAAGGAAGTCACAAGGGCAGCCCATATTGAATGTGTGGTTGGGAAATAATATCCACTGCTTGATGAGAGGAACTGCAAAGACTCTCTGGCTGCTGGCAATACGCAACACTTTGGATGGAGAAGTGAAGATTTCTTGTCCATAATCAGTAATTGTCAAAGGCAAATGCCTCCTTGAATGCCTAGCTAATCTGTTTTAATTATCACTTCCAATCACTCTGCGACTAAAGAACCTCAGAAAACAATGTTTCCTGTGCACAGCCATGAAAGGTTTTCTATAAATTGAAAAGCATTTGCAACAATAAATTTTTAGAATTAGACCCATGATAGCTGAAAGTTCAAAGATGGTTTCACATTTTAACTAAGTTTTTTTATTGTTAACAAAATTACAGATGTCCTCCATCTCCCCCCAATTTGCCCACCTCTACTCAGATCCCCCCCTCCTCTGGCCTTCATCACACTGTTGTCTATGACCATGGGCTATGCATATATGTTATTTGGCTCATCCCTTCACCTTCTTTTATCCAATTTCCCCCACCACCCTCCCCTCTGACATTTGTCAGTCTGTTCCATGCATCTATGCCTCTGTTTCTATTTTGTTCATCAATTTATTTTGTTTATTAGATTCCACGTATTAGTGAGATCATGTGGTATTTGTCTTTCTCTGATTGGCTTATTTCCCTTCACATAGTAATCTCCAGGTCCATCCATGCTGTCTCAAAAGGTAAGAGTTCATTCTTTTTTATAGCTTGGTGGTATTTCCTTTTGTAAGTGTACCACAGCTTTTTTGTCCACTCATCTCTTGATGAGCAATTGGGCTGTTTCCAGATCTTGGCTATTGTAAATAATGCTGCTAGAACATAGGGGTGCGTATATTCTTTCTGGTTGGTGTTTCAGGATTCTTAGGATATATTCTCAGAAGTGGGATCACTGGGTCAAAAGACAGTTCCATTTCTAATTTTTTGAGGAAACATCATACTGTCTTCCACAATGGCTGCACCATTCTGCATTCCCACCAGCAGTGCACTAGGGTTACCCTTTCTCCATATCCTTGCCAGCGCTCATTGTTTATTGACTTGTTGGCAGTAGCCTTTGTGGCAGGTGTCATGTGACACCTCATTGTAGTTTTAATTTGGATCTCCCTGATGTTTAGTGACTCTGAGAGTTTTTCCATATGTCTATTGGCCATCCATATGTCCTCTTTGGAGAAGTGTCTACTCAGCCCCTTTGCCCATTTTTTTAATTGGATTATCTTCCTGGTGTTGAGTTGTATAAGTTCTTTATATATTTTGGAAATTAACCACTTATCAGACGTATCATTGGCAAATATACAGTGAGTTCCCTTTTCATTTCCTTTGATGGTTTCTTTTGCTGTGCAGAAGCTTTATAGTTTGCTGTAGTCCCATTTGTTTATTTTTTCTTTGTTTCTCTTGCCCTAGGAGATATAACCAAGTTTTTTTAAGTGTTTCATGTTGAGGAAATGATACTTTTCTATAACAATGTTCTTTGAATTACACAACTGATGCATGAATTCTGAGCTAATTTGACATGAGATTTTCAAACATTTCATCTTAATGTAAGCATTATCTCTTGGAAATTCTGAAAAATTCACAGAGCTTCAGTGTGAGAATTGAAAATAAGCACAAGTTTACTTTCTCAGATTATTGCAAATCCAAGCATGAACACTATGAGATACTAAATTTTCAGAAATGAGTAGATGTGATTACAAACTTGGTCATTATTTTTTTCACATTCACCAATGTTTATGGCAAGAGCCACCTCTCATCCTACCATAAGTTTGATTGCCAAAATAGCTCCCTAAGAATATCTTGTATTTTTTAAGATGATCACCTTAAAGAATGCTTATGTGTGTAACCAAACACTAGTCTGTGTTTTTACTTATGTCCCACTTCATGTTCCATGTCACCAAGTCTTTTAGAGAGAACTCACTTGCACTGAACACTATGAGAATGCTACCATCTCTACTAAGTATACCAAACTCCCAGGTTTATGGATTTCAAAAAAGTAATGGGTTCTATTTAGAGGTGGAGAGATTGGCCTCTTTGACAACGATGTGACAGACTTTGCTATCTGGGCTCCAGAGTAGCTCTGCTTGTCAAGACAGAGTTCATTTTAAGCAGTTCCTTCAATCCCCCATCTGTCTAATTCTCCTATCTAATGGCTCAACTGCCCAACAAATGATTTGCACACCTGCTGCATGGCAAGTAGGAGCTGTCCAAGGTGCGGGAGAGAGAAGTGAACAAAAGAGGCAAGACCCGGCCCTTGTGGGTGTTCAAATTATTTATTTGCCCTCTTCTTCTCCCTACCCCCAAGTCTGACGAAAACTTCACTTTCCTTCCCTAGATACCAAAGAAAATTTTCTATAGATATGAATAGATATAAACTCTGAGGAATGCAAGGGGAAAATGATGGATATGGCTTGCAATAGCAGTCTCTGGCTGTGCCTTCCAAAAATGCCCTGTTACTTAATAGATTTAGACAGGATATACCTAAATAATGTCAAAGACATTGGCTGAAATTTGGAAAACCCATCTTGTTTTATTTAAAAGACTGCAAGTGCCCCCCCCCCACACACACACAAACTTAAATTGGATAAATACATAGTGCATGGAGTAGCCACGCGTTTGGGCATTTTTATTGAATTAAAACAGAGAACATAATGAAATACCAAACAAATTACTAGACTGCATTTTTCACTTTCCATTTGAGCATCTCAGCATTTTATTGCAAGAATCAGGAATAAGCTTAACATAACTTCAACACAGCTGACCTGCTTTATGTCTCTGAGCAAGTTATGTTCATTGAGTTATGTGGTATTTGGAGGAAAACTTAACAGTGTGCATGAATTTATATGAAGTCTTTCAACATAGTGGGGCCTATAGATACTTTAATGTAAGAAACATGAGAAGATAGAGAATCTGACCAGGGATTAGCAAGGAAACAGGATTTTGTCCAAGATAATTGTTTCTGGAAAAAGAAGATGGTAAATTCTTTTGCTATGTATTCACATATGCAACCCCAATAGAATGGAGAAAGCTTTTAATTTTAATTTTTATTTCCTTTACTTATCATACTGTGCACTTACCATATACCAAAAGTTAATGTCTGAAAGTGCATTATAATCTCGTTATATCCTCACAGTAAGTATATATATATTTCTGTTTAACATATGAGGGAACTGAGGCACAGAGGTTAGGTGGCAAACAAAGATTGCAGTCTCCAAGTGATTGTTCTTTAATTAAAAAAGACAACACTCAGATCTCCAAGTTTTTTTTTAAACATATTTTTACTGATTTCAGAGAAGGAGAGAGAGAGACAGAAACATCAAGAACACTCAGATCTCCAAGTTTTTTTAAAACATATTTTTACTGATTTCAGAGAAGGAGAAAGACAGAAACATCAATGATGAGAGAGAATCATTGATCAGCTGCCTCCTGCATGCCCCCTACTGGGGATCAACCCATAACCTGGGCATGTTCCCTGATGTGTAATCGAACCGTGACCTCCTGGTTCATGGGTCAATGCTCAACCACTGAGCAACACTGGCCAGGTTCTAAGCCATTATTTTTAACCAACAGCCATCACTATACCCTGAAATGTGGATTTCTAGAGATGCAGGTAGCATCTTCTGCTTTATAAAGGCAGATTGGATTTTGAATTCTGTACCCCTGAGTTCCAGTTCCCTTAGCTGTAAAATGGGGACAATAATGCCTATTTTGAGAATAGGAATTATGGAAGAACAAATACATTTCCCAGTACCACTCACAGGATCTGAAAAGACAGCATATGATTCAAAATATTTATTGACTTGAATATGATATAGAGGAACTATTTCACACCATTTTTTTTTTAGCAAATCTCAAGGAGATGTTGAAATAAAATCATAGACATTGTGACTTCAACTTGAACATTCACATCTATGCCAAATCTGAAGTGAATGTAGTGAAACCAGGCATCAAGAACGCTATGAGCCAAAAGATAACCCACCCCATCAAATTCAATGGAATTCAGAAGGGCTGCTTGATGAGCAAGATTAAATGATGTAATGACTATGACAACCTATTAATAGGGTTAGATCTCTCTCTTTCTCTCATAACAGATATTTCTTTTATAAACTGGAGCACAGTATACTTGACTTGGTTCATACCTATGTCCCATGAGGAATGACACAAGGTATCAGTGACATTTTGCCTGGTGAAGAGAAGTCTCCGGGGACACAAGAGTTTTGTGTAGAAACATGAAACACTGTTATATTACAAAGAGAATCTAGTTCCATGAGGCCCAAGAAGTAAAACTAAAACTAGGATGCCTGATGGAAGCCACAGAATGGCAGATTTTAGTTGAGCGTAAGGAAGAGTTTCCTAACAGATTCACATGTCCAAAGATGCCTCAGGAAGTAGTATATTTCCGATCTCCAATATCTGGATAGTTTTAAGTAGAAAGGATACTGGCAGCTAAGGGGACATTGTCTCTTCAGTGCTTCAGGACTTCTGAAGACCTTATGCCCAAGCCAGAAGCTGACAGAAGGCTTTCTTCTCCGCTTTGCCCACTGTGAAACCACGGTGAATTTGGATTTCTAGAGCTGGTGTTTTGTCTTGGCTAATAAATCTTTTGTCCTAGAGTATAAGCCATTCACTAGCCAAACTTTTCCATCTTGTTTGGATGGCTTTCCTAATCTGTCTGATCTTTACATATTATTGTTCCTTACAATTTATCTTTGTGACTCTTTTCCCATTCTACTTTTTTACTCTCAGTGAGTTCATATGCCCTCATAACTTTATATACTACTTAAACCTTAAAGACTTCACTTATATGTCTTCTGAGTTTGAAACCTATATGATCCAACTGTCGATTTAACATCGACATTTGGATGTTTTAGAAGCATTTTAAACGTTATGCACCACAGATCTAATTTCCAATTGTCCTCCAGTAATATTGTTTTTCTTCTAATTGCTTCCTGTCAGGAAATTGTACTATTCAAATACTCATGTAGAAAACATAGGGGTCCCTTTTGATAGACCCTTTTTACTCATCTTCCTCACAAAGGTTCTACTTTCCATCTCTACCTCCAACACCTTCACCGAGCCACCATTAACCCTAGCCTAGACCACTGTGATAGCCTCTTAACTGCTCCCCATGATTCCATTTTACCATGCCCCCAAACTTCAATTTATGGTTTAGTAAAAATAATATTTTCTGTTCCTTTGTACCTCATTAAAAAAGAAAGAAAAAGAAAACCCTTTAACTTGAAATAATTACAAACCCACAAGAAATTGCAAAACAATTCCAGAAAGATCTCATTCAAAGTAATATTTTTAAAATGCATAACTTGTAATATCACTGTCTTGCTTAAAGTCCTTTAGAGGTTTTTCTAATTGTCTTAGGAGCATAAATATTGCTATCATAGCCTGTAAATCTCAGCGTGATCTCTGCTTTCTGTCTGTTCCTTCAAATTCCATTTGATCTGTTTTTCCCTCTCACTCATGGGACTTCATTTATTCTGGCTTTTTGTTTTTTAAAACCCTTATCCAAGGATATATTTTTATTGATTTTTAGAGAGAAAGGATGAGAGGGAGAGAGAGAGAGAGAGAGAGAGAGAGAGAGAGAGAGAGAGAGAGAGATATTGGTTGCCTCCATACGTGCCCGGAGATAGAACCAGCAACCTAGGTATGTGCCCTGACCAGGAATAGAACCTGCAACTTTTTGGTGTATGGGATGATGTTCCAACCAACTGAATCACCTAGCCAGGTCTGGCTTTCTGTTTTTTTGCTTATCAGAAACTTTTTGTAGTCTTATATCCTCTCTCCATGTTGTCCTTCAAACATCAGTACAAATGTCACATAATCAACTCATTACTTACTAACTGCACGATCTGAATTAATAGGTCCCTCTGTTATGGCCTTTCATTTATGTCTAATTTTCTACATAGTACTTATTAACATTATTTGCATAATTACTTGTTTAGCATCTGTCTCTCTAACCATCTTGTTCATTGTCTTAAGATTACTACCTTGCAAATAGTAGATTCTTTACAATTTTAAAATAAATGATGTCTAGTGTATTCAAAAGGAAGAATTCTGATTGATTGGTACTTAGAATATCTTTCTAAAATATGTTTTTATTGATTTCTTGAGTACTGAGAGTTAGACTTGAATTCAAATATTAGTTCCATCAATTACTTAATGTATATACACTGAGTGGCCAGATTATTATGACCACCTGACGTTTGTAGGCAAATTAGCCATACACTGCATCATATGGGATATGGAAGCCAAAGCCTGTTCGAACACCTTTGCTGTCTGCAGTTACCAAGATAAAACGTCTCCAATTTGCACAGGAACACAAGGATTGGACAGTCGAGCATTGGAAAAAAGTCATGTGGTCTGATGAATCACGTTTCCAGTAGCATCATGCAGATGGCAGAGTGAGAATTTGGCAGAAACAGCATGAAAGCATGCACCCCACATGCATGAGTACAACCCTTCAAGCTGGTGGGGGCGGTGTTATGGTTTGGGGCATGTTTTCCTGGCATGAATTGGGCCCTTTAATTCGTGTGGAACAACGTCTGAATAGCACAACATACCTAAGTATCGTTGCTGATCAAGTTCATCCTATCATGTTGATGGCGTATCCCAATGGAGATGGCTTCTTCCAACAAGACAATGCGCCATGCCATGGTGCTCGTATTGTGCAGGAGTGGTTTCAAGAACATGAGGGAGACTTTACCTTGCTTAGGTGGCCCCCACAATTACCAGATCTCAATCCAATTGAGCATTTGTGGGATGAAGTTAAAAGAGCCATCAGGCAGCCACAACCATCAAATCTCACAGAACTGGACAGTGCTATTCATCAGGCATGGTGTCAGATTCCTCCCATCACCTATCAACATCTCGTGGAGTCAATGCCAAGAGAAGAATCGCCAGTATTGAAGGCAAAAGGTGGCCCAACGAAGTACTGATGGAGTGGTCATAATAATCTGGCCACTCAGTGTATATATTTTAAAAAATACTTTTATTGATTTCGGTGAGACGAAGGGAGGAGAGAGAAAAACATCAATGATAAGAGAAAATCATTGATCAGTTGCCTCCTGCATGCCCCCTACCAAGGATCAAGCCTACTACCTGGGTATGTACCCTGACCAGGAATCAAACCCTGATCTCCTGGTTCATGGGTGGATGCTCAACCACTGAGCCAAACTGGCTAGGACTTAATGTATATTCAGTTTAATCATTCATAATAACATTACCTTTAATTGGTTTTAAGCAAATATTAAATGAGTAAAGACAGAAAAATGTCTAGAATGATACCATTGGTTCTGGCAAATCTTAGACACAGTGATTCTTAAACTCCACATATTAGGAAAACAGGCACATGCATGACCACACACATGCAGAAACTCCACAACGTAGTGTCTAAATATTCCCGAGAATACAGTGTATGCTTTTCTTTACTCTCCAAATGGTATTATCCAAATTTGTGAATGTAGATTGTTTGTCACATTCTTTGTATTATTCTTTTCTTCCACATTTTTAAAGGTTGATTTTAATATGTAAAATATAGCTTTGGGTTTTTTTCCCTCTTGCTTTCAACTGACTATAAAATACACGATAAACAAACATAAATTCTCCTGGGTAAGATTCTTTTCTATATTTCTAACTTAAGCAAGCCTGCTTCCTTTGAAGAAGCTTGGAAATTAGGACTTGTATAAATTCACTGTTACCCCTTACAATGAAACATCCTAAGAGACAGAAAATATGGCTATCATATAGAAGCCAGTTTTTACCCTTGTCACTGGATGAGAGACCTTTTATTAATATTTCGGGTGATAGCAACAAAAATGTCAGAAAAATGACTTCTGAAAATTCTTTCCTCCATAAAAGCAATGAGAACACTGATTTTAAAAAAAACGTCAGAATCAACTTTTTCAGAACTTTGGAAATTAACCAAAGGCTTTCATCAATGCAAGGAGTGGGAATTCAAGAAAAATAGCTTTTTTGAAAAACCACAGTAAGAAAAGAAGGGTTGTGGCACTTTAACTTTCCCTGTTCTTATTCCCCCTTCTCAGTTCTACAGGAGCCCTGGAAAACTATAACTCACAATCATGATGGAAACTAGCATTCCAGAAGCCACAGGAGGTGGCAGGACAAAGCATTTTCTCTGACCACAGTGGGAAGAAAATTGAAATTAACAGGAGGAAGTTTGAGAAACCACAAATATGTGGAAATTAAATACATACCCCTTCCCACCAACAGTGCGTGAGGGTCCCCTTTTCTTCACCACCTGGCCAATACTTGTTGTTTGTTGGTTTATTGTTGACTAGAGGCCTGGTGCACGACATTCATGCATGGGGGGGAGGTTTCCCTCATCCCGGCCTGTGCCCTTTCACAGTCCGGGAGCCCTCAGGAATGTCTGACTGACAGCATAGGCCCGCTCCCCACAGAGGCAGGCTGCTGTGCTCTCCAGCCATCAGCCCATGTGGGAGCACACTGACCACCAGGGGGCAGCTCCTGCATTGAGCGTTTGCCCCCTGGTGATCAGTACGCATCATAGCAACCGGTCATTCCGCCATTCAGTCGATTTGCATATTACCCTTTTATTATATAGGATAGCCATTCTGACAGTTGTGAGGGGAAATTTCATTGTAGTTTTAATTTGCATCTCTCTGATGATTAGTGACATTGAGCACCTTTTCATATGATTATTGGTCATCTGTATGTCCTCTTTGAAGAAGTGTCTATTCAGGTCCTTTGCCCATTTTTTAATTGAATTGTTTATTTTTTGGTGTTGCATTTTATAAGTTTTTAATAAATCTTGGATATTAACCTTTTATCAGATGTATCCTTGGCAAATATGTTCTCCCATTCAGTGGGTTGTCTTTTAATTTTGAGTATTCCTCTTTTTTTTCTTTTTTGCTCAATCCCTCCACACACATACTCCCAACCCAGTCCCCAGCCCCCCGCCCCCAGCTGTCACCCTGCTATCTATAAGTCTGTCTCTATTTTGCTTCTTAGTTCCTTTTGTTCATTAGATTTCACATATGAGTGTGAAATCATATAGTACTTGTCTTTCTCTGACTGGCTTATTTACTTAGCATAATGCCCTCCAGGTCCATCCATGCTGTTGCAAAGGGTAAGATTTTCTTCTTCTTTATGGCCAGTACATTGTATAAATGTAACACAGCTTTTCTATCCACTCATCTACTGATGGACACTCGGGCTGTTTCCAAATCTTGGCTATTGTAAATAACGCTGCAATGAACATAGCGGTGCATATATTCTTTCAAATTAGTGTTTCTAGATTCTTCAGATAAATTCCAAGTAGTGGAATTGCTGAATAATAAGGCAGTTCCATTTTTTATTTTTTGAGGTAACTTCATACTGCTTTCCTCAGGAGGGTATAGGGGGAATAAATGGAGATGGAAGGAGACTTGACACTGAACACACAATACAGTGTGTACAGATGATGTGTTATGGGATTGTACACCCGAAATCTGTATAATTTAATTAACCAGTATCACCCCAATACATTTAATAGAAAGGAAAAAAAAGATAAACACATACCCCTAATTAGGCTCATATAGAAAATCATAAGTAATTAACTAAAAACTATTAGAGCTAATGAAAAACGTCAGCAAGGTAGCAAGATATGGGATGAATATACTAACATCAATTATATTTTTTATACACTAGCAATCCAAAAATAAAATTAAGAAAATAATTACATTTGGGCTCAAGAAAGCATTATGCTAAGTGAAATGTCAGAGAAAGACAAATGCCATACGATTGCTCTTATAAGTGGAATCTAAATAAAACAAACACAAAAACAGAAAACATGTTCATAAATACAGAGAACAGGTTGGTGGTTTCCAGAGAAGGAGGTGGGGAGTAGGAGAAATAAATATATTTAATTTTTTTAGCTTAAAAAATAAATAAAAAGGATAATATCTATGGTATATGAATATTATCTCAGTTTTAAAAGAATAAGCAAAAAGGATTTTTCTAACTATGCATATATTCTCTTTCTTCGGTGCTAGATACTGTTACGGTTTTATTTCTTCCCCTTCCCCTACACGTACTACTTAATAAATGCTGAATATGAGGCTAAGGAAGGTGAAATGAGATGACTGAAGTCAAACTAATTCTAATAAACCACAGAAACATCTCCAAAATACTACTTAATTTGATTCCCTAGCATGTTTAATAAAACAAGTTGATCCTTAAAGCTGATAAATATTCACTTAATAATTAATAAATTTGGTCAAGGCAACCAAGCAAATTTGCAAATGTGGACAGCTTTACCATGAAAAGTGTATATATTTCATAATCTTTTATTGAGAATCTGCTCAAGTGTAAGTGCCCCTGTGCATTTAACTAACATTTGTTAAGATCAGCAAGTGTCCATTGCTTTGGTTTCAGGATACTACAGTGAGTAACGCACATCTATTCCCCACCATCATGGAGCCTGTAGCTATTATTGATGCCCTATTAGATGTCAGGTGATATGCTGGGTTCTGAGACTATAAATGTGAGTATACCTTCAGCACTTCTTTTGAGAGATTGGATTTTCCACTTAATGAAGAGGTTCCAAGAATGAAGGGGAAAAGAGTTAGTGGTTGGAGTAAAGAGAAGAGACATTTTTCTTTCCTCTCCTCAATGGTGGTTGATGTGTTAGTGGTAAAAATCTTGCAGAGTTGATCATAGCACACTGTATTTCCCCCAGGCCTCCTTTATTTCTGTTGAATTTATCATTCATGGATAAAAACATATTGGCCTTTGTACAATCCAACAGGAATAGATTGTACAATCCAACAGGAATAGATTTAAACAGAAAAATGACCATATGCAGATAATAATTTTCTATCAGCCAGTGTTGTCACTTTCAAAAGGAAATATGTGAGGAGGCTATTGGTGGAGTGCCTGTGAATACCAAGCCAGCATTTGGCAAAAACCCCTTAACTGATACCTAACTCTGAAGTATTATGGCATCTTCGCTATTTCAGTTTTATCCTTTGCTTGGAAGAGCTAACCTCAGGTGAATGAGTCCTTTGACTTTGAAGAGTCATACAAGTGGGAAAATTCCTTTACAAGTTTCAGCATTCTCCAAAAGGAAATAAATGATTTAGCCAATGTAATCAATGACTACATTTGCTAAGACAAACTCTGGTATATGATGGATTAGTCAGAATGTTTTAGGCTGCAAGTAACAAAACATAACTGACACCAACTGACCTAATGATAAAGCAATTTATTGTTTTCCAAAACTAGGATTTTCAAAGGTAAGGCAGGTTCCAGGCATGGCACCAGTAATGGCTTCAGGACACCATCAAGGACCCAGATTGTTTGGCTATCTTCAGCCGCCTTCTAAGGCTGGTTCCTCTCATGGTTGCAAGATAACTGCCCACACATTATTCCCTGCAGTCTCACTGAGCCGATTTAGGACAAATATTCCATTCCCCGCCCCAGCCCCCATGTACTAACTGATTTAATCTCATCTGGCTTTATTCCTGGGCCTGAGGCAACCTTTTTGTGAGTTACTAATTTTAATGCCTAAAAGAAGAGATTGGAATTGGTGATCAAAAGCCTTTGCCACATATGGTTTGATTCTTCATTTGAAAACAGGAATTTAAAGTTTGAAGTAATTGAGATATAAGGTCTAAATATGTAAGAAGCTATTAAGTTTAGCTTTAACTAAATTTAAGTTTAGGCTTAATTCTGAAAATGAAGTCCGGGAGAAATCAGATTGAACCCATGGAAACATTTCCTTTTATAGCTTGAGAGGCTGAAGCCTGCGGTGGTAATCTGGCTTGCTTTGAAATATTATTTTTCAGATGTGTTTGCACTCCTTACCGTCTGCATAGCTGTGGGAGAAGGCACTTCAAACTTCAGTGTTCACATCTGTAAAATGGGGAAATTGTGCCTAACTCATTAAGT
Source organism: Myotis brandtii (assembly GCF_000412655.1). NCBI lineage: Eukaryota > Metazoa > Chordata > Mammalia > Chiroptera > Vespertilionidae > Myotis > Myotis brandtii. Next base: position 191,375 of record NW_005354966.1, read on the forward strand.
TGATATTTGACAATTGTCAAGTTATTGGCACATGAAAAGTTTTCCCATTTTGCAAATGTAAGGACTGATTCAAAAATCATCTTTAGTTTTAGGAATCCTCTGTTGACAGGTAGCGGAGACTCCCTGTGCTTATGTAAATAATTTCACAGAAAAGCTGCATGGTTCCCTTCCCAGAGCGGGAACAGATTTTGTTCTTATCACAAGGACACTGATGTGTGGACTGCATCCCAGCTCTCCAGCATTTTCTGCAGTGATGTGAGGGGAGTGGGCAATGGAAGCAAAGCTCCGTCTGACAGGTGGCCATCATATTGACATCTAGAAGGCATTGTGCCTCAGATATCCGTGGAAAGCAAAAAAGTGGCTGGGCTTCCAATTATATATTTAAGAGAAAATGCTTTGCAACATGGATTCAGGGTTATGAATTACTATTTTTATCTTGTCATTCAACTTAAAATAATAAAGAACAATATGTTTTGCTTTATGTATCTTAAAGTAAAAATTTTGTGTCTTACGAACTATGTTAATTTTAAATTTTGCTCATTTAAAAAATCTGTACCCTCCAACTAGTTTGGGGGACTGGAGGGAGATTGGCTTTTACATGGTGGCTTGTTAGTTCTTTATTTTGAAAGCAGCTTTGTGAATGAAGTCAAATAAAACTAAGCATAAGTTAGTAATTACTTAAAGCCTCAGTGATGTAGCAGTTTAAAAATCTGTCTAAGCCACCACCACATCACAGCTATTTTGCATAACTGGTTTACTTCGACACACTGAAAATATTCAGTTAGAGACGAGACCTCAGGAAGAAAGCATCCTATACTTTAATGGAAGGAGATGCTCATGCAGGGGTTGAACTTCCTGTTCCTCAAATTGAACCCTAGTCTACAGGGATTCATGTAGAACTAGAGTCATTGGTACCTGCTCTTTCTATTCCATTTTGCAGGTGTAAATTTTTGCATAGAATTGTTCTATTATTCACCAGCACAACCTGTTATTGGTAGTAAAATATTTATATTCTCCTGACCTTGTTCATTGCCTAATAATACATATAAGAACATTAAAAATTAATTGATTAATTTTTATATCTGCATAAATCAACTAAAATAGGTCTACCATAATTGAAACATTGAAATATATGTATATATTACCTTGCATACATATGATATATATATATATACATACATATTAGTATATACATAAATATACTCAGGAAAATTGAGGGGAAGTGGAATATAGAAGAGAAAATTGTAAACATATAAAAAGAGTGTGTACTGCTCTACTGATACATGCTAAAACATGAGTGAACTTTGAAAACATTATGTTAATCAAATAAACCAATCACAGAGGACTGTGTGTTGTATGAATACATTTATATAAAATAGGCAAATCTGTAGAAATAGAATGTATATTAGTGGTAGCCTAGGGCTAGGGGGATGGCTAGATTGGGGGATGATGGCTAAAGAGTATGAGATTTCTTTCTGAAGTAATTAAATACTCTAAATTTGATTGTGGTACAGATTGCTCAGATCTCTGAGTATACTATAAACCATTGTATTGAACAGTATAAGAATGTAGAAAATACATCTTTAAAATTTAATAAGTTATTAATTAAAAATTATATTGCTGAAACTTCAAAAAACTTAAATTATTTAAAAATCTTTAAACTTTTGAGAAAGCAAAAGGAATCCTGTCTGCATGAGAGCAACTTCCATGGGTCAAAATGGCAACTTCTCTAAAGAGAGTCCACTTAGCTAACTAACAGAAGTTCGCTCTGTGGCTTCACTGATGACTTCAGAAAATGGATACTGGTTTTGGTTATTGAAACACCTTGGGAAATGTAAAAACCTGACTCTATTTTGCACATAAGGTAGGAGAAGAGACATATTCAAAGTAACAAGAATCTAGCAGATAAAAACAATGAAGGCAATTGAATCTCAAAAATATTCCAAAAGCAAAATACAGTCTTTGGACCAATGATTCTGCATGAGCTTGTCCAGGCAAAGTGAGGACAGTCTAATCTAAAATTTCTAATCTATAAGTGTTGGTAATATGACACTAACAGTGGATGAAAAAGCAGAGACTTGGCTCAAGTGAGAAGAAAAGCTAGGATTTAAATCAGGGTTTTCTGACCCCAGGTCTCCTTTCTTCTTATCTTAAAATCTCACGTAGGATCCCTGAATATCAGCAGTGTTGGAGCAGTTCCTACAGATTTGGGTTCTGCATCTGTGCTTGTGTGATCTTAATCTCTCAGAGGCTCACTCTCCTCTTTTATAAAAGCTAGACTTTTTAAACTTATTTTTTATTGTTGACACTATTGCAAAGGTCTCGCCTAGGTTTGATAAGTGAAATTTTATTCAGAATACTGATGCAAAAGAGTTAAATTTCAGAATGACTGGTGCTTTCAGTCACCACTGGTTTACTTTGCCTTAAGGATTTAAGAAACGCTTTCAAGTAGAACAGGCATTTAGATAGTTTAAATCTACGTTTAACAGCTATGAGCTTTTTTTTTTTTCTATTGAGGATGCACTTTGTGTGGGAAACTGAACACTACAAAAATTCCTGAAGGAAATCTTATCCAAGCTTATCTGACCCAGACATGAAAGTGACATGACAAGGGAGAGCTAAATAATAATGTTTTGCTCTTGAGAAATGAACTAATGATTTGAGACAGATCTGTAATGTAAGCTACAGACGTTGTACAAAAGGAAAATTTGCAAGCTCTGTGCCTGGAGGATAAGAAATTTGCTGTATGTCTGAAACTGGTAAGGAATGGCATTGAATGCAAACCGTGGTTGAAAAATAAACAACTTAATTATTTTAAAAAAGAAAACTAGTTTAATGAGTCATTAAATGATGTGCTCTTTAGGTTTGGGGAATGACTAGGTTAAACATATATCTTTAATTAAGTACTTTTCGGAGCCTTTAATATTCTCACAATCATGGTAATTTCACAAAAGGATTATTGTTATGAAGAGTTTCACAAATTTATTTTTATGTCCAAATGCAGCTAACATTTGTTGAGTATTGAATTCATGCCTGCTATTGTTCCTAAGACCTACACATGTATTGTCTTATTTAATCCTTGTAATAATCCTATATGGTAAATATTATTGTTATCCATATTTCACAGTAGAAAATATAGATACAAGGAGGTTAAGGGATACATGGTTAAAGTTTAATATAAGCTGGGTCTCACACTCAGGCGGGTTTGACTCCAGAAATAATGCTCTTAACTAGCACATGGTTTTTTGATGAGTTTCTATTAATCAGAGAACTGTTTTAGGGAATTTTCCTTGGAAGGAGTGCTCTAAAGAGAAGAATATGTTGGAAGCATTTACCAGATAGAATTTAACAAGTTTGGGTAATTATTGTCCAGAATTTTGTTTATAAAGGGAAGATTGTGTCAGTGAGAGTCTACTGGGCAAATCACCGTAAGTCAGGTGTCTTCTTGGGTCTCCAACTTTTGGGTCCTCCAGTCCAGCTAAATTCCATCTTACTTAGTCCTTGCTATGCATAGGAAAGGATGATTTCTCAAATCTCCTAACAGAATCCCAGACCCAAAGCATGCAGACCAAGAGATCCCATCCCATACATGGCTGCCTAGGGACAATTACTGGGCACATCCTGATAATGACAAAATGTGATCTCAACATCTTTAACCTGGGGATCGATCCATTTAAATTTCCCTGGAGTCTCTCCTAGACAGATTTTCCAAAGCTTAAATTGCCCAAAGGCAATTTAGTCTTAGCTTTTTCTTTAACAAATATATGTTCTACTTTATGAATCCCCAAAAATGTGCCACTCTATCTCAGTAGTAAGGCAGCTTCAAAATTTGGGATATGGTGTGACACAGAGGTGCTATGAACTTTCATATCTCTGTGATTGGTGATAGAAGAGATGGGGGATGTTCAAATAGGAAGGCACATCTTTGTATCTCTAAGACTTTCATTCTTAATTATTTTTGAACTATAATAATGTCACTTTGGGGGTAAGTTTTTAACATATATTAATCTATTTCTGTGTCTTATGAAAAACTATAAAATGCATTTACTTATTTTAGAAATTGAAACCAATTTAAGTTTTATTTAGAGAATTCACTAGGTGTGATTTGTGCAGTGCCTTGAGTTAGTTTAAGACAGATTTGGACCACTGATAAATTTAAGTTCTTGGCTCTAAAATATTTTTTAAAAATTACTTCTTCAAACATAAAATCCCACAGGACAAATTTTTTGTTTTTGTTGTTGCAATAATACCTAAAGTATTATGAACTTATAAATAGCTAAAAATATATGATAGCCAACATATTCAGTATTGAGTGTGAATATGAAAAGCATAATTATTCCTTTTAGACTTATTACATTACATGTTTATGAACTCATATCAGCCTCAGGAACATAGACAATTTTATTCTGGGTACATTATTTATAAAATGGTATAAATAAGATTTTGTCACTCAACAGATGGTGAAATAAATATTCAATTTAAATTGATATAGGTACTAACTTAGTATGAATGGGTATGTGGGATAGATATATCTCCTTATCTTAGAAATCTACTTTATTAAAAACAAGACATTGTTATTAAATAGCATAACATAATATCCTTTAAAGAAATTTGGTTTTGTAACATTAAAAATAAGCAGATTTATAACCTGTCATTGGAATTCTTCCACAGTATAGTCCCAGTCTATATAAATATGTATGTATATGAATGTTTTACTGAGATTTAGTTGACATCTAACATTGTGTAAGTTTAAGGTGTACAATGTGCTCATTTTATACATTTACATAATGATTACCACCTAGCTTTAATTAACACCTGTATCATCCTATATAATAAAAGCCTAATATGCTAACTGTCCAACTGTTCATTCGACCATTTGACCAGTCGCTATGACACACACTGACCGCCAGGGGGCAGACGCTCTGATGGGTAGGTTAACTTGCTACTGGGGTCCGGCCAATTGGGACTGGGTGAGATAAGCTGGACATGCCCTGGAGCCCTCCCTGGACCCCTCCCCATCCCTGATCACCTGGCCTGCACCCTCTCCCAATCCAGGACCCCTTGGGGGATGTCGAAGCCCTGGTTTCGGCCCGATCCCCGCAGGCCAGGCCAAGGGACCCCACTGGTGCATGAATCCGTGCACTGGGCCTCTAGTATCATCTAGTCTCTTAGTCACTTTGAAGCATATAATGCAGCATTGTTGCCTGTAATCACTGGGCAGTGCATTAGATTTTCAGGATTGTCATCTTCTAGTTGCACATTTGTATCCTTTAATAGCATCTCTCTAATTCCCCTACACCCAGCCTGTGGTAACAACCTTTCTATTCTGTTCCTACCTGTTTGCTTCTTTTAGATCAGCGGTTCTCAACCTGTAGATTGCGACCCTTTGGGGGTCGAATGACCCTTTCACAGGGGTCGCCTAAGACCATTGGAAAACTCATATATAATTACATATTGTTTCTGTGATTAATCACTATGCTTTAATTATGTTCAATTTGTAACAATGAAATTGGGGGTCACCACAACATGAGGAACTGTATTAAAGGGTCACGGCATTAGGAAGGTTGAGAACCACTGTTTCAGATCCTACATATAAGTGATATAATACAGTATTTGTTTTCCTCTGTCTGCTTTATCTCACTGAGCATAATGCCCTCAAGGTCCATCTATGTTGTAGTAAATGGCAGGATTGCCTTTTTCCCTCATGGTTAAGTAATACTCTATTGTATATCTGCACCACATCTTTTTTATGTTGACAGACTCGGGTTGTTTCCATTTCTTGGCTGCTATAAATAATGGTGCGGTGACATGGGAGAGCATATCTCTTCCATATCCTGTTCTCATTTCCTTTGTTTATGTACCAAGAACTGGGATTGGATTGCTGGATCATATGGTATACATATTTTTTAATTTTTTCAGGAACCTCTATATTGTTTGCATAGTGGCTGTACCAACTTATTGGTACATTCCCAGCAACAGTGCACATGAGTGCCCTTTCCTCCACATCCTCTCCAATAGTTGTTATCTCTTGTTCTCTTGATGATAGCCATATCCAAGGTGATATCTCATTGTTGTTTTGATTTTTATTTCTCTGCTGATTAGTGAGGTTGAGTATCTTTTCAGGTTGGCATTTGTATGTCTTCTTTAGAAAAATGTCTATTTGGTTCCTCTATCCATTATTTTAATCAGATTTCTTGTTTTTTTTGCTGTTGATATAATTGAGTTGGATGATTTTTCATATGTTAAAATTTTTTTATTATTCTTCACATTAGCTGGAAAATTTTGTTCATTGTTCAGTGAAAGCCTTGGCTGAAATCTTGGGAGCATTATTTTTTTTGATACATTATAATTACAGCACCTTTAGGATAAAACACCAAAGAAAATAACTTTCCTTTGTTCAATCTCTATTGACCATCTAATTATTGGTAATGGTTTGAGTTTGGCTTGAAGAGAGAAATAAAGCTATGTATTAAAGAACATTTAGGAGCACAAAGTTCAGGGAGGGAGATAATATCTGAGCATTAATCATCATAATTCAAAGTATAAATAATGTAAATGTCACTAGAAAGTCAGAGATGAATGTTACAGGAATTTATAAAGGAGAATAATTATTTCAGACTGGAAGGAGACAAGAAGTATTTGTGCTGCTTCTAATATGAATATTCTTCAATTGTCAATTAGTAAAACCTGTTATTATAGCCAACGTTGATGACATGAGAATTGAAATATTATATAAAAAGTGTCCCTGTTTTAAGATGCAATAATTTATTTGAAATAAAGTGAAACCTTATGGTTCATTGTTTATCTGGGCTGAGAGTAAACTGACTTTTATATTAGCAGTATTGTGGGAGGGTCTTAGTGCAATCCTTAAAGTAGGGTAAAATCAGAAAATTTAATCCTAATGTGAAGTCAGTTGATTATTATTGCCAAGAATGAAAATCAAAAATTGATTGCTCTACCATTTATTTAGGTGACATTTGAGAGTGTACTCCCCTAACCCTCAGCACTTAGTGTACTATTGTTAAAAAATATATTTTTATTGATTTCAGAGAGGAAGGGAAGCGTAGAAAGAGAGATAGAAACATCAATGATGAGAGAGAATCATTGATTGGCCGCTTCCTGCATGCCCCCCACTGGGGATCAAGCCCACAACCTGTGCCCTGATGGGAATGGATGATGCTCAACCACTGAGCAACACTGGCTGGGCTGTCTACTATATTTTATTCTCAAAAGTCTTTTGAAAGCATTACAGAAGGGAATTCACTTGGCATTATGTAATACATATACAAGTAAGATATCATTCTCAAAATAGATCCTTTTTTATATCATGTACATCTAAGCTTATTATGATAATACAGTTGAGGCTAATGAAATTTTAAATTATGAGAAGGACATTACAGCAGTTTCAGTCATCACTAAGTCATGTTTATATTTTATTTATTACACTAGGGGCCCGGTGCACAAAAATTTGTGCACTCGGGGGGGAAAGGGGGGTCCCTCAGCCCGGCCTGTGCCCTCTCGCAGTCTGGGACCCCTCGGGAGATAACGACCTGCTGGCTTAGGCCTGCTCCCGGGTGGTAGAGGGCAGGCCCAATCCCAAAGTGCAGCCCCTGGTCAGTCTCAGAGCAGGGCCAATTGGGGAGTTGGGGCACCGCCCCCTGTCATGCACAGAGCAGGGCGGATCGGGAGGTTGCGATGCCACCCCCAGTCACGTTCAGGGTAGGGCCGATTGGGGGGTTGGGGCGCCACCCCCTGTCACACTCAAGGCAGGGTCGATGGGGAGGTTGTGGCGCCACCCCCTGTCACGCACAGAGCAGGGCCCATCAGAGAGTTGGGGACCTCCCCCCTGTCACTCAGAGAGTAGGGCCAATAGGGGAGTTGGGGCACCACCCCCTGTCACACACAGAGCAAGGCGGATCAGGGGGTTGGGGCGCCGCCCTCTATCACCCACAGAGCAGGGCCGATCAGGGGGTTGGGGCGCCGCCACTGTCACACTCAGGGCAGGGCCGATGGGGAGGTTATGGCTCTA
>NW_005354966.1:200156-249553 GCF_000412655.1 Myotis brandtii
TTTTTTTTAGCTTCTATGTTTGTTACAATGTTCAAACTGCAGGCTCAGAGGCCTGCAAGGCAGGCGGGGAACGTTGGTTTCCTCCGTCACTGAAGGAAGCAAGCCTCATGTTAGTTTCAAGCTGCCTGGCTGCCGGCCGCCATCTTGGCTGTCAGTTAATTTGCATATCTCCCTGATTAGCCAATGGGAAGGGTAGCGGTCGTACGCCAATTACCATGTTTCTCTTTTATTAGTGTAGATGATTGGCATAGTTCAATACAATTTCTAATTTCCAGAGATTAAAATATTAGCTATTTTCTTTTTTCCATACCCCCCCCCCACAAAGGCATCAATTATTGAAAGTTTTCTAAGATTCCTTCAGTATCATAATTTCTGTCATCAGTCAGCTAGTCTGGAACATTACCAGTGGATGTATTTGTCATGGAAATGATTTAATGTCGAAAATATTGGAAAAGGTTGAGCTATGGTATGAGGAGTTTCTTATATTTCAAAATTCTCTAACAAAATCTGTGTGGAAAAGGTATCATATGTTCGGAGGCCATGAGAATAATCACTTCAAAATAGGAGAAACTATTGTAAGTCATAACCACCACTCATCCAGTGCTTACTGGCTGCAGAGTACTTTGCTGAATTCTCTATGCATGTTTGTTTATTTAAATATATTTACTGTTACTGATTGAAATGCCACTTGTGTGATTGTCCTCCTCCTCCTACCTCTGTGGAGTTTGTTTATACATCCATGCCCTCTGATTCATTGAATCCCTAATGTGTGAGATAGTATGTGAGCATGTAATGTGTGCAAAGTGACCACATTTTCTGTACTCCAATTTAGAAGAGCTGAGGTATTTAATATTTAAAATTTTGGTAGGTTTCATGCTTTCATAAGAAAAAAATACAGGCAGTCCTTATTTTTGCATAATCCATCCACCGAAGGCCATCTGTGTTATTTCCATTTGGGCTATTATGAATGAAGCTGCTATATGTATTCATAGGACTTAGGTCCCCTGTGAACCTAAGTTTTCATTTGTCTCAAATAAATGCCCAAGAGTTTAATTGCTATGTAATGAATATCACTGGTATTGGTTGTTTTTTTTAAAATATACTTAAATAGAAACATCAATGATGGGAGAGAATCATCGAATGGCTGCCTCCTGCACGCCCCCCCTCATTGGGGATTGAGCCCAGAACCCAGGTACATGCCCCTGACCGGAATCAATCCTGGGACCTTTCAGTCTGCACTCCTATGCACTATCCACAGAGCCAAACCAGCGGGGGCACTGGTATTGTTTTTAATTTCGGGAGTCCATGTGTTCATTCCAGTATATAGAAATGCAATTAATTTTTATATGTTTATCTTGTATACTGTGACCTTGATGAACTTGCTTCTTAGTTCTAGGTGGCTATTTTTTTGTAAATTATTTGGGATTTTCTATGTAGACAATCATATCATTTGTTAATAGGGACAGCCTTATTTCTTCATTTCTGATCTATGTGCCTTTTATTTCTGTTCGTTAACTTCTTACACTAGCTAGAACATTTTGCACTGTGTTGAATAAGAAACGTGAAAGCAGACCTCCTTGTCTTGCTCCCAGTCTTGGTGGGAAAGCATTCAGTCTTCCACCCTTAAACATAACGCTAGCTGTAGGTTTTGTGTGTGTTCTTTATAAAGTTGAGGATAATTTTCCCTATTGCTATTTTCCTCAGAGGTTCAATCATGAATGGGTATTTTGTCAAATGATTTTTATAACAATTTTTATTATCATGAGGTTCTTCTGTTAATAGATGGGATAACATTGATTGATTTTTAAAAATTATTAAACCTCCCTTGCATCCCTGGAATAAACTCCACTTGGTCATAGTCTATAATTAATTTTACATACTGCATATAGCAAATTACATTTGCTGATATTTTTAATGATTTTTGTGTCTAAATTCATAAGGGATATTGATCTGTTTGGTATCAGGTAATGCTAGCTAAATAAAACAAACTGAAATGTATTTCTCTGCTCTTGTTTTCTGGACGAGATTGTATAGAATTGGTGTTAATTCTTTAAGTATTTGGTAGAATCTTCCAGTGAAATCATCTTTCGTAGTCCAGAAGTTTCTTTTGGGGGAAGTTTTAAATTAAATGTGTATTTAAATACTTTGAGAAGTATTTTTAGTATTACTTATCCTTCCCATTATTCCTCTTTCTACAAACGTATACTACACACTAGAAATGCTGCAATGCATCAGGTATAGAGAGGACTAAGATAAAGGTGTCACTACCTTCCTAGAGCTCATGGTCAAGTGGTAAACGTAGGCTCTTTCTGGTGGAGAAAATATTAAAGTTTTGGGGTTACTTTGTTTTTTTCTCTACTAGTACTGAAGTATATACAAACATAAACCCTGATACAAACTGCAAATGTAGGGTTTATGTAGCGATAATACAAATGAACTCAGTGTAGCTTCAGAAATGCATAAAAATGCAAAACAGGGTCAAGGAAACAAATGAATAATAATAGTGATATTTATGACATGACATTGATTGAGCACTTGCCACATTGCCTACACACATTAACTTCTTTAATGTTCCCCTAGCAGACTATGATGCAGGTGTCATTATTAACCCTTTTGGAAATGAGGCCATTCTTAAATTTGAAAGATAAATCCCTCTCCAGAAATGTGGAGCATCTTGCCCCATAAAAAGTGTTTCCCTGTGTGCTTCTGGGGTCAGGGAAAGTCAGAATGATTTTTGGTAAGTTGATAGGTAGGATTTATTTGCTAACTATTTATTGCTTACATGTATCACTCTGTGTTATAACTGAGATTGGCTTAGCTTGCCTCTATCCCCACAGCTGCTAATCATATACCTCCATCCCCATCCCCACCAACAGGTTATAAACTTTCAAATTTTCTCCCACCTCAAAAATCTCAAAGAGTAAGAAAGAATTCTTCTTCAGCCTGTATTCAGTCTCATTTTATCTTTCACATCCTGGTTCAAATGTCACCACTTTCATGAACTCTCAAACTAGTCAAATCAAATTCTTCTAAGTAATGATAATAATTTGTTTTGTTATCACAGTAGGATTTGTTTTATTGCTTGGGAACCAATTTGAGGTCAAAAACCTTGTATTCCCAACTTCAAGCATAGCCCTTGGCACATAGTAGATTCTCAGCAAATGCTTGTGAAATGGAATTGAGGAATATTTTTTCAGTGGCGGCTGGGATGCCTCTCCCAGATGTATTTTTATCATTCTATTGTTATCCTCTTTACTTTAGGCCTATATGCATTTCAGTTATTGAGTACAATCCAAAGGTGACTGTTTCATGTAACATGTTCACACTTTGTTAGCAAAGATATATTATTTTCCTTTAATAAACAAAAATTCTTTGTTGACTTATTCTAGGATGTTTCTCATGATGTATATGGCTTTTATCAAATTAACTTCTGGAAGAATGGACAAAGAGAAACTATTAAATTGTAAATTCAGCAAGTAAGTATTAAATGCTTTTGTAATATTTAAGATGTACATAATTCCAGCAGCAGTTGAAGAAAGCAAATATTTATATGACAAAGTAACTTCAGTTTCAGAGGTTTTTTAGCACCTGTTGAACTATTACCATCAGCAGATGCTGAATATTTTGTGGAAGAAAGCCCAAGGAAAAAGGGTTGTAGGCATAACATATTTATTTTCTTATTTTGATTTTCCAAGAAAAAATGACATTTGAGACTTATAATTAGACAAGATAAATGTCATTCAAAAGCATGGGTGTCCCACTAGGAAGACTGGAGTTAAAGACATCTGAGATAACATGATGCCATCCTAATATGATTAAATGTACCTCACTTACAGCAGAACACTTGTTTATTAAATTCTCAGTTCACAATAAACAAGGGAGAATTTCTATAAAAATTTAAAGAGCACTCAAGTTTTATTTTCTTATATTCTCAATTCATCCTTTAGTAGAGTGGCTTATTATTATTAATAGTGAATTGGTTCTTGAGATAATAATTAGCCTCATTTGACTTAAATAGATGTTCATAGATACTAAACACACACACACATTAATGGCTTAGAAGGCCTGATTTAGTACCGAAGACCCATCTCTTACTGAGGCTGGACAGTGTTCCTTACATTCTTTCAGAGTTCTCTTTCCCTCATCTATTTTTAAAAATATGTTTTTATTGATTTTATAGAGAGAAAGGGAGAGGGATAGCGATATAGAAACATCAATGAGAGAGGACCATTGACCAGCCATCTCCTGCACGCCCCCCACCGGGGATCCACCCCACAACCTGGGCATGTGCCCTGACTGGGAATCGATTTGGTGACCTCTTGGTTCATGGGTCAATGCTCAACCACTGAGCCACACCAGCTGGGCTATTTTCCTCATCTATTGAATGATAATAATACTCTCACGGGCTATATCCCACAGTTGCTATAAGAATCAAATGAAATGACAGCTTTAATAACTTATTTAATGAGGTCATAAAAATATTTCCTGCTCACTAAGTAGGGTCTGTTTCTATATTATTATTGTTATGTAGAGGTTTTTTGCAAACTCTAAAATTGTCTATAAATTTGAGGTATGGACCCTGGCCAGGTGGCTCACTCAGTTGGTTAGCGCATTGTCCTGATATGCCAAGGTTGTGGGTTTGATCCCTGTTCAGAGCACATACAGGAATCAACCAATGAATGCATAAATAAGCGAAAAATAAATCCACGTTTCTCTATCTCTAACTCTGTCTCTATCTCTTTCTATCTCTCTTTCCTTCCCTCCCTTCCTCTTTGTTACTAAAATCAATTTAAAAAAGTGAGGTAGCATTATTCTCTTAGTCTTCTCAGGGAATTACTCCAATACCCTGGTCTGTCTTACAACATTGCCTGACCAGGAATTCTGCATACAGTAGATAATCAATAAATGCTATCAGAACAAGTTGTGTCATAGGCTGTCCCATCTGTATATTAAGGATCTTCCATTCTTCACACAACTTGCATTTGAGAGCCTCCCCTTTCTTATTCCTTTTGCTTTATCATAATGATCCTTTCCTAGAACTCTCTAGTTATTTGATCATTATATTGTATAAATGTAAGTCCTACTTAGGGAGGACCTTGTCTTTCTTGTTTACTACTAAATCATTAGTGCCTTTTCAATGCTGGCACACTAGCCAGCACCAAATAAATATTGTACGAAGTAATGAAGGATGGATGGATGGAAAACTTTCCCAGTAAGGCTGTGAACTCATCTAGAGTAGAGCTGGCCTTTATTAATGTCTATTTAAATCACCCCCTAATGAGCAAATGTTATAGTAATCCTCTCTGGTGATATATGATCATTTCTAATTAAATAAATTAGTAACTTAACCCAAAAATAATAATTAAGAGGAAGAAAATTTAAAGCAGGGCTTGGAGCACCTGGTAGATTTTGCCATGTAAATATTTATATTTTCTTTTTCTACCTAGGATCAGGGGCCACTTGAAATTTTTAGCCTGGAGAAGAGAGTACTCAGAGCAGTCACAGTAACTAGAGCTATCTGTAAAAGTGCAGAGAGATGTCATGAGGAAAGGTCAGCTTTCTTCTGCTTGGCCTTACCTGCAGAAACTATAAGGTGGAAAATTGTTTAATGTGAACCTAAACCTTCTAATGATTATAACTCAAAGAATTATCCTGAAGTTAGTGAGTTAACTATCAGGTACTCAAGTAGAAACTGCATGGCCATCTGGTGGTCTTTAGTGGTATGTTGCAAGAGGTTGGCAGAGGAAGAGACCAGTTGGTCTCCAAATGTATTCCTAGTTAGAAATAACTCACCATAGTTAAAGCAACAGAAAAACAAAATTACAAACTGAAAGCTCGATTTTTGTCCACATATAAGTCCAAGAAAACCTAATACTAATGAAAAAACTTTGTTTCTATGACTTTGACTACACTGAAACATTCAGTGGGATTTCTCAAATCCTACTCATATTATACATATCCCATTAGCTTGATCCCCAAATTTGGCAACTGCAGAGACACAGCCACTGATAATTATGCATTATGTAAACAGTTGAAGGGCTATGAAGAGCTGCCTTCCAAATGTGGGCTTTCCTCAGAGATGTTGTCGGTTCGGATCTAGACCACTGCAATAAAGCAAGTATCGCAATAAAGTGAATCATAGTCTTTATGCTGTTGGCAGGGCTTGCCTTCAATTTGTTAAAAATGCAACATCTGTGAAACACAATGAAGGAAAGCATAATAAAATGAGGAATTGCCTGCATCCGTTCTTGATTAAATTCAGGTGAAAATACTTACCATCTTGCCTTTATTCTCTCACAATGTGGACAAGTTGTGTCTGCTACATAAACTCTCAAGTAAGAGGAAATAATACTCTGACTATTTCTCAGCAGGTCCTTGACAATACGGTATCATAGAAAGCTCTCTAGGTCCACTCAATGGGAGCCCATAGAGGGTAGATTCTCTATCTTAGTTTTATATATGGCAGCCAAAGCAGAGTCTGGAACATAGTGGATGCCCAGTAAATGCTTGTTGTTTGAGAGCTATGAACATAATGTATCAAGTAGGCTACAGCTTTGAAAAAAGAACCAGGAGGTCCTATAGGGTTTTTGTTTAGCTACTTTCCTCCACATGAGATGATGCCTTTTAAAATAGTGTTGATTATGGCAGACAAATGCACGAGGACCATCTACCTTCCTGAACACCCAGACTAGCTTCAGGCGAGTAGGAAGGCAGACCAGGAAGCCATGGTGTTGTGACTGCTTCTTGGATGGCATGTCCCTTGAACAAAGGTTCCTGCTGGCTTCAAGAGGACACTAAGTTGGTCACCAACTGACTTAGGAGGAGATCGAGGAAGGAATTGCTCATCGGGTGAAGTCATACTCGATCCAGGCTAACAGTATGGTCAAAATGGCTGTCACACTTTGATTGGGGCTGGCTTACCTTTGTATTGGCTAATTCTGGGTATCAGATTAGCCAGATGGGCAGATGGTCTTGACCCTGGGTGTAGGTCTCCCAAGAATAACCCAATAAATTCATGCATTTTATATACTATCACTACCAATACATTTCACATATTTAGTTATATAAATCATTGTCAGAAGGGTCACCTTTTACATTGTAAATCCAATACTTTTTAGGAATTAATACACACAATTACTCTTTGCAATGAAACTCATTATATTTGAGTAATATTAAAAAACTCCTGCTAATATATCATTTAATTCTATTGATCAAAACAATATATTTACAATTTCAGCAGTTACTGATGATCCTTGAAAAACATCTCTGAGGGAGTGATAAAACATTTTTCTTCCAAGGAGTAAATCAGTGAGTGTGTGAATTGTCTAGAATTGACTCAATGTGAGCAAAATCCTGGCTTCTCCTCTAAGCTTTGCCTCTCACTGTTTGACTTTACATAAGCCATTTAACCTCACAAGGGTTGGTCTTTCATTTTAAAAGTAGGAGATTGGAGAATATAGACCCATTAGATCCGTTTAGTTCTAAAGCCATGATTCTGACTTAAATCACTCAAAATGGTGAACAAATGGCAATCCAATGGGTTCAAAGTAGAAGGGGCAAGTGTGAAGTACCCAAGAGAATATTAATAACCTGTTCCTTTGGCAGTAGAGGTTCAAATGGCTCTTGAAGACACACTCCAGTCTAACAGAGTTTCAACCTATTGTTATTTTTAACAATTACATAAGTGGGGGACATTAGCATAGGTTTTTCTGTGCTGTCAGGGTTACAGAGGGATTTTTTGAGCTGAGCAAAGGAAAAATGACTGACTGGTACATTTAATTTATTACCTTTATTGACTTCTGTAGCTCCAGTGCAGTTGTACTCAGAAGGCCCATACCAGCTAATAAAAGAGGACTTTAGAATTGATGTAGCAAATAAAATGCCAAATAAGAATGCCATTGTTATTAAAATGTAGTGACACTATCGATTTAAAATAAATATATTAGCCAGTTTGTTGTGCATTTAGGACTGGACCCAGCCGGTGAAGGCACCATTTGGGTTACAGGTTTACATGACAAATGAAAGGCCTCTTACCAGGAAGAGTAATGCAGTTTTATGTAACAGAATTGCCATGGAAACAGAAATAAATCCTGAAGCTAAATAGGGCTGTGAATATCCTGTCTTCTGAGTTCAGCTCCCCATGCTCCATAGAAGATATTCACGTGAGGCTTACCATGGTTTCCCTTTTAAATGAAAAATTATAGACTTGGAATTTCTCAACTCATTTCATTATTGAACGTTTTCTTTACACCGTAATTGATGTGAAGATGGCAGGCTTAGACAAAACAGATTCTGCTCTGCCTCTCACACCTCCACTCAATTTTACACACACACACACACACACACACACACACACACACACACACCACCTCTCACCTCTGCTTTCCAACTCTAGGTAGTGTATAATAAAATATTTGTCTGTATAAGATATAATACAGGCATGATCCCGAGTGATTCTGAGACATTCATATATGGCTTCTTAAATGCCAAAATCATGTGTTGATATGTTAACCAGGGTCTATATAGCTACCAGAGACCATACTCAGATGAGAGCAGTAAATTTCCCTGCAATTCAATGTCTTTGGTATAAATGTGCATGCTCCTGTGTGTGTGTATCATTTTCTTAATAATAAACCAATTAGTAAGTGCTTGGTATTCTACTCTTAAATTCTGACAATTAAGAAAGCCTGACAGATATGTAGTCTTCCCCCCCCCCCTTTTTTTGGTTCTGAATGCTCTTGGAATGGCCTGTCTTTTATAAATAAATGCCCATCAACCTTGATAATCAGCCCAAAATGTCCTTTTACAGGCAGTCACTAGAATCTCTTAGGACAGTTTTAAAACAGCCCTGAGCATTAAAAAGTATCCTGGCAAAAATAAAAAAAAAAGTATCCTGGAAACAGTTTATTTTTCTGTCTGTTTAACCCTACCTCAGTGCTAGACATGATCAGGGTCTTGTTTGCTTCCATGAAGGCAAGAATCAAATCTATCCTATTTCTTAACTGTGGCAACAGTGCCTGAAACTGTGATTGACACATAGGTATACAATGAGTATTTCTGGCATGAATGTATTGAGTCAAACCAATAGTTTCAACAGTAGAATCGCTCTTGTAACAATTTCAATATTCATAGAAATAAAAAGGAATACTGTAGTAGTCTGGAAGCAAAGATTGGCTGGGATAGTTGCTATGGGCTGAATATTCATGTCCTCCCCTCAAATTCCTATTTAAAACCCTAATCTCAATGTGATGGTGTTTGGAGGAGGGGACTTTGGGAGGTGCTCAGGTCATGAGGAAGGAGCCTTCTGAAGGGAGGTTAGTGCCCTTGCAAGAAGAGGCAGAGTACTAGCTAGCTCCCCTTCTGCCATGTGAGGGCACCAGAAGTGGGCAGTCTGCAGCCTTGCAGAGGGTGGGCCCTCACCAGAACCCAACTGTGCTGGCCTCCTGATCTTGGACTTCTAGCCTCCATAACTGTAAGAAATAAATGTCTGCTGTGTAAGCCACCTCATCTTAGGTGCTTTGTTATATCAGCCTGAACTAAGTAAGAGAAGTAGTCTTATTTCTCATTGCCTATCACAGTGGTTCTCAACCTTGGCTACACATTAGAATCACCTGGGAATCTTTTTAAAATCCTGATTTCTGGGCCTCATCCTCCGGAATGAAATCAGGATTTTAAAAAGATTCCCAGGTGATTCTAATGTGCAGCCAAGGTTGAGAACCACTGGCCTATCAGAATGTGGCACAACTGCAGAGCTGTAGTAATTGTGGGTCTTAACTCAGTTCCCAGCAGGAATTTTAGAGTACAAGGAATCATTTTCTTAGTCAACAATTGTTCATGGAGACCTAGTTAAAGATTGCACCCTCCAAGTAAATTAAATAAAGAAACTGATACTCTAGCAGCTTCCTTGTATCTTTTTTTAAAAAATATATTTTATTGATTTTTTGAAGAGAGGAAGGGAGAGGTATAGAGAGTTAGAAACATCGATCAGCTGCCTCCTGCACACCCCACTGGGGATGTGCCCGCAACCAAGGTACATGCCCTTGACCAGAATCGAACCCGGGACCCTTCAGTCCGCAGGCCGATGCTCCATCCACTGAGCCAAACCGGTTAGGGCTTCCTTGTATCTTTTATTTCAATTATTTATGTATTTTAGATGTGAGGGTTAGGAAGAACTAGAAATATCCAGCAACTTTTTTCCTGTTTTCTAATTTGCTTTGAGTGACTAGACATGGCCTTGAATATGGAAAGTGTTTTTGCTATTGTGTGGATCTAAAGCTTTGAGTGGTTTTAAAAATAGATGAAAATCAGATTTGCTGTTCTTCCTCTACATTCCAATTTATAGCTTTTACATAAAATTGTACTGAAGTTTTAGTTATGACTATATTCAGTGTCTCAAAATAATTTTTGACCTTGAGTTGATGAATTGCCTATTTCTTTTAAATAGTAGTATTTTTTAAATCCAATTCAAAATATAATTTCTGAATAGAGGCTTTAAAATTAATTAATTGACATTTGCTTATTATGTGTCAGACACCGAAGTCACTGAAATAGAGAAATGCTTATAATCTCAAGCTCACCTAAGGCATGTGAGCCCCTACTATATACCGAGCTCTATGATTTATGAGGCAAGTTTAAAGTGCAGATAAGAGCTGATAGGATAGTTAATGAGAATAAGACAAAGCAGGCTGTGGTGAAATCCATGGTTTTCACTGATTAAGGGCTTGAACATCTTTCATAGGCAGAATATTTGATGTTGCGGTGGTTAGAAATTCTAACAAGAGTGGCCCCCCTGTCCCTTCCGAAAGAGATCTACTTTTCAAATATGTTGCAATGCAACTGAAGGTAAATTATTTCCAGCTTTAAGAAATGAAATACATTTTATAGTTGGCTGTCTTCTTGAGAAACCAATATCAGATGCTTTGTAAGAAGCTGTTGGCAGAAGGTTTGAATGAAAATCACGGAGCCTTGTCTAAACTCACTACGAAAAGCATAGACACATCCCGAGTTTCAGTTCTTTGAGCCAAATGGTACACATATCTGTCTTTGGGGCCTGGGATCTGAGCCCAAATATTTGTGGATCTTAACTCAGTGCCCAGGAGGAAGAGCTATTCTGTTCAAGCCATAAACAGATTTGCAAAAATGGCAGCGTCTGCTCAGGGGATGTCAGAGAAGACCAGCTCACCAGCTAGAGTTGCTTCTGCTTTGTGGCAGGGAAAGCAGTCTCAAAAGAGCTGTGGGAGATGACAAGTGAGGGGTAGGAATGGAGTAGAATGAGGTAAACACTGCACTAGGCGTCAGGTGAGCTGAGTCAAGCTGATGCTGGGGAGATAGCCAATGGAAGCATCAGATTCTCTGTTTTCGAAAAGATAACAGTATCTGCCTTATAAAGTTGTTGTGAAAAATGTAGGTGTGTGTGCATATGCATAAATAAATAAACAAACAAACAAATAAACACACATGTCACTTTGTTTAAATATATTTTTATTGATGTCAGAGGGGAAGGGAGAGGGAGAGGGAGAGAGAGAGAGAAACATCAATGATGAGAATCATTGATTGGCTTCCTCCTGCACAACCCCTACTGGGGATTGAGCCCAAAATCCAGGCATGTGCCCTGGCTGGGAATCGAACCACCACCTCCTGGTTCATAGTTTGATGCTCATCTACTGAGCCACACCAGCCAGGCAGCACATACCAGTTCATACACAAGCACAAACACTGCCACCTCTCCACAAATTTAAGACATCAGTAAAGGTGTTGGTTGCATTTATTTAAATTTCTGCTTTTGCATCTCTATGTCAGGGGTACTGACAGCTGTAGAGGTTACAGTTCACAGCAAGATCCCTGCCCTAGAGGAGGCCAGAACCACTTGAATAGTGGTCGCTGTATAGTGAAACAGAACCCTGAGGGCAAAGTACCAATATAGGACAGTCTTATCCTTTATATCACATCTGCAGAGTACTCCAGACCCATCACAATCTGGTCTTCAGCATCTTGTCCAGCGTTTTCTTGACTTAAACTTGACCTGTAAGGCTGGTCCGCCAACCACACCACACAGTTTTATTTCCTAAGATTATCCTGACCTTCTGGCCTTGAAGTCTTTCCTTACACTGTGCCCTCTGACTCTAATTCAGATTGTGGAAATCCTGCCCTCAAAAGAATCTAAGTTTGAATGCCGCCTTTGTCAGGGATTTTCATCTACATTCTGCATTATTTAGAAATACTCTTCTTCCTTTGATTATATTTCATGACTTTATCGGTCCTGAGGGTTTCCTTTTCTATGAACTGTCTGTTTATGGCCATTACATTATTTTTCTTATTTTTGTCCTATAGAGTCTGGCTATCAATTCTAGTTCCCCGAGTGACCACCAGAAAAACCTGTTGCTGAAGCAAAGCTAAGTATAGTAGACCTACTTTATAAGTGAGACTACACATTGACAGAGTGTTGGTTGAGTCTCAGAAGAGGGATTTCAGGGGTTCTGGGGTGTTAGGATCTGTCCTGGACAACTTTCAGGCAGCTCGTGCAAGGTGGAGAACTTCTCACAACTAGGCTGAGTTTATGAAATAATGGTTGTTTTGGTGCTTGAAGTGAATATTGATAAGCAAACTGCTAGGTCGTGCAAGGTGGAGAACTCACAACTAGGCTGAGTTTATGAAATAATGGTTGTCTTGGTGCTTGAAGTGAATATTGATAAGCAAACTGCTAGTTTTGAACAGGAACCTGTTTTATTTAGTGGAAAGTCTTATCTTCCAGAAGTGTATTTTCTGGAGCAAAGAGCTAAGTTATTTTTGCTTGCCCTCAGTCTTGTTTTACACAGGGACAGTGAAACTGTGTCATTAGTTTTGAATCTCAACTCCAATAGCAATGGTCTTTGTACACTTTATAAAAGTGCAACTTCTATTTTTTTTTCTCGTTGTTTTAAAAACCCTCCTTCCAAGATATGACTTTGGGAGAAAAGAAGTGACTAGGCTGTCTGTGTTCAAGGTGATCCATTTGAGGGAGTCTGAGTCTCTAGCCAAACCAGGAACCCTTAAGTAAACCTGGGTGATCCTGGGAAACAATTTTCCAACTCAGAAAAAGACAGCAGGGGGATGAAACTGGACTGGACCCCAGGGAAGAATGGGATGTTGGGAGGGAAAGCAGATGGGAGCTGAAAACATAGAGGACTTCAATCAGGCATACTTGGCTCTGATTGTACCCAGGAACAGGGCAGAATGTGAACAGTGTCAGTTACCTTATCTATTGGCCTCCAAGTGATTTTCTGTTGTGGGTATAAACAGGTTATTTCTGGTGATGGCAGCTTGCAGGGTGTCAGTCTTTTACAAATTAACTTTGATCTCTCAGGAATAAAATTAGTGCCTTCTTGAAACCGTGGTATTAACAAATGTATAAGAATGTAAATGAGCTCACTAGCTTGCAAATATTGTTTGGAACAAGCTAGCCATTAGTAACAGTCATTCCCACAATGTGCATCTCTGATTGAAGTTATGCTGCAGTATACCTGGGATTATCTAAATATTTCATTAACATGGATTCTTTAGTAATTAAACATGTGCAATAATCATATGGTAACTTTTAAAATACTGGAGACCACCGATGCTTTAACTTGTGCAAGGCCTTACAAGTTTCAAAATGAAACTGCTTCTTTCATCCGGAAGCATATTTTTGAATTTTTATTTTTAAATGTATCCATTGGAAAACATTGTAGAAGCGTGTGTGTTTTTACCTTGGTAATCTTTTTAAATCTTTTGCATATTTACTCACTTCAAAATTGCATATCCACTCATACAAAATTATATAGTTCATGGGCATTACATTCCTTAAAATGTTATGCTAAACTCAGGCCCATTATCTGTGTTCTAGAAGTGCCTTGTCAGTACATGTCAGATTGTATTCTGTAGAGTTTCAGCACTTAATTTAATTTTTAGTACTTTTTATATAACTTATACTTAGGAAGTGAAATGTGTTAGATATTTTTAATAGACATGTTTGAAACAATAACCCAAAATATTGCTATCCTTTCAGGCATCTAATTCAGTTAATTGAAGAATATCCTATGATTGCAAATTAGTTGTTTAAAAAAAAGTAAGAAAAAAAGACTCCATTACCATTGCCAAAGAATATATATAACATAGTAAATACGGAGAGTCTTATACTATACAAAAATCACAAAACACAATAACTAGAATACTGAGCCCAAAAGAGACTATAGTTTTCATCCAAACTCCCAAATTCAAAGTTTGTGTTTATTAAGATTCCCAATTTATGAATGATGCAATGGTATAATTCATAAAATGCGTTTATCCTAATAGAATATTGTTTTCTTCTGTTAAGACTTCAATGAGAAAAAGATAGTTTGCCATAGAATATTTAAAGACCACTGGCTCTGTGGATAGCGTAAGGAGATTCCTACTGACTCTGACTACCCTGTGGGGAAACAAATTCAATCAAAGGGCCATGCCAGAGCTGTGAAGGAATAATATTCCAAAAGGCCTGCCTCTGGCCTGGGCTACAAGATCTATAATATTTTAAAACAGTCATTCTCAACCTCTATTGCCAACTTGAATTATTCTCTAGGGAGCTTTAAAATATATTGATATCTAGGTCTCCACCCCAGAGAACCTCATATATTTGGTTTGATGCATATAATATAGATGGTGTCTTTTTAAAGCTCCCTGGTTGATTCCAACATGCAGATAAGGCCAAGAACCACTTTTTAAATGGCTCTTAACTATCAGGCCAGACCACATGCCTCAGTTTATATTTGTACTAAAATCTCTGTTGAAGCAGAATGTTGACCTCACAATAATGATAAAAAATCTATCACATAATGGTTACATTTTGAGGTTTTCCCATGTGACCTGCACAGGACTGTAGGCTGTACCTACTTTATCTCGATTCATCTTCTTAGGAACCCTATGAGGTAGTGATTATCTTCCTGTTACTGATTTTTTAAAAATGCAGGCTCAGAGAGCAAGGTCACCCAGCTAATAAATAAATGGTGGTGCTTGGGTTTCAACCCAGGTCTGTTTATTCCATCTGAATTTCTAATCAGAAAACACTATCTGGTTTAGAATCATGTACAAGATAAAACAT
The DNA here is from genome assembly GCF_000412655.1 of Myotis brandtii. NCBI lineage: Eukaryota > Metazoa > Chordata > Mammalia > Chiroptera > Vespertilionidae > Myotis > Myotis brandtii. The sequence goes on from NW_005354966.1 coordinate 215,251, forward strand.
CATTAGACAGGGCCTAACAAAAATTACAGGAAATGTTGGCAGATAAAAACAGAATCCTCATCTTTATGAAAAGAAACGAACTTGTTTCTCATGAGAAACCATGTGCTTAAGTCCTGTTCCACATCAACTAATACCTAGAAGACTCTCTGGGCATGGGTATCGACTTGAGTGCTGATTTAGAAGGTAACCATGGTAAGTAATCAGCATTGACTATATGGCAGCAAATATTAATCAGTGCCTTTTATAATGCCTCCTAAGAGACTTTGTTACTAGTTTTCTAAATACTTAGACTTCAGTAAGGGTGGGCTAATCAATATTCTAAAAAAGACAACACAACCAATATATCTTTGTCTTCATGTAACAGCTAAACAGATATGCATTAAAGCCTGCCTGGTGATCTGGAAAATAATGTCATTCTCATTTGCTGGGGCAGGTTCTGGAAAAGTTAGAACAAAAACAGTGTTATCCATATCGGTGTCTATGTTTTCTGCCCTGTTCTTTTGCTATCTTCTCTTTCCACTGCCCCTACTCCTATTGATTTTCCCTGAAAGTTCCACTTTTACTTTAGTTGCATCTTAACCCTTTTACCTCTTTATATCTGAGCCTTAATTCAAAGAACAATGGTGTATGAGTGGGAGGTGTTTTCCTTGTTATTAGTCAACAGTGTATAAAGAAACCTGGACACAAGTTACTCTTTATTCTGAAGACGGTATTGTAACCTTCAACCACTACTGTGAAGTAGAGACAAAATTGAGTTTACCCTTTGAATGCCAGTGATTCTGGAGTAAAGAAAATAAGGGGATATTTTCCCTTCTACCTGTGGTCTTTGGGTAATATTAGAACTGCAGGGTCAGTTATTCTGACAGGACCTGGAGAGCAGGTGTGACAAATATTTAAAGAAAATCCTCTGAAGCTAAGCCCTGGATTTCAGAGTCTGTGATTGGGTAAGACACAGGTTATGACTGTCAGACTATAGATCAAACAGGCCAGGGATGATAAATTCAGAGAGGTGCACCTGATTTATACAAAAGTGGTCTGGTCCCTCTGGTGCTTAGTCATGTATGAAACAGAGGAACTTACAAGCCAATTGTGTGTTCTTATTTCTGATTAGCTGGCCTCTGATTGTCAAAACTCTGCCTGAAAAGCAAACACTGTTAATATAGTAGGGGACCTTTTCATCAAATCAAGGCACTTGTGACTTTGCAAAAATCCTTGGATAATATTGAGAAAAAAAAACTGATTCAAGATGCATTGCCATTTTAATCTTCATAGAAAGAGCTCATGTCCTTGCTGGTAGGTAGGCATGTGAACCTGGCTGGTAATGAAAAGTTCAGTTATTTTCAGAAGCATCAGTGTGAGAGTATAAGGAGCTTCATCCCAGGGTTCATAGGTGCCACTGCAGGTGCCACTAACTGGGGATCCCAGCCAGGACACTTAACCACACTGAACTCTAGTCAACTGAATTGGATCAGTAGATTATTTTACAAAAAAAGTAAAAGATAAAAATGCTTTACAACCTCCTATAAATGTAAAGCAGTACTTTTATCATTGATAACTAATGGAACTCACTATGTGATTGCCTGGGCTGACCAGCAGCCCCAGAACGACAGATGAACAGATTATTCCAACACAATTTCACTGTGAAAAAGAGGGCTAAGGGGCTCCTGGCTCTAGCAGCCAGAGCAGCCTCTACTGCCTGCCTCCTTAGCCTTTTATTGCGGTTGTTATCTTTAGATACAATCAGTAGGGTGAGTAATCTTGGGAGGACACATGTTTACATTGTCCTCTAGGCAAGGGCATCCAGGGATTAAGCATAAGGATTCCAGTAAACACCTGGGGGTCCAGTAAACACATGCACAGACTTGTTTGGAAAGGTCAAGGAATAATTAGGGGCTCCACCTTTGACACTCCCCTAAGTCTTCCCTAAGTCGGAATTCCAATAAACAGGGCAGGCAGCCTTCCACACACTTCCCTTTTCTCAGAATGTCCTCCTCACAAACTTTCCAACCAAGTCTCATGCTCCCCAACAGTGATAATTTTTCCAAGGAGAATAACATCAGCAATATCGAAAGACAGGTCAGTGTTAACCTAGTTAGCTAATCCAAGGAAGACTTGTCTAGTCAAGGCGAGTTCTTGACCTCTGTAAAACGGGTGCCAACTTTCTTCTCCCTCTTCTTTGAAAAGTACTGTTAACACAGGGAAAAACTGACTGAGGAGGATGGAAGTTGTGGATTTCCTCAATCTCTGCCTTTAATTTACTTTGTGTCTGTGGGTCCACCTCCCATTTATAGAACCCCGAGTCTGTACCCTTAAAGCCAAGGTGCCAGGGCAGATGACTCCCGTGTCTTGTTCCCACTTCCCAAGTCGGATTGAAACCACAGTACTTTCAGATGGTGAATGCACAGGGCAACACCGAATATCCCACTGCTCTTCTCACTCTAGCCTTCCAAAATATTGGTGTGAAATGCCAGGAAAATCCTGTTAGATATTTGACAGGATTCAATTCTGCCTAAACACAAGGAAAGTATCATTGAACTTATAGGTTCTTATAGGTTAAAAAAGTTTCTTTGGCCCAGCTTGTGTGGCTCATTGGTTGACCATCGACCCAGGAACCAGGAGATCACAATTCGAATCTCGATCAGGGCACATGCCCAGGTTGCGGGCTGGATTCCCACTAGGGCACATGCAGGAGGCAGCCGACTGATGATGTTTCTCATCGATGTTTCTATCTCTCTATCCCTCTTCCTTCCTGTCTCTCTAAAAAATTTAATAAAAACATTTTTTAAAAAGTTTCTTTGTGTCCTAGAAATTTGATACAAAAGCAGCATTCACTAAATATATGGAGGAAAATATTAAAATTTATGATGAACGTTTGAAGCTATTTCCTTAAACAGCTCAGGCAGTCATTCAGTCAGGAACCTGTTGCTTTGTAGCATATTAATTTGTCGTTTGCACGCCAGCTCCATGTGGATACAAAATGCTCTGCAGGAATTGGTAGTTTTAAATTACAGCATTACTCAGGCAAAGATATATATTTTTTACTTCACCTTCTCTTGGCTCTAACATTAGACACATAAAGGGAATGATAATGCCCACTTCATGTTTCCCAAAGTATAAGCAGGGATTTATTGGGTGACCTTACATAAATGTGTCTGAGTAAGTGACTTCAGATATGGCTGGTTCCAGGAGCTCACAGGCCTGAATCAGAAATCTATTTTATTTCTTGGTCATAGCTTTGTTTGTTTCATCTCCAGACAGATTCTCCCTGTGATATGAGGAAAGGCATGCCAACAAGTCAGACTGGTAGCCTCCCACCTGTCAAATTGAAGGAAAAGAGAATTTTCTTATTCACATTATTTTTAAGAAAATCATCAGACCTAACTTGCCAGGAGGATGGAAATATGCAAATTAACCAGGCATAGAGCAAATATCCCTCCTCACTTGGCAGGGACAACCTGGACCACCCTCACTGAGAAAGGAAGAGAAGGGGTGTTTGATGTCGGAAGGGCAGACATCCCAGAGGACCACGGTGAGCTGCAGTAGCCTCTGGCATGGAGTCAGTGCTTGTTCAGTATTAACTGACTCTCATTATCTGTAATATCATCATTGTTATGCTAAAAACAGTAACTAGCACTACTGTTTATGTCTTTCTTATATAAAAAAGTTATTTTAATAAAATAAGGAAGAGAAAAAGGTTTGATTGTAGGGTTAAAAATGAGGACTACACTTTGATTGGACATAATAAGTTCTGTCATCAGTTAGACATGTATTATTAGATTTCAAGTCAATTTTGCCTTTTCAAGCATTGTCTGTCTGTCTAGACAGGCCTGGAGGTTGACTTGATTTTAGTTTGTGACATCTGGGTTCTCTATATCCCTCCAACTCATGAAGAGGTTTTACAAAATGTTAAAAATGTTATATAAAATAAACTCTCACCTTGGCTGGTGTTGCTCAGTGGTTAGAGTGTCGACCAGTGTTGAGGGTTCGATTCTCAGTCGAGGGCAGGCACCTGGGTTGCAGTTTATTTCTCTGGCCCTAGTCAGGGTGCCTGCAGGAGGCAACCAATTGATGTGTCTCTCTCATATTGCTTATTTCTCTCTCTCTTTCCCACTCCCTCCTTCCCTTCCACTCTCTCTAAAATTCAAAGGAAAAAATATCCTTGGGTGAGGATTAAGAAAAAATAAAATGAAACAAAATAAACTCTCATAAAAGAAGTGTAATGTGTATACCATGTTGATGGAGAAATAAGAGAAAATGTAAATGCTTGAGCAACACCCGCATTTCTGGAACTTTTATTTTCTCATGTCACTGATATTAAGAGGAGAAAATAGCCCTCAAGACTTCACCCTGTGCTTAAGTTTTGAAAGCTGACACATATCAGAACAGGAAATCTAGCTCAGGACTTGTTTATTAAGAAATGTAGAATTAAAAATATTTGTCATGGCCCTGACCAGTGTGGCTCAATTGGTTGGAGCGTTATCCCAGAACATTAAAAGTTTGTTGGTTTGATTCCCGGTCAGGGCACATACATAGATTGGTGGTTCTATCCTTGGTGGGGGCATGTACTGGAGACAACTCATCAATGTTTCTCTCCCTCTCAAAAAATAATTTTGATCATGGACACTGGTTCTCCAACTTGGTTACATGTTGGGATCATCTTGGATAAATAAATAAACAATCATAGGTGCCTGGGTCCTATCCCCAAATATTCAAAATGATAGCACTTGGTTGTGTCTTGGGCATAGAAATTTTTAAAGGCTTACCAAGTGATTCTTTTTTTTTAAATTCTAATTCAAGCCAAGTTTGAAAACTATTGGCTTAGGTTGAGGAATAATACCAATCAATCAATCCAACACACATGAAGGGTAGGCAAACGTAGATCTACAGTTGTTAGTATGGAAAATAACACAATTATAAACAATAATATAAGAATAAACTCTGTGTTTCATGTACTCACAATTGTAAACTACTTTTGCCCCACCCTGTACACACACACACACACACACACACACACACACACACACACCACATACACACATATTGGGATCAGGAGACATGGATTTGATCTCAGCTCCATCAATGATTGGTTTGTAACTTATGACAAGTCCTTCATTCTGTGCTTCGTGAGAGAATGGTCAGTTGGTTTCAAACATTTTAGAGCCATAAAACCTTCTTCAGGTGAAAAATTCATGGAAGCCTGATGTAATAACACACATATAAGAGCAGAGTTGCTCTGGTTAAACAGAGGAAAAAGCCAGAAGGTTCAACATTCTGTCTGGATGCTACAAAATGATGCGGCAGCACATTTCAGAAGGTTCCATGCTCTACGGAACCCACAGGGCATTATGATTCCTAGAGGTCTATTTTGTTTCCATACTGCTATTTGATTGGCTAAAGCTACGTACTTGTTAGGAGATTTGTTTGTATCTGATTCCATGTGACCTGCTCCACAAGCAAGTTCTATTTCTGTTTTCCAATAAAAAGTGACTGTTGACCTGAGATCAGTTGTACTGATGAATTAGTTCTTTCCTTCTCACCAGGCAACTGCAATGCTATGATAGAATTTTCTCCAATGTTCTGTCTCACAACAGTAGGACAAATTCTTTTTAAATGAAGGTCCATTTCACATAAATATTTTATATCACGACTGGAGCTGAAGGGTGGCCTTTGAAACTTTGAAAACTCGGGCCACAATTGGTTTGACCTGAGTAAATTCATGAGAGGCCACATCATCAAGAAATTGTTCTCCATCATTGTTTATAAGAACACAGAAGCAGATGTGCAATTGTTCCCTGTATAATTTTCATGCACGAAATGGAATGTACATGAAGAACACTGTCAGATGGCATAATGCACTACATTTATTTCAAAGATGGAGTCTTCTCTTTGTCATTGTGTTTAGTAAACACACTTCCATTATGGTGAGCAGATGGCTGTTGGTTCTGTTTCCTTTGCAAATATCCAATGGCTTTCAGATTGTTGCCAATGTCTTGTCTTGTTTTGTTTTCAGTAAGTTGCTCTTATATTTATTTTGGTGAACTTATCCTTGACACCAGCAAAAAAAACCACAAAGCTTTTCATCAGAGACTATTTCTCCTCCTCAGTTTTCTGAAATCTACCAGTCTTATAGATTCACATTGCTGTGTGTGAGCGGAAGATGCCGGTGGCTCCTCATCCCATCTTCCCAGCATTCTCTCTCATTTGAAATAAGTCCTAAAATGCTGAGTATTTACATAAACAGGTTAGTTTTGTTCCTCACAAAGTCCTTATTCTTTAAAATATGGACTCTATATCCATAGAGCCTTTTGTCCTGTAAGACAAAAGGTAAAAGTACCTGACTCACAAAACCCAATATAAATAATCCTCATTGCTCAATTTAACTTAGAAAGAGAAAGCCTTTTAATTAAATTAAAAAAAGGTTCCCATGGATAAGGATGTTGAGACAAATTTAGAAATGTACAGATCGAGCTTCCTTTGCTGTTCATTTCCATAATTGAAGAGGCACTCTTGCCTTGTCTTTTATTTCCTCATGATGAGAGTTTTCAGATAGCATTGTCTTTGTTTTTAGGAGATGTCCGGGTTCAGTCATTCATGTATGTGTGTGTGTGTGTGTGTGTGTGTGTGTGTCAAAGTATATCTGTATGAAGCTTTCTGAGGATTCATGATATGATTCCTCTTGTTTCCTAAAAGTGCCCACACAGGTCAAATATCTTTTCACTGTGCAGCTTTCTGGATTATGCTAGAAGAACAATTTTCTAGCTGTACTATACTCCTATAGTATTTTTTTAAATGAATTTTTAAATAATTTTTTTATTGTCTAAAGTTTTACATATGCCTCTTTTTACCCCAATTGACACCCCCCGCCCCCGCAACCATTCCCACCCCAGGCAAGCCCCCAATGCCCCCTTTGGTTGCTCCTAACCCCCCACCCCTGCCATTTGTCTCTGGATCTATTCTTGTTCATCAAATTATGTTGATCATTATATCCCACATATGAGTGAGATCATGTGATATTTATCTTTCTTAAAATAAATTTTTATCATTGTTTACAGTATTTTTATTTGCTATATTAAAATGTGGAAAGTATGTATCTTAATGTATTGATATAAACATTTTATAATTCCTTTGTAATGTAACATGATGTTTTTTAGTATCCCTAAACTTTTATGGAATTGATGGTCCTCATACTGTAGAATATACAAAATTTATAATGTTTGTCTTCTATAAAAACCTACTTCCTCTTTTTAATTTTTTTCCTAATTTTATCCTATATAATAAAGAGGTAATATGCAAATTGACCATCACTCCAACACACAAGATGGCCACCCCCATGTGGTCAAAGATGGCTGCCTTCATGTGGACACAAGATGGCCAGCAGGGGAGGGAAGTTGTAGGTGATCAGGCCAGCAGGGGAGGGCAGTTGTGAGGGACAAGGCCTGCAGGGGAGGGCAGTTAGGGGTAACTGGGTGGCCGAGGAGGGCAGTTAGGGGGACCAGGTCTGCAGGGGAGGACAGTTGGGGGGAGCCCAGGCCTTCAGGGGATGACAGTTGGGGGGGACCAGGCCTGAAGGGGAGGACAGGGGCAACCAGGCCAGCAGGGGAGGACAGTTAGGGGCAATAGGGCTGGCAGGGGAGGGAAGTTAGGGGTGACCAGGCCAGCAGGGGAGCAGTTAGGCATCGATCAAGCTGGCAGGGGAGTGGTTAGGGGGTGATCAGGCTGTCAGGAAGTAGCAGTTAGGGGCAATCAGGCAGGCAGGCAGGTGAGCGGTTGGGAGGCAGCAGTCCTGGATTATGAGAGGGATGTTCTCATGGGGTTCCAGATTGGAGAGGGTGCAGGCTGGGCTGAGGGACACACCCCCCCATGCATGAATTTCATGCACTGGGCCTCTAGTTAAGATATAATTGACATGTAACATTGTATTAGTCCAAGATGTACACATAATGATTTGATATATGTGTAAATGAGCCTCTTGAGGGCAAGGGCTGTTATTTCAAACTAGAGGCCTGGTGCATGATAATTCATGCACTGGAGTGGGGAGTCCCTCAGTCTGGCCTGCCTCCTCTCACAGTCTGGGAACCCTCAGGGGTGGGAGGCAACCCAGTGATCAGGGGAAGGTGATGCCCCCATCACACCTCTGCTGCTGCCACTGCCAGCAGCACAAGCCTCAACTGGCCCTGGTTACCTGAGTCTCGTGCTGGCCCTGGGTGGCTGGGCTGTCACTATCGCGGCTTGCCTGAGCCTCAGTCAGTGGGGGGTGCAGGAGGACCTGAGGCCTCCGGTGGGGCTGAGGGGATTCTGGTGGCAAGTGCGCAGAGCATCCGCCCCCACCCCTACCCCCTCCCCGTAGGCGCTGCCATCTTGTGACAACATGGCGGTCAATTTGCATATTACCTCTTTATTATATAGGATGTGTATATTCTTAGCATTTATTATAATTCCTGGTTATTAAGTAATTAGCAATAAATAGCTTATAGAATTATTAATGAAATGTAAACATTTGTGCAACACCTTAAATGGCTCTAGCAACCCTGAGAAGAAATAAATGATTAGAAGGGACTCCCTCAGTTATAGCAGCATAAGAGATGCTAAGATTGTTTTCTTCTGCCCTGGGATCTTCTTTCCCCAGATGATTCTAGAGCTGCTTCTCTCAAGGTTTTATCTATCCAAATTAGTCACATGACCTAGGACAGATCACCTGAGACTCTGTCTTCACTGACCACAGTGTCGCCTTCTTCTTAAGCAGGGGTGATCAGCATGGTTGTTGTTTTTTCTCCAGAATCCATAAGGTCTATCTCTTTCTGAGGTCCAAGCTAAAAGAACTATATAATCTTGGAGCTTATGGGAAACATGTTTTCTACCACAGCAGTAAATCAAATCGGGGAAAGAGAAGCAGGGCAGTAGGGTGGGTATGAAGGTAGAGGAATGGGAAGAGGAATTGTCAGAAAGGCAGAGGGCAGAGGAGAGAGAGGGAAGAGATCATTGAGAACTAACTCCTCAACACTTGGTTTGAGTACCTGGTTACAGCCTTGCAGGTAACCACTCAAACAATCCATATATAATTGTTTAATTACAATAGTGAATAATTTATCTTTCTATTCTCTCTTCCTCCCTCCCTTCTGTCAACCTCCTCCTCTTCTTTCTTCTTTCCTTCTTTTTTATCTTTCTCTCCCTCTTTTCTTTTTTTTTAAAAAGAGTATGGCTTGCATTTCAGACTCTGCAAACAAATGACACTTGATAATGATAAAATATTTAATTATGGACAAAATCTGAAGAAAGTTCATATGTTTGTTTTTAAAATAGGTAATAGCATATAAACTAGAAAACTTAACCTTTGATGATAATAATGATGACAAAAGTGGTATTTTGAAATGACACTTTTTTTCCTTTGAAAGCTATTTCAATTTTGTTTACCCAGAAATGTGAAGTCATTGGCACAAAATATTTGGGCATTATCAGAAGAGCCAAACAGCCAACCAAATTACCTCGGCCAGTAAAATGGATAGATGACTATTTTCTTTATGCTTAGAAAGTACATACATTTTTCAAGTTTATTATTTCTCCTTCTTACAATGATCAGTAATTATCTCTCTAATTTCAAGGGTGATTTATCTTTTGAGATAATCATTATGGAATTACAGGTAACTATTTAAAAAAATTTAATACATGTGAAGAGTGTTTCCTTAATCTCACTGTCTTTCCCATGCTACATAATCCATGAAAAGCTTCATTTCTCTGGAATCAAGTATTAAATATCAGCAATAATTACCTCTTGGGAAAGAAACCTGGTCAAATAAGTTAAATGATGGTGCCTTTTTGGTGCATCATTGTCTTCTCTATCTTTTGCTTATACTAGCACTCTTTAACATTTCAGTGGATAAAACTATGGGCTGTGGCATCAGACAGGTAGAGATGTGCATTCAGATAACTACTTAATGTGTGATTTTAAGAAAACAACTTAATTCCTTCATCCTCAAGGCTCATTAAAGTGGTAATAACAATGTTTCCTAACATATAAAATTATTTAGCTGCTCTTATGGCAATATTTAAACTTAATTAGGGACAGGATCTATCACATGATAAGCAATCAATATAGTAGATAATTCTTTAAAATTCTCCCCCACTTTCTCAATTTCCCCTCCTATTTCATTATTGTCATCATGTAGTTATTAAGTTACCAGTATTAATGGAAGGTATCATCATCCTTGAGGTGAATTGAAGAAAAAATAAGCTCATAGCCCGGCCAGCCTTGCTCAGTGGTTGAGTGTTGACCTATGAACCAGGAGGTCATGGTTCGATTCCCTATAAGGGCATGCAGGCTCGATCCCCAGTGTGGGGCATGCAGGAGGCAGCCGATGAATGATTCTCTCGCATCACTGATGTTTCTATCTCTCTCTCCCTCTCCCTACTTCTCTGAAATCAATAAAAATATATTTAACAAAAAGAAGAAGCTTATAAACCCACCGAACCTGTCCTTAAAGCTCCCTTTTCTCTGACTTCTTAATGAGCCGAAGCAGACCAGCCTAGGCTCATTTCCCCAGCCCTTCCTTGTTTCATTGTCCCCAGCTTTAATGAACGTCCTCTAAAATTAAAAAAAAAACAACATTATAATAAACTAAGCCTCATAAAGGAAAGATTTTATTGGTTAAATGTTACCACTCCAGTCATTTCTATTTAACAATAGCTTTTGAAAATGGTAAAGCCTTCATGCAAAGGCAGATGGACTAGAAGGACATGTCCTATTTACTAAGTCATGGTCCCATTGATCCTCCAGGAAAGAATGTTTTGCTCTTCAGCAGGCAAGTGTGAGTAGTTCTTCTATTTCCCCTTGAATTACCCCTTAGACAGTGATGTAGGGCATAGGAACTGACACACACTGCTAGTGCCTCAAGGAAAGCTTCAGTCCAACTCCATACATCCCACTATGCATAGACCTGGCTCCCAAAGTATTCAAAAAGTTTGGTCTAATTATTTTTAAAATATATTTTCTTGATTTCAGAGAGAAGGGAGAGGGACAGATATAAACATCACTGCTGAGAGAGAATCATTGATCCGCTGCCTCCTGCATGCTTCACACTGGGGATCAAGCCCACAACCCGGGCATATGCCTTGACTGGGAATCGAACCATGACCTCCTGGTTCATGGGTCGACGCTCAACCACTGAGCCATGCTGGCTGGGCTAGATTAGTCTAATTCTTTGATAAAACAACTAACCAAATGGTCCTTTAAGCAGGAGCCCTCTGTAATTCACTGGAACTCTATTATATGCTTGAATGAGCCCTGGAACAATACTGTTCTACTTTATTCAGAGAGTTATGCATGATTACACGAAGAACAAGTATCAGCAATACCTTCTGCATAAAGTGTTATTGCCTTATTAAGGTATCTGCTGGACATATGCAAGGCGTGAAAGGTTCAGCCGGGGTGGTCTGCTGGGGAGGGAGGTGAACACGCTGCTTGGTATGCAGTCAGAATCTGACCAGAGCTCACATATTTGGCTGTAAGTAGAACATTCACAGCCTTTGAATAGATTGGAAATATTCCCTTTTCGCTCTACTTCCTTGTAATGCTCAGACACCTTTGTATTTGCCTACTGGTTTCTAGAAATAGATCTGTGTACTGTAAAAGGGTCTCTTGGGGACAGTTTGGTGTGTAGTGATAGACATTAAGAATGCAAACCGTATAGTCTGGTGTTTGAAGCTCTCCATAATATTATCCCAAGCCCCCTTTTCAGCCTTATTTCCACCAGCCATTCTCTTTCCTGGACCCTGCACTCCAGCTTTCCTGGGCTCTTCAAAATCCTCTCCACTCGGGCTTCATTCATTCCATCACCGAGTGTCCTCGGCATGCTTTTCCATTCGTTGAGATGAGATCTTGCATTTTTGAGGACTACCCCGATGTCATCTCTTTCATCTGAGGGAGGAGGATAATAGAAACCGTCGCTCTGGGTACTTGGAAAGGGAATTGAAAACAATATTTAAAAAACACACACACTTCTATTCCCAGGGGAAAGGCCAGGACTATATGCAGGAGGAACTACAGTCTAGGCAGGGCTGGAGCCCTGAACAGGCCACACCGTGATTCCAAGAACACAGTGCCCACCCACCCCCCCAGACTGAAGGTAAAACAGATGCTCAGGATTCTCCCTGCTCCCTGCCATAGGCCAAGGAGCATCAGTAACAAGCAGCTGTGGAGTACTGTGGGCATAGTTGGAAGATATAGACTCTCACTGAGGAGAAGGGAAGGCCTGAAAGTGAAATTCAAAGAGGCATTAATTAAGTCTTTCGGGAAAACCAGCCCCTACCCTAAACACAGGACATCCCTAGATGTCTTTAAGCTTGTGGTATGCTGAGTGTAACCATAGCAACAACAAACCTTAAACCCAGACTAACTTTTGACCAAGAGTTAACAGAAAAAAACTAACACTGAAGTCCTAGCAGAAGAAAAGACATGACCCTTTTCCAGCATAAAAACTCCTTTCCTCAGCCTGTACTTACCGGCACAATCTGTCTGTCCTGCAACAACAAAAAGCTTCAAGGCACAGCCCAGGCTATGGTCCCTATCACACAGGCTGCCCTTGCTGCTGCTCACCCAGAAGAGTTCAGTCCACCCCTCTGTCCCAAGTCTTCATCCAGGATTCCATCCAGGATACCTAATTATCTTTAGTCATCACACCTCATTGAGTTTGAACTGCAATGAATTTTCAAAGTCATTCCAGTCCCAGTTAGGGGAAGTAGATTATAGCTGAATTTGACAGAATAAATCCATTCCAAAATGCAAAGGGAACTCAAATCAAACTGCAAAGCCCTACAGATATCCCGGTTCTGCATTTGTGGAAGAAACCTGCAAGTAAGAAAAGCCTTCACTGCTACCTTCTCAGTTAGCATTGCTGCAGTTGCTCTTCAAGTTTTTGTTGTTGCCTTTTCGGTGAAGCCTGAAAGCATTATCCCTACAAATAAGGTAGAAAGTTCTGCTTGTTGAAGTAGATAAAGAGAATTCATGCTTATCTCCATGGTATCTAAGTACGCTACAAGTTGGGGAATTGAATACATCCATGTACAAATAGGCAGTTTCCACTACGTGTCCACGCTCTCTATTCTGGTCTCAAAAAGTAAATTGTGGTAGACTATATAAAAAACAAAACTGTTGCTGAGATTAGTATTTTACTGATTCTTATGAAGTAGACTGTTATCAAGCATGTCCTTCTCTGATTTTACAAGAAGAACACAAAGGAAAAACAATTCAAACTTCCCCTGTGATTACACTTAGGAAATTGGATAGTAATTAATAAGCAGTCCTTGGAGGAGGAATTTTCTGTGTTGCATTTGGATTATTTTTCTCAAACTAACCAAACAATAATTCACAAAGAGAGATATATATATCTTGGTGGATTAGGAAACCTCAGATATGCTGATTGATAAAAACTCCCTTAATGATTCCAACTTGTATTTAATTATGTATAATTTTTCTTTTTAAAATTTGATTATGAAGATTCTTGTCCTTTAGAATCACGTAATATCTTTTCATGAAAAATCCTCCTGATTACTCCACCATAATCTTTTGCCTGTTTGTATTGGACGTAGAAACCGAAGGATGTTACTTTAGCCAGAACTTTGTACCTGCCCATTTCAGGTTTACAAAGTGCGATGTTCTAGGTCAGTGGTTGGCAAACTGCGGCTTGGCAAACTGCGGCTCGAGAGCCACATGCGGCTCTTTGACCCCTTGAGTGTGGCCCTTCCACAAAATACCGACTTCTGCGCATGGGCCATGAAGTTTCAATCGCACTGTACGTGCGCGCCCGCACATGGTATTTTGTGGAAGAGCCACACTCAAGGGGCCAAAGAGCTGCATGTGGCTCATGAGCGGCGGTTTGCCGACCACTTTCTAGGTTATTTATGACTACATGACAAGTTACCCCAAAACTTAGTGAATTAAAATAACTTTTACTTTTCTCATACTTTAGAGGGCCAGGAACCTGGAAAGCAACAATGCTTTCTCATGTGGCTCCGGTCAGATGTTGCCTAAACCTGCCGTCAAGTGAAGGCTTAATTGGACTAGAACGTTCAGGATGACTCAGTCCCACAGCTGCAGGGAATGGCTGGCTGCTGGTTGGTGCAGCTCTAAGTGACTTCTTCCTGGGTAATGGGCGTAGCACAGCACGACAGCTTGGTTCAAAGAGAGGTAGTCCCAAGGGGGAGCATCTGCAAAGCAAGTTGTTTAAGGAAGTCAAAGCAGGAGCTGCCAGGTTTCTTCTAACCTAAATCGAGAAGTCTCCCTGCATGGGGAGAAGAGATCGTCTCCATCTCTCAATGGGAGGAATATAAAAGGATTTAAAACCATCTTTAATGCACTACATATGGTGTGCCTTACATGACAATGTGGACATTTAATATTTATCACTTTAGCTAAGGAATTATCAGTGTACCATCTGTATCTTCTTACAGCGCTGTCAAAAATCTTCTTTATGCTCACCTCCTTTCTAGTTTCCCAGTTCATTTTATATACCTTAACATAAATATAATTAAAAATATATATCCAGACATTGGCAAAAGTAGGTTTACAGTAATTCATTTGGGAAAATACACATAAATAAATAAATCTACAAGAATAAACTGTGTTTTGCATCCTCATAACTGTAAGCCCACCCTTGTGTATAATCAATGACATTTATTGTAGGAAAATGTCAATAGAATACATATTTCCTCAATATTCAAGTGATAGCCATATTTTGCATTTTTGTTGTATTCACTCATTTTATGTAATTTTGTAAGATTGCTTTTTAAATTTAATAGAGTTAAACATTTCACGATATTAAAATTGTCTACTTTATTTACATATTTGAATATTTATATTATTTTTTAAAATTGCATTGTCTTGCTTATTTCTTAAACAGTATAGAAAGCAAAATTTAGCCTGTCTCTCTTTAAAGTTCCCATCCATTATTGACATGATACTGATGTTATATGGAAAAAATGCAGATAAAGATGGCAGGAAACTTATGATTAAATGAATCATTTTGTCACATACATGGTACTAATAATGGTGTAGGTCCAAAATCCTTTATCAGAATTCTAAAATTTAAAAAGAAACTTAAAACTATTTTTTGTTTTGTTTTTGTAACTTACTTGTCAATTAAAACTGATCTAATCTACTGAGAGACAATAATCTTTATACATATATGTATATGTATATATCTATATATACATATATATAATATATGTTATATATATAATATATATATATTCTTTCTGCTGCAGAAATACTAATATTCAACATGGGTTGTTGCCTGAGACTCCCCCCCCCCAATGGTGACTATAATAATTTTCTGAAATCTGAACATTTGAATTCTGAAAATACATATATGTCTTCAATGTTTTCTGTGGTGGGGGAAGCAGCAATTAAGAATATTGGGCCAGTGTTATGCATTCTAAGCCAATAATATGCATTTTGTTTTCATTTTATCCCCTAAACAAACGGTATGGATGATTATTCATCTTTCAAATGACATTAAATAGTTATTAGCAAGTGGAAGACCTATTATTCAACTTGACCCCTAAGCCTCTGTGCTTATTTTTTACATCACTTTGCTTGAGTTATTTATTGTCAGATGTCTTCCAAACTGCACTGAAATGCCTTTTTCAGGGCAAACTGATGCCTTTAGCAGTTTTCCTCTCCTCCTCTTGAGTATTTTCTAAATTTTTGTAAATTCAAAGAATTCCAAAATAGAGTCTTACCCCATGGTTACTCCCTTAAGATTGTCTATCCTCAATTTCTTCACTTTTTTTTCCTCTATTGCCAATTTCTTAAATTCGAATCTCCCCTACTAAAGACATTGATTAATTCTGTCTTTTATACTCTGTTTTTAGTTCAACATAAATATGGCAAGCCACCTTAACATAATGTGTCACATCCAAAAATAAATTCAAATGGGAATTCATAAGGCCTTGAAAAAAATGTGAATATTCACAAAGGCATTCTGGACAAGATAACCAACGAGAAATTGCATCATACAGCACACAGAAGGTCTTTCTAAAAATAGTTTTCTAAAAAAAACCCAATCATTATCCAGTTGTACTTCTCACAGTAATTGCTTACTTCTCTTTATTCATTGCTTTACCTTCCTTTGTTGTAGTCATCTGGCTCCCTCTTTTTATCAGCTTCCTAAATCTTCTTATACCTCATGTGCTCTTTTTGCATCTGAACCTATTATTTCCTTCTCCAGGTCTTTCATGTCATTTTTCATGTCAGGTGACTCAACCCTTCTTTCAAACAAAGTTTTTCCTAGAGGGTTGAAGTAGATGTTGGAGGAAGTTTGCTTAGGTGATTTAGTTTCAGACAAGCATGTTTTTCTTAGGATATTGTGTATGCATTTCAGTTTATGAAATAGCCAACATTTATATACTAGTACATTGAAAGCCAGTCAAAGTATTCAAGCTCTAACTCCTAATGATTTCTGTTTTTCTCAAAAACTTCCTGTTTTGATATCTGGTCAGATGTATAATGCTCAGCAAAAATGTTCTTTGCTTGTTTTATATATAATCTAGTTCTAATTTGATTTTAATTTCATTGAAGGCAAACAGGGAAATTTAGTTATCAACTTGGATAAGAGTAAAGCTGACTTTTATAGAGGGATATCCCCAATTTTTTTCTTACTTTATGAACCACTCCCATCGCTTCCCTTTTGGAGTGCCCACCATACCTTTCCCAGATGAACAGCTTAGCAAATATTGGAACAGATACCACACAGCATTAATTCTCTCTTAAAAGGACATGGGCCCATAAGATTTGCTTGCTAGCCAATTTCTAATCCATTCCAACTGTTCATTATCATTTCACTATTTAATATTTATACTATTTTATATTTTTCTCAATCCTTTTAAGCTTAGGAGGCAGGTATGCCCCAGATTCTATAACGGACATCTCTAAACTATAGTTTATAAAAGACAGGCTGATTGAATATGATACTTGTGTCTGAAAAAATACTTATATTAATGGAAATCTGCTAAAATCCACATTCCCAAGTGTCTCAAATATTGGTGGCTACAAGTTAACCTACCAAGGGAGTCCACTCAACCTGACACCAGGAACACTGTGTTCCTTGGCAAAGGGGAGAAACAACAAAATGTGTATCCGGATCTGAGCTCTGACACCATTTGAAACTCACCCCAGCCCCCTGAAGTCAAATGTACCATGCTTCATTATCCTTGATTTTGAATGAATATTTAAAGCAAGGCTGAGTTTGTAATGTATAGTGGGCTTGAAATATGATGGGGGCAAAATAATGCCAACCGACTTATATGTGCAGTTTTGAAGGAGGAAGAAGATAATATGAGGTTTTTTCTATCAAAATCTACTTTATAGTCAATATATTCCTCTTGCATGCACAAGACACTTCCAATTATTTCTGGGAATAATGTTTTCCCGACAATGAAGAACATTTCCCTGTGTCCGGGGCCAGCTATGTAATGGATGGGGATCGTATGAAATTAAAATGCAGGTCTTGTTTTAAAAAGCAGGTAAACGTGCCACGGAAGACACTAAAGCCCTACTGAGTTGGCTCAGTGGTTGAGTATCAACCCATGAACCAAGAGGTCAGGGATCGATTCTTAGGGCACATAGCCTGGTTGCGGGCTCCATCCCCAATTGGGGGGTGGTGTGTGTGCAGGAGGCAGCCTATTGATGCTTTTATCTCGCTATCCCTCTCTTTTCCCCTCTCTCTAAAATCAATACAAATATTTTAAAAAGAAAAGACACTAAAATATAAAGCTTTTCTCCCTTCTTTTGTGATCTTATTTTGTCATAGTTTTTGATATTTTAGTTCTATGTAAATAATAATTAAAATTTTATATAATTAACATGACTTTTACTATTCATATTTATATTGGGAAGTGCTAGTTTTAAATGAAAATATAGGAGCATTTAACCCATAGGTAGAAACATCAAAATTACCCTATTTTCTAGCTTACATAGACATGTGTATTTCATTCTTAATAGAGCAATAGAAGCACTGCACAAAACTAACTCAACTTTTTTACTTCTCTTCTTGACCAATGACTGTTCTACCAACACTATCTTTGGCTTTGAGTAAGTAAGGAGGGGTGAAAGGGAAAGAAACTATGGGGTGCCCTGTGTTTTCCTTTTCTGCTGTGTCATCATTTTCGTTTAAGTGGTTGGCTGATACAGGGAAGTAGCAAAAGAAAATGTCTGATAGGTGATTTTAACTGTTCATGTTTCTAGGAATAATGTTTTCTTTCTATCTTCAAAGCATGTTCTAATTTGAACAGAAAGGGTAGTCTCTCAAATGTTAGCACCCTGCTTACTCACTCATAAAAAGAAAATGCTCACCTTGTACTACCTTTGACTCTTGCTGAAGTCCCACATACGGTGGAAACACAGAATTTTGTGTGTATGGGTCAT
Source organism: Myotis brandtii (assembly GCF_000412655.1). Classification (NCBI taxonomy): domain Eukaryota; kingdom Metazoa; phylum Chordata; class Mammalia; order Chiroptera; family Vespertilionidae; genus Myotis; species Myotis brandtii. Next base: position 233,666 of record NW_005354966.1, read on the forward strand.
CGATACTGCTATGGATGTGAAGGACTAGCAGCAGACATGAATATTGTGTGTATCTCCTCTGTCCACATGCACACTCCATTGAACCATGGAACCTCATCACAAAACACAGGTGCAAAAATCATATTATTAGTAATTTCAAGATGGCAGCAATAGGGCATTAAATCAAAAGTGAGGTCCTTCTGAGTCTGACTTCCCAAGTTGCACACCCATGAAGTCACCTCTGTCTACATTTCACTCTTGAACCCTGGAACAACTCTAAGTCAAGGATGAATAATGGGGAAAAGAAAGGAAACATGACCCCAAGGCTTAGGCCTCATGCCAGGATTTTTTAATAATGTGGACACCTGAGCCCATTACTGGACTCACATTTCATATTAAAATAAATCCTACTTTGAGAAAAATCTCTCTTATCCTGGAGAAAATAAATAAACAAAGAAAGAATGAATAAATAAATAAACAAACAAACCTACTTGGAAAATACATGGTGCATAAGCAGATGTTGCCTAAGTGGTAAGCTTTAAAATAATCATTAAAGAAGGACATCAGATGTTTTCTAAATCATAAAACTAGATTTAGATGATGTTTAATTTTTTTTATTTTTTTCTCTTCCCCCTAGTAATTTCAAATGCTGGAAAAATAATGATCATGTACCTGACTCTCAAAGCTCTTCCTACCCTCGATATGAGTTATGTTTTACTTAAGGAGATGCAGCCAGTGAATGAGGGAAGGTGGCAGGGAAGATGTTTGGAGCCCCAGATATCTAACCATTGGGTCAGCTTATTTGGGGCATCTCTGATCCATGATTCTGAAGATGGATAGTAATCCAGAAATGGATTTGTACCTTTTACACCTCATTAGCTTACGTTCTCCCTGCTTGTCAGGCAGGGTGAAGATTTATGATTCAGGAATTCTCTGCCTCACTGCTTCTCTTTCCCTCCTGGGGATTCATATTTATTTTTACCTTCCGCCTTTGACCATTGCATTTGACTCAGTGAAGCACGTATGACTGAATCTTGTGTAGCCTGCCATCTAAGTACGATATCTAAAGAGGGCAAAGTGGTGATACAAAAATTAAATAGCATATCACAACCATTTCAATAAATTTGGGGATTTTTCTCTTCTTTGGGGATACATCAGTACATTTTGGAGAATTTATCTTGCCTGGGAAATCAAAGCTAGTGAAATGCAGGTGCCTGGATAGATAATGGTTAGGTCTTAAATTTCAAACATTCAAGCAATTTTCACATATTTCTTTTCGGGGAAGTCAGTTTTCTTAGGTTACAGAAAATGATAAGCTATTCTGAATACCTTTACTTCTTCAATTTTCAAGTGAAACTTGAGGTGGGTGAATTTCTATCAAATTTTTGATATGAAATATTTATTAGATGTGGTAAAATTCTGTTGCATTTGCAGTAGTTCAATAGTCAAAGGAGCTTGACCCTGTTTATTATAAAATGCAATTTTTAGCTACAGTGTAATGGGCAAAGGAATAGGGTGTGGAGTTAGAGACATTGTCTGAGATCCAGAGAGGCATTATACTACGTCAGTCTGACAGAGCCTCAGTGGCCTTGACTGTAAAATTTTCATAATCAGATATTGTTTGTGAACACTGACAGAAAGATTGTTGGACATTGAACATTGAAAGAGACAGAGCACCCTGACCGGTGGATAGAGCATTGGCCTGCGGACTGAAGGGTCCTGAGTTCTATTCCAGTCAAGGGCACGTACCTCGGTTGCAGGCTCAATGCCAGCCCTGGTCAGGGTGTGTGTGGGAGGCAGCCAATCGATGTCTCTTTCACAACGATGTTTCTCTCTCTGTCTCTCCCCCTCCCTAAAAATCTCTCTAAAAAATCAATGGGAAAACTATCCTCAGGTGAGGATTAACAAGAAAGAAAGAAAGAAAAGAAGGAAGGAGGGAAGGAGGAAGGAAGGGAAGGAGGCTTTGGCATATGCATTGGCTATCATCATGGACTAAGGATGCTATGTGCAGAAACACACTTGATCCTCACAACCATCCCATGAGTTTGATTCAATTCAATGTGTATTACTCCATTTTAAAAGGAGACTACAGAGAAGTTCAGTAATTTTCCCAAGTTCACACAAACAGGAAGTGGTGAGATTAGGATATTTTGTTGGAATCCAGAGTCTGTAATCATGTCTTTCACATTACAACAAATTAAATGCTGAATTTTGTCTTTAAACCTTCATAAGTAATTTTGTGCTTATTCTAAATAAATAAAAGTTCTGTATTTCATGGGCATTTACTAGTAATTTCCCTCAATAAAACATGCCCACAAAATAATTTGTTTTTTGAAAAAACACAAGGGAGAGGTCAGAATAATGCAATAAGTTATGATTCCAAATATAGCAGATTACTAACTGCAAATAAATTGGTAGTTGTTTATTTATACATATTTATGATTCAATATAATTTCAAGAACACAATTTTTGGTCTGTTCATAGATGTGGTGACATTTTAAATTGACTTTCTCACTTGTAAAAACAGCCCTGAAAATAGGCAAGCGCAGTATTTCAAAGTGCATTTTTCAAATTTAAGTCATTTATTCACACAGGTGCAAAGTCCTTTGAAGACCACATGAAATATATGTTGGCTATTTTTTAGAGCTGGAGTGAAATGGTTAGGAAGGACTTATTTGATGTGAATACATTTTAAACTTTAATAAAGAGTGGTAATATGTCACATACCCCAAACTAATGTCAAATTTCATGACATAAGAGATGATCTGCCTAAGAGACTAAAATCAAAACCTCCAGGAGAAATGTTTCCATGACAGTAAAAGTGTTTACTCCTGTTTTGGTATAATACTTATTTTAGCATAGCAGTACAGCAGGCACTGAGAGAGGCTTTAGAAACCACAAAGATTACTTGATTTCTGCTACTTTTCTCCGCCACTGTCCAGGGCAGATCATTCACTTAGCACATTGATAAATACTTACTGGGCAGTGGTGTGCCAGACATACACCAAAAAAAGGACTAATAGCATGAACCAAGTGGATGTGGTGTCAGTAAGTGGCATTTTAAGACTGGACATGATAGGCAGTGGGAACAGCTCACCCAGGTGCAGACTGTAAATGGATGCAGTGCATGTAGAGAATTTAAAAATAAGAATAAAACTCAAGATAATCAGTCTGCTTTTCATCATTGTATTTTAACAATTCTATACAATGTCAGTGTTAAAATAGCCCTTCCTATTGGGGACAGACTTTCCTATGCACCTTTGCTCCCCTTTTTGTAAAATATCGTTGGGTGCTTTATTTTTTTAAAAAAATTGGAACACCCCAAGTATCAAATAACAGGTAAATAGGTAAACAAACTGTAGTATGTACATATATTAAAACACTACTTAGCCATAAAAAGGAACAAATTACTTTCACATACAATAATATGGATAAACCTGAAAATATTATTAACTAGAAGAAACCTTACCTTCTGTATGATTAAATCTATATAAAGATCAAGAATGGGAAAACTAGTGTACCAGTATGATGGGAAATGGTTAGAAAAGTGGTTGCCTCTGGAGTCGCATGGGTGGAATTTGGGAAGAGATCTGAAAAATCTTTCTTGGATGGACATGTTCAACATCCTTTTTAAAAAAATATATATTTTATTTATTTTTTACATAGAGGAAGGGAGAGGGATAGAGAGTTAGAAACATCGATCAGCTTCCTCCTTCACACTCCCTACTGGGGGTGTGTCCGCAACCAAGGTACATGCCCTTGACCGGAATCGAACCTGGGACCCTTGAGTCTGCAGGCTGACGCTCTATCCACTGAGCCAAACCGGTTAGGGCCATGTTCAACATCTTGATAGGGTCTTGTGTTACAGAGATATATGCATTTGTCAAAGTGCAACAAATATATTAAGATTTGTGCATTTCATTGCCTCTAAATTTTATATTAAAAGAAGAAAATAAAATAAATTAATTATATAAATGTGTATTAATTATGGTAAAATTCATTGATCTCTGAAATTTCTTTTGAAATCACCACAAATAAGATGGATTGATGGATAGATAGAAGAATGGATAGATGGTAAAGTAAAAGATATTAGTAGTAGAATGTAGGTAGTAGGGATACACATTTAGTGTAAAATTCTTGCAATGGTTTTCTATGTTTGATAATTTTCATAAGATGACGCTTGGAAAAAATAGATAGATAGATAGATAGATAGATAGATAGATAGATAGATAAAAATTACCTGCAATTCTGGTAATTATTAAAACTATGGTGAATTCTAGGTACTGATTGTTTAATGATCTGAACAAGACACTGTTTCCATAGGGGATGACTTACTGTTCCAATGTACACAGTAAGTTGTCCTAGGCCAATTGTCATTCACTCCAGAAACTGGGGGTGATATTCTTCCAATGCTCACTGCAGTCCATTTTATTTCTAAAAATATTTTCCCTTCTCTGTAGCACATTTTGCCTGCCTTTAGCATTCAACTCCAAACCCAGGAGACAGAAGGATGGTGAGCTTGGTTATCATCATTTGCAAGCAGAGGGATCCAAAGGCCTTTAGGCCAGAATCATGCAATGAGCTGAATGGGTCCTCTAAAGTGGGTGGTTCTCTGATTTGTCTTTCAACTCTCTGAGTCAAGCAGCCTCTGGGGGGGGGGGGGGGGGGGGGGGGAAGACTTTTCCATTTTTATCCCTGAGTTCTGAGAGTGCCTTTACAAAGTTACCAGTCAATGATTCTTGATCTTTGCATCTTTCCTTTTCAGCATTTGTTGTATGTGGTTCAAGGTCTGAAATAGAAACTCAGCAATCTCCAACTCCCTAATGACCCCTTCATGGCTTTTGTTAGTTCATAGAAATAAGCCCCATCATTCAGCAAATCACATCTTGCTGGCTGGACCAGGCAGACTTCAGGATAAATAGATCTATTTGTTTCCTCGAGTTGTCCTTTTGGTAGCAAAGACTCTAAAATATATGCCCCAGTATGTTTCCAGCACCTGAAACCCTGAACTGCCTTTGGCTGGTTCACAGCAATATTTTAGAGTCTGCATGACATCTTTGTTCCACGTTTGGAAGCTTTAACTTTACTAAATATAAAATACTTACTGACAGTATACTTTTACTTAGAGAAGAGCTCTGGGAAATTTTTAACAATAAACAAAAATCTAGCTCTGCCATCCCCTTTTTCTTTTTCTTTTTTATTTTTATTGATTTCAGAGAAGAAGGGAGAAGGAGAGAGAGATACATCAATGATGAGAGAGAATCATCTATGGGCTGCCTCCTGCACAGCCCACACTGGGAATCGAGCCCAAAACCCAGGCATATGCCCTGATCAGGAACCGAACTATGACCTGCTGGTTCATAGGTCAATGCTCAACCACTGAGCACACTGTCCAGGCTATCCCTTTCTTAACAAGAAAATTTTTTCTTGTATTTGAAGATTAGTTTCTTAATATAACATATAGAAGTTATAATTTGTCCCAATCTTTTTAATGGACTATGTATTTTTGTATGTACTATAAGATTCAATATTTTAGTGGGCAGAAATGTGGAAATAAGAACACTGCTGTTCTGCTTATTGCACCTAAAGAGTTTTTGGGCTCAGAGTTTCATTTTCATTCATTTTTTAAATATGTAAATCTGATGGACATTTGTCAGTTAACTGACCAGTCTGTACTAGACTCCATGGGACAGAGGTTAGGAATAGTCAGGTGCAATAGCCTATAATAACAAAGGCTTTGACACTTAGCAGAAGAATCATCTGGACAGTTTTTTTTTTTATTTTTTAAATATATTTTATTGATTGTTTACAGAGAGGAAGGGAGAGGGATTGAGAGTTAGAAACATCGATGAGAGAAACATCGATCAGCTGCCTCCTGCACACCCCGTACTGGGGATGTGCCCACAACCAAGGTACATGCCCTTGACTGGAATCGAACCTGGGACCCTTCAGTCCGCAGGCCTACACTCCATCCACTGAGTCAAACCGGTCAGGGCTGGACAGTTTATTAAAAATACAAAACTTTAGGCCTCAAAACTGCTTTAGTAGGCAGAGGTGAGCCCTGAATCTGAATTTTTAACAAATAGCAGAGTTGGTTCTGTATTTTTAACAAGTAGCAGAGGTGATTTCAAGGACTCTACTAAAAGGAATACTGCTTAGAGTCCGGTTCAAAGTCAGTAACTCAAGAATTTATTCCAACCTAGGGCAGTAGTTAGAGAGAGAAGTAAGTTTGCATTCTAACTTTTTCACTTATGTTTTGAGAGACAATAGCCCAATTATTAGCCCTTCTGAGCCTTGGCCTCTATAGCTTTATCAAAGGAAGAATGCTGTTATCTGCTCTACAGTATCCTGAGATGATTAAATGTGATTAAACACATAAAACACAATGCCAGTAAATGTGTACTATTTTTTTATACACAAATTTGTTTAAACCAGAATCATCGATCTTCAATTTGTGGTGACCTACGTCTCCAGAATTTAACCTGAGAAAATTTCTAACAGTACTGGGTTGTGAATTGGCATGAAAAAGAAAGAGAAAGAAATCTATTGCTCATTGGGCACATCATTATATTCTAGACATAGTGCTGGATACTCTAGACTAGTTACCTAATTTTATCATTGCAGTATTATCACTATGTGAGGGATACAAGACACAGAGAAATTAAGAATCATGCTAAATGGTACAGTCTGTTTTACTCTACAGCTATTTGATTCCCAAATTCTTCAAATAATGGGAAGCATTTCCTTTTCCAGTCATGTTAGCAATCTTGGAGGGTTTATCCTAAGAATGGAAGCCCCATGAACTTGAGGCAGTGATGCAGTGTAGAAGAATAGAGAAGCCCCAGGATATAGAAAGAAGGGTGAAATAATTCTGATGAAGCTCTCTTTGATACTATAAAGTGTCATTTCTTCCCTGAGCGATGTCTATTTTGTTTATGCTCAGGTCTAGAGAGCTGGTATACCAGTAGTCTCAACCTCCCAATGAGGAACAATGTGCTTCAAATGGGCCCTTACCATCTTCCACAAGCCAGTCTGAATCTAGGTTGGAAACCATGAGGCTCTGTCAGACTTATGTGGAGTAGAGTGCCCTATTATTAAATATTTATTAAAGTCATTCCCTATCTACTAGTACATTCCTATGGTTTACCATTGGAGGAGGCAGCTGAACAGGATTAACGTGAGGTGTAATTATGATTCATTTAGAAGATAGAAAATTCAAAATTGTCATGTTTCTGTATCTGCCTCTTGGGCCAGTATCAGTTGTTATTTCATGGTTATTTCTAAGAGTAAGCCCAGGTTGTCTGTGCTAATTTATTCTTGGCTGGAGTAGATTACATTGGGAAAAAGACCTGGTTGACTACAGTCTGATCATTTACTTAATAAGTTCTTTTGTGATATGATATTTTTTTTATCAGGAGAAAACTGATTTTTTGCCAAAATTGTATTTCCATCCAAATTTTCATGTCTTAACTTTCAGGATTGAGCACACAGATTGGTCCATGGGACAATCATAATCCTTTCTGAAATGTTAGTTTTGCTTGAATATTTTAGAAGAAATTTACTTTTATGATCAAACAAATAGAGATGTATTATGGAGTTGAATATAAAAATTACCTGGACATAGGGCTGTGTACTCAAATGCTTAATGTTTTTTTTATTTGTTTTTATAGCTGAGGCTCACCTAGAACTACTCTGTGCCAGGCAATGTCTCCAATGCTCTGCCTGCCCCATTTCCTTTTGCCTTCATAAGATAATTAAGTAAATATTATTGTTATTATTTTACAGGTAATGAAAAAGCCTGACAGGCTAAAATAATTTTCTCACAGTTGTGTAGTAAATATCACTACTGAGTCATAGTGAATGTTGATGTTATCAGTTACCCTGCATTTGTAATTTAAGAATTACTCACTTAAGAATGAAGGAATAGCCAGTTACGCAAGTAGTTTCACTTCTGGAAAGCCTGTGTGAAGCTGATCTTTTAATTCCCAGAGTCTCAATTGATACATTTCTTTGTTTAGGCTTTAAAAGGCTTATTGAGAGTATCAAAGAGAAACAGGGCATATTTTCTACTCCACCTTAAAAATCAACCACCTATTTTTAAAAGAAAGACAAATAGTGGTAATTCTATAGGGTACTGTCTTTTCTTTCAGAAACTGAGATATACAATGGTTTCTGGTTCATAATCAATGCATTACCTGTGCAAAGAGAATTTTATGTTTTTTCTCACAATGGGGGATTTCAGAGTTAAAACATATTTATTCTTGTCAGCAGATCTTTTCTCCATTTCCTCCCCCAAAGCAATTCTTTGTGCCCATCGGGTTTCAAATTTCATCAACAATCCATGAAAGTCAAAGACAAATAGTTAGCTCCTTTGTTTCAGAACTAACAGTACACTATAATTTTCCAAATTATACATATGAGATCACGGTGAGAAACCTCACAATTGCAGGGCACATCAGTGTGAGTTTGGCTTTGAGGAAGTTAGATTGTCTTCCCTGGAGAATCGGTGATTTTCAGTGTGTATTTCATGTCACTGAAGTGTTACTTCAGTAGTGACCTCTCCTATCCGGGCTGGATTGAGTCCATAGGTAACAGAAAAACTTTGTGGCAGCAAAAATTAAACCAATAGAGAACTGAAGAGATACATTTTAAAAAATTTTCTAGAATGATGTTGAAGCCCAATCGATCCCTTCCCCATAGTACAAAGCCTATTGGGGATTGTGTAATTTAAAAAGAGAGAAACTCCAAATGGGATATATTATACTGATAAACCACTGATATTATATGGAGAATTGTGATTACTTAAGATTAATAAAATAATATGATTGGTTTTTCTAGAAAACAATTTGTGAAGTGGTTCAAACAAGTTAGATTTGAGGTCAACTCCATAAATTATTTCTCAATGTCAATTACCTTTATCTTGGTGGTGGATGACTTCTACCAGGGAAGATAGTAACTGGTCTGGGAGGAGGTGAAGTAGGTGATAACATCTTCTAACTTAATATTTTATAAGGGACAAATTACATTTCTTTTTCCATAAATCGGCCCTCTGAACGCCTGGCATGTATCATGTAGTTAAAACTATGAAAAGGGCCTAAGGTGTAGCGAACACCTAATCAACCAATTATGATCTATTGCAATTACTTTTAAATGTTAATTCTTATATAAGTGGCTCTGACTAGAGATATTCATCTCTGCCATTAAGCCTCCTAATATGCAGTAATGAGAAGAAATATGCTGTGGCATATTTCGTTTTCTGACAGGCATTATTTGATTGCCTCATTTCTCTTTCATTGGTTTAGGGCATTTGGTTTCAAGATGAATGAAAATGTGCAGTGCCCAAGGGTCTAGGTAAGAGTTGGACTTGTAATAGGTAGAAAGGAATTTAGGGGATCATCATTCATAAGAAACATAAAATGTGCTTTGTGGCTGGATTTTTTTGGATTCACAGAAGGAAAACTTTAAACAAAACAATACAAAAACTCCTTATCCTATTCTGAACAAACTGAATGTGTAATTAGTTATCTTCTCAATCTGAGTGTTTCAGAAGAATTTGTCCTAGTATATGGCATTGCGTAGCAAAGACCTGTGAAAGCAGCAGTCTCTGAGCTGATTACCTCTACTTGAGGAACCTTGAAATAATTCCACCTGATTCAGGCAGGCTCATAAATAGCATGACAAATGTGGTAAGTGTATGGATTTTTGCTATTTTCCCCTCCATCTTAATCATTAATGAAACTTCTTGCTTTGCTAGTGCATTTTCTTCCTGACACCCGTTCTTCACAGATGGCCCTTTCCGGACTGATTTGTTCTTTGGGTGTAATGGAAAATTGAGGATTGTGGGTGGAACACGGGACCAGATAGGTAATAGAAAAAGGGCAGGACTTAACAAAATAAGTTTTCAACCTATTTGTTTAGAGTGGGTGAAAGATGATTAAAAGTGTGGGAAAGAGATAAGGAGGAGTTAAAAGCAGGAGGCCTGGAGATAGATAAGGGATTTTTCACGAATTTGAAAATAGAGGAGTGATAAAGCACTGCAATGTGAATACAAAGTAAAGGGGATAACTATCAAGAATTTGCTGTGATATAACTCTTCCTGTTATAGTATTAAAAATTCAAGTTAAGGACTTATTATTTTAAATTTATTTTTTGGTTTCTGACCTTTCTCATCCATTGCAACTTATCTCTAGGTCAGGACCAGGTATGTGATGCTTCTAAAAGTTTACATATAATTATCTTTCTAGGGGCTGTTTAATTAAGGAAAGGGGTTTGCAAACTATAGGGCCTGAGCCAAATCCAGACTACTGTCTGTTTTGGTGAATAAAGTTTTATTGAAACACAGCCATGTTCATTCATTTGCTTATTGTATACGTTGCTTTCGCACTGCACGGCCAGAGGTCAGTGGTTACAACAGAGACCTACAAAGCCAAAAATATTTACAGCTTTTTTTCCTTTAAATTAAACTTTTTAGTTTGAGATAATTTTCAATTCACATGCTGTTATAAGGAACAATACAAAGATATCTCAGGTAGCCTGCACGACCATAGCATCTTTCTCCACTCATAGCATCTTTCAACACCATCGCACAATGTCACGACCACGACAGGGGCAATATCACAACAAAGAAAAGTTCCATCACCAAAGAGACCTCTCATGTTGCCCTTTAATAGCCAACTCTACTTTCTCAGTTCCCACCCCTGTCTGCACCTCCGATAACTGCTAATCTCTTCTCCATTTATATAATTTTGTCATTTTAAGAATGTTATACATATATGGAAACTTACAGGATGGTAACTTTTGAGAATGGCTTATTTCACCTAGTAAAATTCCCTGAAGAGTCAGCAGGTGTATTATATGTATCAAAATTTTATTCCTTTTTTTTTATTGCAGAGTAGTACACCATTGTAGTATACATACTGCAGCTTGTTTAACCATTTTCCCATTGAAGTACATCTGGGCTATCCCCAACTTTTGGGTATTACAAATGCAGCTGCTTTGAACCTTTGTGTAAGGGTTTTTGTGTGACATTTGTCTTTATTTATCTGGGCTAAATGTGCAATTGCTGGGTCATAAGGCTGTTGCACGTTTATGTTTTTAAGAAACTGCCAAACTGCCTTTCAGAGCTGCTGTACCATTCTGCATTACTATAAGCAATATATGAATGATTTCATTTTTCTGCATTCTTGACAGCGTTTGTTGTCACTAGTTTTTATTTTAGCCATTCTGATAGGTAATAGTGCTGTCTCATTATGGTTTTAATTTGCATTTCTGTAATGGTGAAATATGTTTGATTTCTTTTCATGTGCTTTTTTTTACATCAGTATATTCTCTTTGGTGAAATAATTATTTAATGTCTTTTGCATATTTTTAATTCAATTGTCTTTTTTGCTATTGAGTTTTGACAGTTCTTTTTTCCTAGGTACTGTTGCATTGTCAGATATGTTGTTTGAAAATATTTTCTCACACTCTGTAGCTTTTCATCCTCTTAACAGGGTGTTTCTCAGAGCCACGGTTTAGATTATTGATGAGGTCTATTTCTTCTGTGGAACAGGCTTTTGCTGTCAAGTCTAAGACCTCTTCATCTAGCCCTAAATCCCCACATTTTTCTTACGATTTTTTGCTAAAAGTTGTATATTTTTACATTTTGCATTTGAGTCTTTGATCTGTTTTGAGTTAATTTTTGTACAAGGTGAGAGTTTTGTCTAGTTTCTTTTTGTTTTATGTCTATGGATGTCTAATTTCTCCAGAACCATTTGTTGAAAAGTACTGCCAGACATTTTATAGAAAAGGTTTGCTGACCCTTGAACTAGATACTATGAAATGTGTTTTAGAAAATACACTTTTGAAAGAGAACCCAATCTAATTTGCTAAATATCACTATAAGCATAAATATACTCAACAAACCTTAAAATGATATACTATGAAGTTTTTATAAAAATGACTGTTCCTTTTTCACTAATAAATGAGCAAAAAGATACATAAAAGTCAATAGAATAGAGCCTAATTTTATTCCATTATTCTCTACCAGTATTGTTCTAGTGTAGTTGAACAACTTCTGAGGACTCCATGGGTATTTTCTTTTATATTGTGCAGGACTTTGTTTATTTTGTATCAGGATCATTTTCAAGATTTGCAAACAGTTTTCAAAAAATTTCTCTACTTGTTTGTGTTCAGAGTTCAGTTTGACCACTGGGTTTTTGTCACCGAATGTTTAACTGAGTGCATGAAGCTCTGAAAAATGCAGTGTGCCTGCTTCATTCATTTTCCAGGATGGCTTCACCCTTTTCTAATCTGAGTATTCTGATAGTTTGCATTCGAATCCCCCTTACTGCATTGCTGTGAAGGAGAGGCATTTAAAGCTCCCTGATAAAATGGATAGCCCTTCGATTAAAACATGGGTGCCCTGACACTGTGAGTAAACATTATTAGATAGTAAGTTCTTCCCATCTCAGCAATAACCCTCCAAAAGATATTCCACAGCAACGGTTTAATAACTAATGTTATGAAGGTCACAGTCTTATTAGCAAGTGTTTTCTTTATCCCAGGAAAGTGGGCTTTTATAAGTGAATTTTACAGAAAGCCACCACAACCTGCTCTCACAGTAAACGTTGATATGAAAATCTTTCCTGAAGGAATGACTCCTTTCTGTCTTCAACAGGCAAGACTGCATGGAGTCTAATCTTCCCTTGAGAATCAGAAATAATGTGCCAGTATACCAGTTAGTCTGCTAGATGCCAACACAGTGGTTTTCTCGTCAGCCATAGAAGTATAAACAGGGTGTTAACCTCTCCACTAATTATCCCACAGGGCTGGAATTTTGAGATCTTAGAACTGGTTGCAATAGTTTTACAGCTCCTCTTTCATTGACACCTTGTTGCCATCCAATGTATTGTTTCTACACTACTGTGGGGTTGGGGGTGAGGATAGCTTGGAATAATTACAACAAAAAATAAAATAAAATTTCTCCTGTAAAATCATATTTAAAAAATCTTGCTGCCATCTTTTGGAGCTGCCAAATGAAAAAAGAAAAGGAGAAATGTACATTATTAAATATTATGGTTATATGAAATACAGAGTGCCTACTCCTAAAGAACTTCTAATAAGAGAGAGAAGTATGACCTGCCACTAGTTTTCCTCTTTTCCTTCATTCTCTGCATAAATGTATTAAACTCTCCTCTGAGAGCGTGCCCAGCTTCTGTGCTAGTGGGAGTAGAAGTCAAGGAGAGGTGCACCAGTCCCTTCACAATTCAAAAGAAGCTCCTATCGCTTCCTTTTATTGAGACAGATAATATTTTTAAAATTATTAAATGTCAAAATATTGCTATCCAAGCTGACATAACTTAAATGTTTGTTTTTAACATAAAATAGAATACATTATGATGACAGTGCAATTCACAGGATAATTACATAATTATTAAAAATTAGTGCTAGTAGAGTGGTGGGGTCAAGGTAACGGAACACAAGTTTAAAGATGTATGATGAACACATCATTCACTTCTGCAAGTGTATCAGTCCTGAATGTCTATCTCCAATTTTGGAGATAATGTCAACATTGTAAAGTTGAACCCCTTCATGAGTGTGAGGTCCAAGCTTGATTTTTCATAAATCAAGCTGGTGGCTCTCCCTTGACCTGATATTTGGGATACAGTTTAGCCTCTGCAGAGCTGGGGGCCCAAGCTAGACAGTAAAATCTGCAAGCAAGCAAATCCCAAGAGACACAAGGGTAATCCAGCCCTGTCATAGGTAGGTACAAAAACACGTTCAAAATCCCCAGGAGAACAGCCCTGGGCCTTTGGAATATATGACTGAGGCAGAACAGGAAGAAGACACCTAAGCAGGTGGAGAGATGGGATGCTTCAGATAGAATTCTCCCTGGTGCTGTGTGTGGTTCTATGGACAAGTTGATACCTCTAGAGACAATTTAGGCTTTTTGGAGTTGGTACTTAACTAAAGTGACTCTTGGAAGATAAATCCTGACAGGCACCTCTATACCACACCAGTTTACTCAGTAAGTAAATATTCAAATTGAGATAGTACAGCTTACCCATTTAGACTATTACATAGTAGATAGAGGTAGACCTGGGTTCATATCCTAGTTGTGAACTAACTCACAATGGATTTAACATTTTTGAGCAAACACGTTTCATCATCTGTCAAATGGGCATATTAATATTACAACCTACCTTATAATTTTTGTGTGCATTAAATGGGATTCTTCATATAGAGCATTTAGCACTGTGCCTGGCACAAAAAATTGTACGGTATAAATTATTTATGATTATTATTTACATTAAGATTTAACATTTTTATAAAATGGATCTTAGCTAAGGTATGAATAGGCATTACAATGACTAGTTATAATTTGGTAGAATTTTGCAATTCATAGATTGATGGTTAGATTTATTCAATAATTAGTCGTTTAACATGTATTATATTCAGAAACTGTACACATGTAAAAGATTAAGTTTTTAAAACGTAGTTCTTTTGCTTTTTCTAGTTTTTTTTTTGCTTTATTCTAAGATGTTTATCTCTATATAAATGTCTACCTTTCCATTTATATTGGATTAGAAAAAGCTCATAATTTTATAATTGTTCAAATTTCTCAAAAATGAGAAATACCTTATTTTTAGTGGTTATCAGAATTATCAGTTAAAAGTCATAAGCCATTTCCTATATTTTATGCTGTAATTATGATAATACAACCATGATAAAGGTGTCCAAATAAGATTGTGCCTACCACATCTTGGGCATTGAGCCAAGCCACAGGTTTGGTTTAAAGGCATGTTTTTGCCCATTTGGAAGTTCTGATGATGCCTTCCAAATCATTCTCATTTTGGTCTAACAGTCCCATGCAGATTTCAGCTTGGCTCTCAGTGGAGGAGGTGGAAATCAGTGGTGAAATGTCTTTCCCTAATGGAGCCTAAAGGAACGGAAATGCAGGAATGCACCTGTTCCCACAATGACAGAACCACAGAGCTGACAATTTCTAAGATGTGGTGCTGCAGAAAAGCAGGATGCCTGGAGTTCCCAGTGACTCGTGTAACACACATTTACATGGCAAATTACTTTTCTCAGAGCAACTATGCAAATAGAAGCAAATAATCCCCCCAAAGGAACAGGAATTTAAGTTTATTTTCTGAGTAGAAAATATCAAGATACAAAGTAAATCTCTCAAAATTGGTTAACTATTGCATTTTAATGACAAGAAAGCTGGTCAATATTTTAACAGTTGGAACACCACTTTTGACAAGCTATTGCAGGAAGGCAATGCTTAAAAGAGGCCTTTTAAAAAAGAAACTAAATGGAAAACTAGTAGGAGGAAAAGCTAGAGATAGTATAGATATAAACACAATGGGCATATTCTTAAATTTGCAAGGGACATACAACTAAGGCTGGTCTTTAGTAAATTAGCAGGATTTTTCCACCTTAGCACCACTAAGGGCTGCCCTGAGTAATGTAGGATATTGTGCAGCATCCCCAGGCCCTACGTACTAGGTGCTAGTAGCAACCCTGAACCTCGAATGTTGACAACCAAAAATGTCTGCAGACATTGCCACATTCCTCTGGGGGGAGAGCAAAATAATTCTCAGAATGATAAAGACATCTAAAAATATTAACAGAAGGCCCTTTGTCAACACAAACAGCGTGGTATTAAATAACTTGAGATTTACTTAGGTTCAAGGCCTAGTTTGGCCTCTATTTAAGCTCAGAAACTTAAGTTACTTAAATTTTCTGAGATGTACTATCCTTATATGTATAAGAGGATTATAATACATGCTTAGTACATGATTTTGATAAATTGATGAGTGAAATGATACAATATACTATATAAAAGCATTTCATATTCCATATAGCCTGGCATATTAATGTTCTCTTTGCCCTCTCTTTATGTACATTTTTCATAAATAT
>NW_005354966.1:249706-302280 GCF_000412655.1 Myotis brandtii
TATATACACTGTATATACATTTCCTTCCATGTCAATACATTTATTTGCTTTAGAGTTCTAGTATTTAAGAATGCCATTTTTTAGGGGGGACTCAAAATCTGCCACCCTATAAAGTTCACCCATTGACTCCTAGTCTCACTTTTAGAGCTGCTTAGAATGTCTACTCATTCTTCAGTGAGATAGTTGGTATAATTTTAGAAGACAGCTTTTCTGTGTTGACTTAATTGTTGCTTTTATTGCACATGTCACATAACTTTTAATTGCCAAAAATTTATACTTAATTTCATGTAAATGTATAGTTAGATTATTCTCTTTCTGAAAAAGACCCTGAAGAAAGGACATGGGCATGGCTTCTATTATTATTAATATTATTAATAGTAGTAGAAATAATAACCAGTGACTATTTCAGTCACTAAGAAGAGCACTTTTCATGTATGAGCTTGTCTTTCTTCATTGCAGTCTTATGATGTAGGTACTCATTATCCTCATTTTGTATTGCATTAGGAAACTGAAGCACAGATGGTCATAAAACTCTTCCAAAATAATGCCTAAAGTAGCCAAAGCCGGTAATGAAGCCAGTTCTATCTGGTGCTGACACTTGTCTTGTTAACCACCCTTGCTGTTTTGTCCTGTCTGGTCATTCTCATTAAAGAAGTGGGCGGGCACTAAAGCCAGAACCAGGAAGGCATTATCTCAAGATCCGAAGCAAGAGCTTTCTTGTGCCAGTCACAAATCAGGATGCATTGTGGGAGAGAAATCCCACACAGACAGTGCCAGTGTCCCAAATGGATTTTGTCTCCAAAGTAGACCTCAGGGTGGCTTTTCATGTTCGTTGGTTATTTCTCTTTGAGGATAATTTTGTTCTCTCTTACGCATTAGTAAAGGTTATTTTTGAGTTAAATACCAAGATAATTTCTGTTGAGATCATAGATAAAGTTTAGGGTTTGGGGATTCTTTTTTTTCTGTTCAGAGGGTTGCTTGGGTTTTGTCCTTGACTGTCAAGAATGAGCACTGAGAAACAACAGCCCCTTCCTGAACTCAAAGGTGGGTGTGCATGCCCAGGAACGCACACATAGAAACACACACACACACACACACACACACACACACACACACACACACCACAAAGTGAATGAATGGTTCCTTCTGTTTTTCTGATCCCGAGTACTGCTTCTCAATCTCTGTTGAAACTCTATTTTTCTTATTTAAAAATCTCTTACAGACTGATACGTTTATAAGATATAAAAAGCATAAAGCACCCTAACCGGTTTGGCTCAGTGGATAGAGTGTCAGCCTGCGGACTGAAGGGTCCCAGGTTTGATTCCGGTCAAGGGCATGTACCTTGGTTGCAGGCACATCCCCAGTAGCGGGTGTGCAGCGGGCGGCTGATCGATGTTTCTCTCTCATCGATGTTTCTAATTCTCTATCCCTCTCCCTTCCTCTCTGTGAAAAATCAATAAAATATATATAAAATAAAATAAATAAAAAGCATAAAGCAATAAAACAATGGAATTAAAACTTGATACATAAAACACAAACCAGTGTTTTTATTGTTATGTTGAAGATTAATAAATTTACGCTGTCGAATTGCTGTCCAACTTTCTAAACCCAGCTCGGGTTCTGTCCTTATCTATAGCAGATACTTGTGTAGCACTTCCTCAGAGGATTTTTGTCTCAGAGAGTGGCACGTGACTATGTTTGTGTATAAGCTAGGTTGTAAAATAGCTTGGTTTTTACTCTGTTTCTTATTTCTAAGTCCTGTGAAAGAGGAGCTAGGGCAAATGAAAGAAAATTATGCAAGAAAGAAGAAATTAGATCAGCATTCCCACCTAATTTCTTTAATGTTCTTTTAATATTTTTATTTTCCCCTTTATGTCTTTTCTCCTTTCTATTTCTTATTTCCTAGTGATAATTCTACATCTCTTAACTACTTGCTTTATTTTATACTATTACACTTACCTTTTTTCCTCTCATTTCCTTTCCCCTTCCCTATTTTGTTTACATATGAAAAAATATCTGGAGAAATACAGAACGACATCAATGGGCCAATCCTAGTTTAAAAATATTAATAGTTTAATAAACATTGTGATGATATTTTGAGGAAATAAAATATTTGTACATAGAGCAAACTGGTTTAAGTTCTTTTTCATACCTTCAGTCCATAGGCCGTCGCTCTATCCACTGAGCCAAACCAGCTAGGGCATTCTTTTTCATACCTTTACTGGTAACTACTATGCTGAAGTTGAACTTTTCTTCTTGTCTAGGTCTTAGATCTTTCTCCATAGGGGCCTTTTGGAGACCAAGAGATAATACTGTTTTACTTTCTTTGTTCAAAAACTGGTAACATGGTATAAATATCATTATGACAATTCCCTTTTTAAAATTTTAACATTGTGCATGTGAATCATTCAAGCAGACACACGTAGACTGAGTTTCTTCATGGTTTTTCCTACAGAGTAAGTATTTGATTGCATGGATATAACACAATTTGGGTATTTGGTTAGCTTTTCCTCTTAGATGGATGATAATATTGTTTAAATTTCTACTATGATAAAAATCGTTCCAAACAATATCTTTTTACACATCTCTACATGGACTTTTGGAAGTTTTCTGAGCACAGATAACATAGAATGAGACTAGATAGTGGCAAGATATTCTCTCAAGAATTTGTGAAAATGTATATAACCTACATGATCACTATTCCTTCATTTTATTCATCCCTTAGTGGTGTGAGTTTCCTTACATTTTTCCTAATAATGGAAGATAAATGTTTCTTTTTAAAACTTTTACATTTTCCTAATTACCACTGAGATTAACATTCTTTGTAAATGTATTGCCTAAACAGGAGGATTCGTCATCTAAAAATTGTTCATTCATTTTTTGCTCATTTTCCTATTAAATCATCAGTATTTTAAAATTAATTTGTATGAGTTCTTCAAACATGGCAGTCATTAATTGTTTGTCTATGATATGGATTACAAATATCTTTTCCCAGACTTGATGCTCATTTGGGGGCTTGATAAATTCTGTCCTTTGTTCTCACAATAAATATTTAAGTTATATAGTCAAATTCATCATTAATTTTCTTTGTATTTGTGCTTTTTATGAATGTTTTAGAAAATATTTCCCTATTAGTGATGTCTTAAGCACATTTTCCTATATTTTGTCTAGAGTTTTACATGAGGTTATTAAATATTTCAATGTATAATCCATCCAGAATTAATTTTTGTCTCTTTACTTTTCAGTTTTTTATTTTAATTGCTGTCTTTTGCGTTTTCTCAGTTCTCTCATTTCTTCTCTTCTTATTTCTTTATATCCATCAAAACCTTCTACCCACCTATTAGGATATTTGTTAAATAATCAAATTCTGCCATGTTTAACTTTTTAAAAACTTTCTAGAATGTTGTTTATGGCTTCTACCTCTAATATTTTTGCTTTCTTCATTATATTTATTGTGCATATTTTTTCTTGGCATTACTAGGCTTGTCAATGATGTGCAAAGTAGAAATATGAAAGGTGGATAATTGAATGCAGCTAGTACTGAGAAAAAATTTATTCTTGCTTTTTTAAAATATTAGATAAGAATACCTTACATAGTATTCATCCATTGGCAGATGAATTAATGAAGTCCTAAACATACATTTATTACCCTCTTTCTAAGTACTAGGAACTTTAATATAACTTGCCCAGTTCAAGTCTTACAACAACCCTGTGAGAGAACTGCTTCAGTTCTCTTAGTTTGACACACAAACTTTCAGCCCCAATTTCCTGCATTTGTAGTTAATGCTTCCTTTTCTGTCCCACTCAAGAAAGCAAAACCATGAATAAGAGATGTATGAAATGCAGTGGACTGTATTAAAGTGTGTTAGAAAAGAGAAACCTACCTTACTTACTATTTATAAAATTTGGGACATTTTTTACAATGCATGGCATTTTAAATCTAAATTCAAAAGAAAATCACTTCCCTCATATTTTACAAAAATATTTCAAAGGCTGGTTTTGAAACATAAGCAACACAAAATGCTTTAATCCTTAGAAGATGGTTAGAAGTTGATGAATCTGAAATTTGGTAAATGGTTCCTCAGTAAATTGACTACATGACAGGTCTTTGAAGAAGTGGTCATTCTGTTCATTGGTATTTTCATGAATTGACTGGCTAATTGCTTTCAATGCACTGATTATTTGGTGTACTGATTGGGTTTTCTCTCTATGAATATATTTTACTCTCACTTAATCCCAGTCTCCATTGAGCTATTTACTTGTCTTACCTGTCTTTTCCCTGTCAGCACTGGGCTTGCAGTCTTTGGCTTACATTATTTTAAACATGATCAACTGATTTAGATTTTTAAAATGTACTTCCTTATTATTCAAGAGCTGACTACATCATTATAATTTCCGAGATTTCTATGGTTGAAAGGCAGTCAGAGAGCTTACTTTAGTTAAACTCATTTTATAGTATTAACCAATCTAAAATTTAGCAACACTTTTCTTTGAGATGAAAGATGATATTTAATTGATTCTAAGAAAACATTTTATTATTGAATAACTTTGAATCCATGGTTAATTAAACCCAGGTGTTTTGTCTGTCTTCTTCAAATAGATTGCTACCAAACCATGAGGTCTCCTTTGTCCTGCACTTATTAATTTTTTTATGTTATAGGATGACATAATTTTTGCCCTACCTCCTTCTAACTTAAATTATTTTTTAAAATATATTTTATTGATTTTTTTACAGAGAGGAAGGGAGAGGGATAGAGAGTTAGAAACATCAATCAGCCGCCTCCTGCACACCCCCTACTGCGGATGTGCCTGCAACCAAGGTACATGCCCTTGACCGGAATCGAACCTGGGACCTTTCAGTCTGCAGGATGATGCTCTATCCACTGAGCCAAACCAGTTAGGGCATAACTTAAATTATTTATCTGGTTTAGATTTTGTCCAATTATGCACATTGTGTATGATTCAGTGGAATACAGTATTGGCCATTTATAATGTATAAAATACTTTATTCATGTATTCACAATATAATAGAACATTAGGGTTTGAACGAATCTTTTGAGGCCATTTTGTTCAAATTCTTCTTACATAAATATTACCTGTAAATCCCTTACAAGTGATCAATATCATCTCACCTTATTTAATTCTAGCATCTAAGAAAGCCAAGTTTTTGAGAAAAATAACATGTTTAGAAAATAGTTAGCTATACCTGGGTTGAACTCCATTTTCCATTACTAGTTCCATTGCTGGTTCCATTTATCTCTTGGACTAGTTTCTTTATATTTGCAAATGGCCATAGTTAAACCATTTGAGTATAACTGTGAAGGTTACACCAGATAAGGATGCAAATGCTATACATTTCCTTAGAAGTCAATAAATATTAGTCCCTATTTTATTTGTTGACATCTGCAGTGTAATGCAAAAGATCAGTACATGTGGGATTTTGTGAACTCATTCAGATGAAATTATTTCCCTTAAAAACAGTACAAGAGTGGGACCTAGCAATTCCAGATGTTAAATAGCACAGCAACGGAACTGCATATGAGTTAGATTCTGGGAATATATACTAAGAAACCCAAAACACTAACTTGAAAGAATATATGCACCCTATGCCCATTGAAGCATTATTTACAATAGTCCAGATCTGGAAACAACCCAAATGCCCATCAGCAGATGAGTGGATAAAAAAATCTGTTTTACAATGGAACAATAAGTGGCCATAAAAAAGATCTTACCTTTTTCAACAGCATGAATGTACCTGAAGAGTATTATCCTAAGTGAAATATAAGCCAGGCAGAGAAAGACAACACAAATACCATATGATTTCATTTATATGTGGAATCTAAAGAACAAAATAAACTGACCAAGAGAGACATAGATACATGGAACAGACTGACAGTTGTCGGAGGGGAAGGGGGTTGGGGACTGGATGAAAGAAGGTGAAGGGGTTAACCAAAAAACATATACATAACACACAGACAACAGTGTGGTGATAGCCAGGGGAAGGGGGTGGGAACTATGTGAAGGTGGGCAAAGGGGGTGTAAAATGGAGATGGAAAGAGACTTTGCTTGGGGTAGTGGGCGCACGATGCAGTGTACAGATGATATTTTATTGAGTTGTACACTTGAAACCTGTATGGTTTTGCAAACCAATGTCACCCCAATAAATTCAATTTAAGAAAAGAACAGATGTGAAAATTACAGATACCTCTTGCCATCCCTAGCCATGTAGACATGGGAGGCTGTCTGTTTAAAGAGTGAATTTACTTTGTGGCGGGGTAATCAATGCTGAGAAGCTGAGCATCACTGTTGAGAAGCTGGGTGTTGTTGTTTTTCATCAGTATCTACAGAGATATATTGACAGTTTGTTCTTCTTTGCTGTGATAGGAAGAAAGGTAGTACAGGCAGTGCCCCATGAAGACTGCGCAGGAAATAAATTGGGCATCAAATTGCCCACAGGTAGAGGATGCCTTGCCGAGCCTCTTTATCTTGATGTCTGAAGAAGATAAATTGAATAGGCATTTTCAGATTGCGAAAATGATCATATTGTTTTCTGAACCCTATCTAATGGGCCCTACCTAGTAAGGGAAGCATTCTCCACTCTGTATTATTTCTCAGGCCTTCAGTAATGAGCCCATTAGCTTTGAAATTAAACTGGCAGGAGAAGTCTGCCAAAGGCAGCACAACAATACTAGATCATACAGTGGTGCGCAAGCTTTTGTACCTTGTCCTCCAAGGGTAGTGTGTGGGCCAGCATCATGGCCATCACCTGGAGCTTGGAGAAAGGCATCCTCTCATGGCCTACCCCAGACATTGTGTATTGAAATCTGCATTTTAAACAAGTCCTATGCATGTCAAACCTTAAGAAAGCCTATGGGATACACACACACACACACACACACACACACACAGCAGGAGACATCTGCCAAAGGCAGCACAACAATACTATTGTACAGTGGTGCGCAAACTTCTGTACCTTGTCCTCCAAGGGTAGTGTGTGGGCCAGCAGCATGGCCAACACCTGGAGCTTGGAGAAAGGCATCCTCTCATGGCCTACCCAGACATTGTGTATTGCAATCTGCATTTTAAACGAGTCCTATGCATGTCAAACCTAAAGAAAGCCTATGGGGACACACACACACACACACACACACACAATTTTGATTCAGTGATTCTTGCATAGGACTCAGGAATCTGCACTTTTTACAATGCAAATTTTCTTCTGATTACATTATGAAGGAATCAGTTCACTCTACCCTTATAATATGGGCAAATCTTGGAGAAAATCTGGAAGACTGAAAACTTAAGATGTCTATACTGTCAGACCAACAGCACCTTTACGTCAATGGGTATATGGGCTTTAATGTCTAGCTTTGAGAGTAACATTGATATCCTATATAATAAAAGCCCAATATGCAAATCAACCAGAGGGGGCAGGGCCAGTGAGCGGGCAGCGCCAGGCCAGCCAAGGTGGGTGCCAGTGGGCAGAGGGAGGGGACGGTAATCAGGGGGCAGCGGCAGGGTGATCGGGGGGTGGGGCTGGCCACTTTCCAGCCAGCACTGCGCCCCAATTGGGCCACAGGTCGCCTCCTGCAGAGGTAGGCCATACTGTGGTTTAGGCCTGCTCCCTGCTAAGCTGTCAGTCAGACATCCCTAGAGGGCTCCTGAACTGTGAGAGGGTACAGGCTGAGCTGAGGGACCCCCCCCCAAATGTACAAATTTTCGTGCACCAGGCCTCTAGTATCTATATTCTATATATACATATAAAGAGGTAATATGCTAATTGGTCCTAATGGTGTCACAGTCACTACCGCTAAGGACTAGGCTGCCTGCGCGTGCTCCTGGAGACAGGGTGGAAGTGGGAGGCGCCCGGCCCAAATGTACAAATTTTCGTGCACCAGGCCTCTAGTATCTATATCTATATATATAAAGAGGTAATATGCTAATTGGTCCTAATGGTGTCACAGTCACGACCGCTAAGGACGAGGCTGCCTGCGCGTGCTCCTGGAGACAGGGTGGAAGTGGGAGGCGCCCGGAGGATGCCTGTGCCCAAGAGGGCGGGGGTGAGAGCCCATAGCGCCCCCCTCACCAGTCCTTCACCACCCACTGCTCACACACAGAGCACCCCGCCGCTCACCTGCCTGGGGAAGGAGCACAGCACAGCAAGCGGGAGGTTTCCATGCTCTCCTCCAGCACCATGACAGGGCAGAGCAGCTGAGTTGCTCTGGAGACAAGGCGGAAGCTGGGAGGCGCCCAGAGAAGGCGGGACCAGCCCCAGGCAACTCCAGGGACTGAGGGCGGGGCTTGAAGCAGCTAGAGAAGGCCAGAGGGGTCTGGGGCTGGGCCAGGCACCCTGGAACTCTGTGTGGAGAGATTAGGGTGTCAAGGCAGGGCGGCAGGTGGGTGGGCAGGCCACAGGATTTCACATGCTGGGCTCCTAGTTTGTGTGTGTGTGTGTGTGTGTGTGTGTGTGTGTATTTGTTTATGTGTGTGTGCGTGCACGCACATGCACATACATTCACTTTGGTTTTGTTTTGTAAATTCTCTAGATACCTGTAAAGATTACTCTATAGTAACAGAAACAAACAGAAACATGATCTTTTGTAGAAAATAAAGCTCTGTTAAATAAATGGAAACACTTCTTTAAATGTTGGAAGCTCCCTCGGAGTCTGTGAATGCCAGTAGAAGCAGCACTTGTGTCTGCAAAGTAAATTGAATGTGTTTAATCAGTTACTCCAGGGAGATTCGCCAGCTAGAATGCAGTGGGAGGTGACCTTATGACAGGGTTTCCGTTTGCTTGCTAATGCTTGTCGTGTGTGTGTGTGTGTGTGTGTGTGTGTGTGTGTGTTTTAAGAAGGGTGATGAGGAACAATTGATTTTGGAATATCTATGCCAATCTTCATTCGCAAGTGTTAAAGGGAAAAGGAGCAGAATATGAATTAAAGGGGAAGAAGGAGAAATGCATTACCACAGGGAGAAACCCAAAGGAATTACACTGAGAAAATGTGCAGAAGGGTAAGTTTACTTATTGAGAGATATGTTTAATTTTTTAAAAGACAAATGTGTGTGAAAGGGTGCATCCCAATATGCATATGCAGCAACAGAAATGCAATTTAGAATGTAGAATGTCAAAGGTGGCAGGGTGCTTAGACCATTCTAGGTCCATTTTTTTCTTTTACTTTTTAAATATATTTTATTGATTTCAGAGAGGAGGGGAGAGGGGGAGAGAGAGATAGAAACATCAATGATGAGAGAGAATCATTGATCAGCTGCCTTCTGCACCCCCCCTACTGGGGATCGAGCCCCTAACCTGGGCATGTGCCCTGACCAGGAATCAAACTGTGACCTCCTGGTTTATGGGTCAGTGCTCAACCACTGAGCCACACCAGCCAGGCTGGGTCCATCTTTTTTCAACAGATAAAAGATGGGGGCCCAGAAAAGTGATCTCACTAAAGACATTTAAGAATTTAAAACTAGAGTTAGAAATTAAATCCTTATCTTCTGGGTTTGTACTAGAAACTTGAGAGTCATCCCTGTCTCCTTCCTCTCCCTCACAACTATTTAATCCATCAGTAAGTCCTGCCACTTGGATTTCCAAATTTACCGGGGCCTCCCATTCTCTATGCTAGGACCTCCAAGTCCAAGCTACCTTCCCTGTCTCCACTGTAAGTTCCAGACACATAGAATGATCTTCATTTCCTCAAACCTGCCGGTTTATAACCACAGGCCTTTGCATAAACTATTTGCTCTGCCTCCTTGTCTGCTGGCCACACTTACACTTTAGCTTAAATGTCACTTCTGCATGGAGGCCAGCACTGAAACATCTTATTAAGTGTGTCTTCCCTGTTATTTCTGTCAATGCATGCTTGCCATTTGTTACAGCTTACGATACATAATTTTCAGTCTGTTCTGCAACAACAGATTGGTAACTAGGAAAATAACTAGAGTGATCATAAAATTTATTGTTTAAATTCAGATACTTTTGAGAATAAAAAGGATGCTATTAATACTTATGCCAAGACAGCAGGCTTAAGCCAGAGCCAACTGGGACAATCGGGCAGGAAGACAGTCTTTTTTTTTAATGGTATTCTAATGAGTAAGTAGTGTTTGTTCATAAGTGAGTTTTTTCCCAGGCAGTGAAAGCCAGAATAACTGAGGACCACAGCTTAATACTACACCAGTAATGAGAAGAAGCTCTAAGCTTGTCCACGGCACAGAAATGGTTCAGCTCTGCTAAGGCCAAAGGCTTTTCAGTTGAAGGGCTTTAAGGAAGATAGGAATATTTAAAAACAGATTTGTGCACCCCGTCCCCCTCCCCACAGAGGTGCAGCCCCCAACCTTGCATGGCTTCTGCAAAGGCGCGTTCCACCTCCTCCAGCTTTCACCTGCGCAGCAGCCCTGCTCACGCCAAGCTCACCTCTCTCTGCTGTGGTTCAGCACCTGCCAGCCGCCTCCCAAGACTCCTGTTTGTGTGTACCTTTAAAATTCTCCAAAGTAGCTTGTCTTGTGGAGACTATCAGAGCTATCAATAAGGTTATACATGATTGTTTTGGGTATTGATCTGGTTACAAAATTGTATAGGCTTTGAGTGATCTGGTCTGATTTTTATTTTTTCTATGAACCACTCTTTTGTGCTCATATATTCCATTGGTTTTCAAATATTTTTTACCACACTTGTAAAACATTATTTTGTACGCTATCTCATCACACATGTATATATATTCAAATGTCACATATAAACATATACATATTTATGCATATACAGGGGTGGGCAAAAATAGGTTTACAGTTGTTTGCATGGAAAAAGAAATGCAGGTTTTGATTATTAGAGTAGCTTTATTAACTCTGTATTTCATGTACTTACAACTGTAATCCTACTTTTTCCCACTTTTGTATACATATACATGAACAGATACATACGTTTACTAATATATAGACACTCACACACACACTGCACATACATAAACAGAAATGGTTTTACCCTGAAATTTTCCCTTGCTATGTATGAGGGTACTCATGGGAAGAAAAGATAAGCTTTTATTACATAGTAGAGGCCCAGTGCATGCATTTGTGCATGGCTCGGGGGGAGGGGCCTCGGGAGGTTGGCCAGCCAGCCTGCCCCCTGGTGGAACTCCTGGTCAAGGGGACAATTTGCATATTAGCCTTTTATTACATAGAATGTTGAGTGTGAAGTTTTGGATGGATATCCAAATGGAATTATATAGCAGGCAATTGGTGAAAGGTTTGAGTTGGGACAATTTGGGGTACAGTTCAACATGTAAGATTTGATGAGATATCCATGGGTGGGAGCAGAGACATGACAACTGAAACTTGGGAAATATTTATGTCTGGGTGGAGGCAGAAATAGGAGCCAGCAAAGGAACTGAGAGACGTTACTGAGAGGTAGAGAGAGAAAGGAGAATGTGGGCTATCAGGAAATCACGTTAGAGAAAAGGAGAATGGGCCGTATTGCATGTTTATTCGTTCAATAGCTACTGAGCACAAGCTCCCTGAAAGCAGAGCATTTGCTTTGCTCCCTTTTAATCACTGATAGGGAGTACTCAGCACAGCAAAGGAACTCCCTCGCTGTCTGTCTGTGAGCTTCTGTCTTTTTACAAACGCACACAGACTTTTTTTCCCTTTTTTGAGTGGAAGAAAAAATTGAGTGCCACTTTGAATTTGGCACCAGGCTAAATACCTAGGAAGCAGGAGTCAATAAGAAATGTTACTGCCTTGAAGTCTTCTGGATCAAGTGGAAACCGAAAACATCAAGGAGGGTGTCCAAGTTATTAAACCACAGACACTCCAGATTCATTCTACTGCATACACGTGGCTTCGTGATGCTGGAGCTGCACGTTTGACAACCTCCTTCCTGCCTTTCCACCTGGCTCTCTGTTGGACTCTGACTACTAGGGATGCGACAGGGGAAGAAGGGACTTATTCCTTCTTTTCTTCTTCTTCTTGGCTTCCAGCAGGCTTCATGTCCGCTCCTGCTCCTGAAACCTGCTCCTGTCAACATCACTCAGGCTTCAACCAGCAATGCACATCCATTCCTAGAGCAGTACCCGGGCCCAACTCACACTTGTTTTCAACATGAGCAGATTCAGCCTCCTTGTGCATGTCTCACAGGCATCAGCATCAGTCATTGTCCCACGCTCACGTGGGTCCCAGCCCCATGGGGCTCATTCTCTGAGCTCAGAGGCAACAGCACACACCGAGTGGTGCCTCCTTCTGGAAGCTCTGTCTTCTTTGTTTCTCCAGTTTGAAGGATGACAGCTGTTTCCTACGGGTGTTACCTCCATGATATTTTGGTGTTTTCATTTTGCCTTCTCAGTAACCTAGAAAACAGCTGCATCCTTAGTTCTAATGTGTCGTCATAAATTAGCTCTGTCAAAATAACTGGTGTGCTTTCTGTGCCATGATTGGACCTAGACTACTATAGAGATTAGTGATAAGAGTGGTCCTAGGAAATAAGACACTCACAGATGGGCCCAAAGAGAGGTTCCTGGAGAGATAGGAAGTTAGTAGTTTCCAAAATCAAGTGTACTATTTATACCAAGGAGAAGGGCAGCGAGTTTTGAATTTCTGGATACATCTCTTTAATGTATGTGTCTGCAAAGACAGTGTTAATGTGCAGGGCTCTAGAGGATACAGTGAATACAAATTAATCCCAAGACAATCAAAGCGACATGATTGCATTATTAGCGATAAGTAATACCTATCAGATGATTTTTTTGACTAATGAATACATGCTACAATTTCTACTGCCTAAGTAGAGTCTAATTGTTGGGTTTAATTAAAATGCAACAACAATTCCACTTATGTCATATATTTATAACACTGTCTAATTATTTTCATCATTATTTGCAGAATCATCATTTTAGAATAAGAACTGTACAATTATGTTCTCAGTTGAGCTGTGTGTGTGACACAAAATGATCTGATGTAGATAGTGATTAGAGACCGCCGCAGGAAGAGGAAATTGCAATTTATCCTTCTGCCTACATGCCCAGCCCTTTCAACTCTCTCTCCACTTATCAACTTGCTTAATGAGAGTTTCTGTATCTTCTCAGTTATATAGAAAGGGAATGCATGTTTTTATTACCTGGATTTCACCCATAGTTTCAGCTGCTCTTCAATTCTTTACAGTATCTGTGTGTGGCATTTTATTTTGGCTTTTGCTACAGCCCAGCAAGCATGATAGGTGTATGGTTGGTTACTTTTTTACTTTCTCTAATGATAAAATAGTAATGTTCCAGTGGTAGATTATAGAGGCAAGTACTATATTTTATAATCAGAAAATTCTGTTCTGTTTTGCTTCTGCCACTTAATGGCTTGGTATTAAATGATCTTGGATGTAATTTAAGCTGAAATTTTCAATATTGTAATTATCTTAATTTAAATATTAACATTACCTCATAGTTTTCTGTTTTTACTAATTTATTGTCCAGTTATCATTTACATACAATATTTTATTCGCTTAAGGTGTGCTTCATAGTGATTAGACATTTATATGTATACCTTACGAGGTGATCACTCAGGTAAGTCTAGTACCCATCTGACACTATACATAGTTATTACAATATTATTGACTATATTCCCTGTGCTGTACTTTACATCCTCATGACTATTTTTATAACTGTAATTTGTATTACATAATCCTTTTCACCTTTTTTTCTGAAGGATTCATTCAGAAGATTCATGTGAATACTATGCATAAAGCCTGACATGGAATTATTATGAAATAATATTACATTATTTTGGCACTAAAATCCTGAGGAGTTTATTTTCTTATAACAACCAAGATCAATCATTAACTTATGGCTTAGCTCATCTGACAGAAAACCACTGAATTCCATGTATTCACATATTTATTTTTATATTCCACATGATTTCTTAACACTGGAGAATCTTAAAACGTACTGAGATTAATATACCCAATGATATAATATCAGGAAGTTAATAGTCTATAAGCTCTAAGACATCAGAGGAAGTGTAGTTCTACAGAGGTGATCAATAAATTTTTAATGAAAGAAGTAGCATGTGAGTTGATTCTTAGAATACAGATACGATAAATCACAAGGAATCATTTGATCAAAGCAAATATACAGGAAGAGGCATATACATTGCTTTTTTTGTAATTTGAGGGGCACTGTAAGAAGTGGTAGAAGATCCTGAACACCTTTTTTTCTGGAATATTTTATATTCTGGTTTCATGCCTATCTGTTAAAAACTCAAGCAGTCCTGGCCAGGTGGCTCAGTTGATTGGCACATCCTCTTGTACATCAAGGGGTTGCAGGTTTGATCCCAGTTAGGGCATATGCCTGGGTTTTGGGTTTGATCCTGTTCAGGGTGTGTATGGGAGGCAACCAGTGGATGTTTCTGATCTCTCTCTCTCTCTCTCTCTCTCTCTCTCTCTCTCTCTTCCTTCCTCTCTCTCTAACCATATCCTCAGGTGAGGACTGGAGGTGAAAAAAAGAGAAAAAACAAACAAATAACCGGATAGGACAGTGACCATGTGAACTCTGAAATAAACATAACAGTATCAAAAGTAAACATCAGTTTCTATCTCAATATTAACATCTTTTCAATAAGAATACTTATTTAATAACTATTTCACCTCTGAGCAACTTCATTGGATTAATAGGAACTAGAAATAGAGCTGTGTTGAGATAGGTACTGGAGAGCAGTAGGAAAGAGTATAAAAAGGGAACATTTGTCTTTATAAATCCAGAAAATTGAGTCCAGCTCTAGCTCCACTAAAATCAATGGAGTGATAGTTCCATTAGTTGAGCTACTAATCATTGGAGTGATGTTGGTGGAATTCTTTTCCCCCCATATCCACATCACGTGGATCAGAGACAAGCCATGCCCACTGTACCCTGTCTGAATTCCTGACCCACAAATCATGAGTAAATAAAATTAGGCTAATATATTTTAGGGTTAGTTAGTTTTACAACAACATAAAACTGAAATAGAAATTAGAACCTTCTAGTAGGGTACTGTGGTAACAAGCTAAAGCATGTGGTGTTGGCTTATGACTGGGTAGCAGGTTGAGTCTGATGGAATTGGAAAGGCAGCATGGTTACTGCCATAGGAATTATAAGAAGAAGGCCTAGGTGATGTGCTGGAAGAACAAGTAGTTAAGAAGAATCAGCAGTCAGCGTCAACAACCTTCTCTTAGCTGCCTATGAATTCTGCATATTTCCTTTAGAATAATTTTCATTAGACTTCCATTCAACCCATGAAGAGGTAATTGCTATGAGAGTTGTCTGTCCACCATAAACAAGTAAAACATAAAACAAATTACATGAAGCAATGGTTTTCAGAAATTGGACAAAAGAAGTACAATACTGTGATCCCTGAGAGAAGGGAAGCATGACTCACCGAGCCTATACCTGGAGTTAGTTTCCAGGCTGCAGTGCAGGGACGTGAACCAAAACAGATTCAGCTGTGATTCCAACATGTATGTGTAACATACCACCATCCACCTAGATTTAATAATGTGCTGGGTCTCAAATATTTTAATTCCTATTTCCCCATCTTATGTGCTATTGTTTTAACATGCTCCCATATACATACATTATGTATACCATAATGTTTACATTTTTTAACTTCAGTAGTCACTTGATTTCTAAAGGAATTGAGACAGATATATTCTTTTATATTTGCTACCTATTTATCATTTCTGATGCTTTTCTTTTTATTTTTCTTCCCTATATAGGTTTCATTTTGTATTATTCCCCTTCATCGTGAAGAAGCATTTTTTAGACTTCTGGTCAGCTGGTGATAGGTTCTCTCAAGTTTAGTTTTTCTAAAACTCTTTATTTTACTCTTATTTTTAACTGTGTGTGTTTTTGTATGTTTTTTGTTTTTCTCTTCTGCACACAGACTACTGGATTGATGGCTTCAGATTTAAAATATCCTGTTTCATTGTCTTCTAGCTTTCACTTTTTCTGATGAGGTCAGCTAACATTCAAATTCTTGTTCCCTGTATGTAATAACTCCTTCTCTCTGGAAACTTTCAATAATTCTCTTTGTCTTTGGTTCTCAAGTTTCACTGTGATATACTAAAGTGTGCCTTTCTTTGTACTTATTCTGCTTGAAATTTGATAAGCTTTTTGGTTTTCAAGTTGATGTTTTTTCACTAATTTTTTTCCATTAATTCAAATACTTTTCCTCTACCTACTCTCATTTGTGTCTTTTTGGGGGATTAAACATGTATTAGACCATTTAATATTGTCATAAAGGTCACTGACTCCTTGTTCATTTTTTTCTCATTCTTTTCTCTCTGTGACACATTACTTTATCTTTGTTAAAATTCACTATTCTGTCTTTTTAATCTCAAAAATGCATCTAAGCCTATCTAAATTATTTTAATTTTAAAAATAACATATATTTTCCATTCTAGACTTACATTTTATTTTTTATAATTTCCATTTTTTACTAAAATGTGATTTCTTCTAAGCCTATCTAAATTATTTTAATTTTAAAATAACATATTTTCCACTCTAGACTTACATTTTATTTTTTTATAATTTCCATTTTTTACTAAAATGTGATTTCCTACCTGTCCCTGATACTTTAAAAACTCTGAGCATACTTCTAATAATAGCATTTTAAAGTTCTTTCCTGCTAATTCTAGAATCTGGAGCATCTTAGAGTTTATTTTCTTGAATTTCACCCTCACCCCCTGAATGTATCAGACTTTTTGCTTCTTTACAGGTCTAGTAGTTTTTTAAATATATTCTAGATATTGAGAATGTTGTGAAGACTGGATTATCTTTGTATAAATGGGTGTGTGTGTGTGTGTGTGTGTGTGTGTGTGTGTGTTTGTTTTTCCTTTCCAGAATTTAATTTACTAGATAATCACCTTGAACTAAGTTTAGTTATTTTTGTTTTGTTTTGTTTTTGTTGTTAGGTAACAAAATTTAAGTGGTGTTTACCAAAACAATAGAATTTGGCAGAATTCAAACTCTATACTGAGCAGCAACTGAAATCTCTGTAGTTTATTCTGCCTTCCTTCTATGTTTCCCATTGAGCATTTTGGAGTATCTCCTACACATGAACATTTCAAGGGTCAATCAAGATTTTGAGGGGAGATCATACTTGAATTATGGGCTCCTCTCAACTATATTTCTTTCTTTTCAGGCTTTCTTCCTTTCAATGTGCAGCCACTTTGGCAGCAGAGATTCTATGCTCTGGTATCCCGAGTAAACCAAGACTATTTTTTGCTTAAGATTCAGCTGTTTTCGCTGTGAGCACTGGAGGTTCTTGCAGGGAGGAAACCCTACACAGGCAGATATCACCCAGTGGCCTTCACTTCTTTTGAAACCCTCCAATTTCTGCCTCCTTTTGTTCGCTCTTTAGTCACTTCAAAGAGTTATATTTCCTATTTTGTCCAGAGTTTATAATTATTATCTGTAGTGTAAGAATTCTAACATAAAATGCATTGCCATTAGCAGGAGTAGAGTTTTCTTCATCTCCAAATTTCCAGTGCTAGCAAGGTACTTCATGATTAATGAATTATCAACAACTGTATATTGAGCAAATTGATATGTATTTGTACAAAAATGACCTCCTCTGGGAGGAAAGGCTGGGGTGGAAGACATAATGTGATTCCTTCCCACTGCCAGGTCCCCAGGGCCCCTTGCAACTCTTATAGGCCTAATGATGCCATTATAGACCACTGATACCCTTGATGCCTTTGGATCTCCCAGGAGTTCCCTCTTGGACAATTTCTCCCATGCAGGCTTTTCTGTTAGTTTTATAAACTTGGAAACCATCACTCTCTTCCACTTTTCTATCTGTGAATTTGAAGAGACATTCCAATTTTCAAATGAACCTTAGAGACAGACAGAAAACCTGTTCTCACTTGAATAACACTGAGTTTCTCCAGGGAGAGAGGAGTAGAAATATCAGTGGTAAATGTTTAAAAATAATTTGTCCATCACTTTGCCTAAGGTTTCGTTCAATGGAAAGGCTTTGTATCATTTTGCTTGATTTAAATGAATCAGAAGTTTGGGGTGAATTATGCTTTTGAGTTTTGTCAAAATCTACCTTGTTTAGAAATCCAATTTCTATTTCCTACTTTCCTTCCTCTAATTCTACCCCTTAAACTCTATTTTTGCTACCGTGAGCCTATGTTATTATATTTTACCCTGTGCTTGTGAACAATCCAAATTTATATCATTGGTTCCTATATTTATTTGTTTACCTGTGTTTCTTGCCAGTTTTGTCTATAATAGATTTATAATTCCCAGAGATCACAGAATATGTTAATCAACTTGCCTTGTGGGTTGCCTTACAATTGGATTATGCATTGAACTTCATGAAAATTTTAGCAATGGCTTCTGGGATATAAAAAACATAATTAACTTAAAATTAACCTTTTCCTTTCACTGCTCTCCCCTTTGAACTACCTGTATCCTGCCAATTGATTAACGTTTTTAAACCAACTCTTTCATAATTTATTATTTCATTAGTTATTCAATATGCTTTCAACAAGTATTCATTAGGAATTGTTCTCTATTAGTCATCATTCTGGGTATAGGAGGCTCATTGATGAAAGATACTGAATTCAGTATTGTGATTCAGTGAAAAATGGCATAGAATATTGAGGCCTTCATGCCTGAAGGGAGGAAGAAATTTGGAATAGCAAAGCATAAAGAAATAAACAGGAATTTTAAGATCCTGGCAAGAAAGGACTGCAACTATGACCAATTCTAAAAAGACTCCAAGAAGAGACCCTTATTGAGTTATAATTTAAATATAGCTAATTTTTTAGATAAGGCCAAACCAGGTTGATTTTTCAGTCAGTGAATCTAGTAACATATATTTCCATGGTGGTTCTCCTTGGCATATTTGTTTATTGTCTGAAGTAGGAGTGAAATGGGGAAAGGGAGTGAGGATGCTCTTTGGAAAGTATTATTGTTCTTGGTGGATGATAAATCGTGTGGCAAGACATTTGTTTTCCCTTCTCTCTCTGAGACTGTTGGGTTACTTCTGACTGATTTATTTGGAAAAGGCATTTAGGGTCTACAGAAGAAGGAAATTGTAAGACAAAAGACTTTGAGAGACCCTGGGCACAAGGGTGTTGCTTTGAAGCAGTAGTAAACAGCTATTATTTCTGACTCCTAACATCCATTTACTAATTTTTTGATGACATGTTCCCAGTTGTCCTTTTATTTTTTTATTGAGAAGTAACTGTCTTCTAGTCTTCAAGCCAAATGATTCATCTACCCCTAGATGCATGGGTGGAACATGATATAGACCTATTCAACCAATACATTCAATCTCTACTATCTTTGGTGATACAAAGCAGGTAAAATAGAGACCCTCTAGGTACATTTCTGGAGTGCCTGTGGTGAAGGCACTCTTCTGCAGCCAGTGATGTCGGCTATACCTATACTTGAACCTGAAGCAGACTAAACAAAAGCCAAGACATGGAATGAATGAACAAGATTCAGTTCTGATGACATCCTGCAGGCTATGGGACCCAGCCATGTCTGAATGAACTTTTCAGATGTGAAAGCCAGGGAATTATTGACAATGGCTTAATAATTTTGAGTTAGGGTTTTCAAAGAAGACTGAAGTGAGAAAGTTTAATGCAGAATCAGCAAAATTACCTGTCATTCCATATCACTCCTTCCTCAACCCACTATTTCTAATTCGTGATCCACTGCAGAGCTCTGACCTTTTGAAAACTTAGCATGGCCACTACTGAACAATTGCAAATGATAGCTCAATGCAGCAGTGGGCGATGAACCCCCCAAAATTAGTTGTCCTGTGGGCAACAGATCAAAGAAATTGCATATAAACATGTCTCTTGAAAAGCCCTCAGATATCTCTGAAAAGGCATTGAGAGGGAGCTGCTATCTAATGGTCACATAGATGGGCTAAGTTCTCTGGTATTTCGAGCTTTGATGTTACACATTATATTGATGTTACCCAATGACAGTGGATATCTCTGAAAAGACATTGAGTGGGAGCTGCTATTAATGCTCACATAGATGGGATAAGTTCTCTGGTACTTCGAGCGTTGATGTTACACATTATATTGATGTTACCCAATGACAGGTTGGCTGGAATATTTGAATTACCTAAAATATCCAGTGAACTCAGCAGGCTACAGAGTTGGAAAGGCATTCCAAGTAGTGAGAATGGTCTTGACAGATAAAGCCCGAGAGAACATGGTGCATGTGGGTAATAGTAAATAGTTGGGTGTGAGTGAAGCCATGGGATTATGGTTTTAGGGGAAGAGAGTGTAGCATTACAGATATGTGAGGCTAACTAGCTCACTTTGCCTTTTCCCAAAATATACAAATGCCTAAATTGTACTCTTTTAAAAAAATATATATATTTTATTGATTTTTCTACAGAGAGGAAGGGAGAGGGATAGAGAGTTAGAAACATCGATCAGCTGCCTCCTGCACACCCCCCACTGGGGATGTGCCCACAACCAAGGCACATGCCCCTGTCTGGAATCGAACCTGGGACCCTTCACTTTGCAGGCCAACACTCCATCCCCGGCTAGGGCCTAAATTGTACTCTTTAGCCTGGCATCCAAGATTCTTTATTTTCATATTGAACCTCCCTCTCAAATTTCTCTTCAGCCAAACTCTCCTCCCTTTTTCACTGGCTGGTGAATTTTATTTTCTGCTTTTTTGCTCAAAGCATTTCTCCTCACTTAGATTGCCATCCTGCAGCAAGTGCAACCTATTCCATTCACCTGATGCTAATTATAAATTACTATGTATGGTAATGGTAATTCATCTTTGGAAAGTGCATCTGTGTTATCAAATTAATTTGTAACCTCATTGAGGGACAATGGAGAGAGCATTATGTTTCTCATTTTTCCATCTCCTAAAGGGCTTAGTATAGTCCCCAGAATGTCATGTCCAATGAGCAAATATGTGATGATTTGTGGATAAGATCAGAGATTATCAGTGTGTAGCTTTCTGTCAGCTTTTCATATTCCAGGGGGATCCCGGAACCAGGCCATATGTCTGGATATCATTATCTTCTTAAAAGGGATTTGGAAGGTATCACACTGATCACCCTCCAGAGACAGGCATGTTGATCTCCCTTCCTAGCGTATCAGGCAAGGCCTCAGAGGCTCCCTGTCACTGTTTAGTGGATCATCTGGAGAGCTTGCAGAGTCTGGCAGCTATGGAGAGAGGTCCCATGGTGGGGAGCTTGTAGCCGACCTGCTGGTGACTGTACTAAGCCATAGAGTTTCCCAGGAGTGGTTGTTTTGTTTTGTTGTTGTGTTTTCCCCAACCTGCAAAGGCCAACCAGCAGCTTTGCAGTTGACTCTAGCTGCATGACCTACTAGCAATCCCCAGAGTCATTTTCCCTCCTGGGTCCACTTCACAGCACACAACTGAACATACAGGGAAAGGGCAATTAGATAGATTCGAGTGTTGCTGCCTGGATATCCATGAGCTGTCATTCCAGAGGGCAGGGGTCTTGCTTTTGTGCAGTGGTTCTCAACCTTCTGGCCCTTTAAATACAGTTCCTCATGTTGTGACCCCAACCATAAAATTATTTTCGTTGCTACTTCATAACTGTAATGTTGCTACTGTTTTGAATCGTAATGTAAGTATCGGATGTGCAGGATGGTCTTAGGCGACCCCTGTGAAAGGGTCGTTCGACCGCCAAAGGAGTCGCGACCCACAGGTTGAGAACCGCTGCTTTTGTGGCTTCTGGGGTTTAAAAACCCATTTCAGGAATTGTGTTTTTCCTTTTATGAAAGATCTTAACTACTCCCTTATATTTCAAATAATAAAAAGAATATTTATCCGCTTAATCACGTGAAGTATCAAAGGGGAACTGGCTGATCCCTTGATGGATAAGAATAATGTAGAAAATTGTTTCCCAAATTATGTGCCTTAGATGACTAGTTCTGTCTGAGGCTAATGGCTGTTATGGGACAAAGGGCTTCTGTGATCAAATAGCTTAGGGAATATCTGAGTTTTCTTACCAGAGCCTATAAATGCCTATATGCCTGATGAATCTCTAAGAGGTGGCTATAGAGTAGAATATTTGCCACATTTACTTGAGTAGACAAACCTTTTCATAAAAAAATACCAACTCACATTTTATTGGTATTAACGTAGAGTTTACAACAAGACTTTACCCCTCTGGTTGTGTTCTCCTCATGTCACAGAAAAAGATCTGTCGTAGAGCTATAAGCCGTCCTTAAATGACAAAATTTCATTTGTATTTTTATGATCCGTTGGTTGAGAAACTGTATAACACTGGTTCCCAAACTTATTTGGCCTACCGCCCCCTTTCCAGAAAAAATATTACTCAGCCCCTGGAAATTAATTTTTTTTAAATTTTAATAGCAGTTACTCATCGCCCCCAAATGCACCTGTGGCCATCACCGCCCCCCTGGATCACTGCAGCGCCCACCGGGGGTGGTAGCGCCCACTTTTGGGAATCACTGCTATATAATAACAGGACATTGTGGATTTATTAAAATATTGCATTTGTGTTTATTCTAAACAGCATGCTAAAATTCTATTTCATATCTTTATGAGCTACAGTAACACTTTGGTTTACAGATAGTACTTACTGCACATGTAGATTAAAGAATCTTTAAATAACTCCAGTATCTTTAAAATCTTTCTAACATACAGAATGGAAAACAGTGCTCTAGAGTAGTTTTCTGAATCAGAGAGAAGTAAGTTTGAATCTGAACTCAACCGCTGATAAGTGGTTTGACTGAATATGTTAAGTAATTTCTCTCAGCCTCATTTATTAGGCTGATTTGAGGATTGGATAAGTTAACAAATAGACACACTGCCTATAGATGGTAGATCTCTTAGCCTTCTCTTTCATTGAAAGCAGACATAAAACAAAATTGTCATTAGAAAACACATTTTGAAGCCAAAATGTCATTATTATTCTACTTGTTTTTACTTTTTTTGTAGTTCCAAAGCAAGCATAGAAAGAGATAAGCCTCATAATTATTGGGGCTTTAAATAAATAGACCAGATGAAGTAAAATGATATTGGGTACTGTGTGCCAGATTATATTACAGCATTTGATCCTCACAAAAGTCTTATAAGACCCCTTTGTTATCCCCAATTTTAAAGATGAGAAAACTAAGGAAAATGATTAATATAATTTTCCCAAGATTCCACATCTAGAAATTGATAGTTCTAGCTTTCAAACTCAAAGAATATTTTTCCAGTAGCTTGTTCTTGTTTTCTCAGATGTACATCATGTGGAGGTCTAATATGCAACATTTTACTAACTCATTGTTTTTAAGGATCTCCGGTCATTTGATCATTGATAGGCCCTGCTATTTGCCCAGGATCATAATCCTATTGTTAGGAAATTAGTGTATGTATTTAATTTTTCAAGCCCATTGCTATACCTAAATCCAGAAACTGCTATGCATCACGCTAATAAAAGGTCATTTTTCAGCGATTTTAAAGCTAGATAATAAACATTCCTAAAAGATTGGACTGCATTACTCCAGTAGGCATTCCAGTGACTTAAATAGCTACCAGGAGGAGTAAGTTCTCAGTGAAGACCCGTGTCGAGGAACAATGAAGTGGGAGGTACGCAAAAGGTCATCTTGTTTATTTTCCTGAGGATTAGCTACAAAGTTTATTCAACTGTCAGTGCTTCTAAGACTATGCTTCCAAGACTCTGCTCAAACTACAGACACGAGAAGAATAAAGAACTATTCCTGTCCTTGGAGAGCTCAAGCTCTAGGAACAGGAACAGGTAGGTAAGTAAATCATGACCTTGCCTCGCTTTTGGAAGCAGGTGGGAGAAGCCTATCAACATAGAGGAAGACAGGAATATCAAAAACAATTCAGACTATAAGAGAGTGGACTTCACAATGTCATTTGATAACTGGTAATGCCATATAATGAAGGGTCTAATTGGAAGAAGTTTATTTTTGAGCACAGTCATACTCATTCTAGATTTTATCATTGGTGTTTTCAGATCTCTGTTCTCATGAACATAATACTGTAGTAATTAATCATACCTGCTCTGGAGTTGGGTGGCATGGGTTTGAATCCAGTTAAGCCAATTAATGACTCTCTGGCCTTGGGAAGTTTCTCAGTCCCCTGTGAGCCTTGGTTTCATCATCTACAAAATGGGAATAATAGATGAGTTTAACCTTGGAAACATTCAATACATGTGACTTGCAGCCTTACTCTTGTCAAGAGTAAAATGATGAGGTGTGAGATTAACTATCATATATTTGCACGTTTAGTTTAAAGTTTTTTTCAATAGATAATAGAAAAGGAACAGAGATTTTATACACACACACACACACACACACACACACACACACACACTAGAGGCCCTGTACATGAATTCGTGCACTGGTGGGATCTCTCAGCCTGGCTGGTGATCAGGGCCATCAGGGCTATCTTGCCAGGGGAGGGACCTCAGGAGATTGGCCAGCCCAGGCAATAGGAGGTTGGCTGTGGGAGCGCACTGACCACCAGGTTGAGTGTTGAGCGTCTGCCCCCTGGTGGTCAGTGTGCATCATAGCGACGGATTGACCGATAGTTTGGTCAACCAGTTGTAACAGTCACTTAGGCTTTTATACATATAGACTAGAGGCCCGGTGCACAAAATTTGTGCATGGGGGAGGGTGGTCCTCATCCCAGCCTGCACCCTTGGGGGTTGTCTGATTCTTGGTCTGGGCCTAAACCGGCAGTCGGATATCCCTCTTGCAATCCGGATGCTGCATGCACCAGTGACTATACTTTTCATACAGGTGAAAGGCATCTTGCTGTTGTATGGGCAGCTACATTTTTTTGCCCTTATTATAAAAAGTAGTACATAACATGATCCTTCTGAGGCAGTAGTACCATTTCCCCCATCTTATGGGTAGAAAAACTGAAGCAGAGAGAAGTTAAGGGCTTTGTCACACAGTTATAAGTGTCAGAATCAGGTCTGACCACAAAATGTGCAAGCCAGAGTCCATGCATGTCATCGCTGCATCATCCTGTTTTTTCAGTGGTAGAGTAGCCTTGCCAGGTTTTAATTTTTAAATCTAAGAGACTGTTTCCAATATATAGGGTAGGGTCCCCAAGCCTGGTTGGCAATCAGGGCCCATCTGTGTGGCGACTGGCAGGTGGGGTGATTGTGGGGGTCTCCACTGGCAGCTGCCTTGGCTGGCGGCCTGGCACCACCTGCTGGCCAGCCTCACCCCCCAATTGCCGCCACCGGTCACCTCCCTCTCGGGGCAGACGCTCAATGCAGGTCGGGGATAAGTGCAGGTCTTTCACACCTTCATGACTTCAGGAAGAAAGCAAAAATACAACAACAACAACACTCCTGCATTGAGCTCCTCCCCCTGGTGGTCAGTGTGCGTCACAGCGACCCATCGTTCTGCAGGTCATTCTGCCATCTGATTGATTTGCATATTAGGGTTTTATTATATAGGGCAAATTCAAGCATTTGTGTGAGAAAATCTGGGGTACTTCTCCCATTAATGCTAATCATATCCTGTTGGTTAATAATTTGCAGAGTTGCCTCTGTACGTTGTTCACTGTTCACTAGTCAGAATCAGCGTGTGAGGCAAACCATAGTCTCACTAAGGAAAAGGCTCGTGCTTCTGGAGTGGTGGATGAGTTGATCTGGAAGTAAAACATTCGTGAAAGCCTGTTACTTGGTTTGCTCTCCCTGCCCTTGCCATGGCTCAGTCCATCCACAAAGAGACCAGAAGAGAGTCAGTGGTTTTCAGCATCATAGTTGCTTGCCCTGGTGGCTTTGTTTTAGTTTTATGTACACAGAGTTGGGGTACTACCTAGATGTTTGGACTTGAATATTTATGCTAGTGCTAGGTTAACCAAACATTCTCACCACAAGAGAAAAGGGAGTAATTCAAGCCATTTAGAAATTTGGGGCTAGCTACAATGATCCAAGTGTGGTTATTGGTTTTCTTTAAAATAAAAGTGGCAGCTTAAGTAATAATCTCAATGACATTGACCAGATGTTTTGGACTTGGTTAAATACATCCTAATTAGTCAATCAGTACAAACAACTGATTAAAGCATTCGCCAAAAAATTTTCATTAAACAAACAATGAAACTGTCCAACCAAGGTATTTTGTTGTTGTTGTATTTTTGCTTTTTCCCTGAAGTCATGAAGGTGTGAAAGAAAATCACAGATGAATATCCAACCAGATGACCTAAAACATTACCCTCGAATAACTTTAAAATTTTGATGAAAAATGAAAGTTTCAAATGGATGGACCCTGGTATTCAGAAAACTTTGATAATGAATTTATGTGCACTTTATTGCCTTGTGCACTACAGCTATATCTTAGACTTGTATAGAATGGGTATATGTATATGATCATATATAATATCCCAGTTCAATAATATACTGTGATAAATAACATCCTATATTTAATGCATTCAGATAAACTCTGCACTTAATCTCCATAATACTCTTGGGTATTGAAAGACAGTAATTATTAACCCTCTGTTACAAATGACAGATATCTGTCATCGAAATTGAATGACTTGCTCAGTGTCATTCAGCCTGGGAAATCTGGTACTAACAGGTCTCTCCGATCTTAGCCAGTAATTCTTCCCACTTGTCAGCTAGATAAAACAATAGAACCAATGTAACATGTTTATTCATTTGGACCATAATTAGAGGCAGGACTCATCCAGAATATTCTTTAATTTCACAAAGTTCATTCATAAATAGTATGTTCCTTATGTAGCTCAATAGCTAACATCAACCTTGGTATAACATTTGAGTCATACAGGAATCCTTTAATGCTTCCTTTGCCCAACCTTTATACCTTTGCAGACATAGGCCCACCAATAGGAATTTTAGGCAGGCAAATGTATGCCTAAGATATCAGCTCTGTTTGGGATGTACATTTCTGCCTAATTATTTTTTAAACCCCAAAATAATTCTTGCTAAGTGTTAATGTAGACCAAAATAAAATTAAATCACAATGGAAAATAATGCCATGATTATATGATGAGAGATAATAGACCTCCTGCCAGAATTCCAGAATTACTAGATAAATCTATTGTAATCATGAATGCCAAACTTGGAGTCTGGTGTATGAGAGTTTTCATCTTGAGAATATATATAATGAAGCATTTTCACATGATAAGGAAATAATTATAAAAAACACATTACATGTACATAAAAAGAATGTTATCTTTTGGTGGTGGGATATATGGATTTTGTTTAACTCCTTTGTAGTTTCCTGTATTGTCCACATTTCTATAACAGTTGCCTATTATTAAATATTCAGTGACGTTTATTTTTACAGAATAAGCATTTTATGTGTTAGCCATCAAGTGTACATGATTGTAAGGTATATACAGTATTTATTCTTGCCTAAAAGCCTTCATGGAAGAACTAACTGATCCTTTTGTCAGGAATAACCTTTCCCAATATCCTTTCATGGTTAACTCCTCACAATTTAGTCTTGTCTTGTCATTAAATGTCATCCTCATGAGTCCTCACTGTCCAATCTATAGTAAGTAGTTCTCCAATTTCTATCACATCACCACATTTTAGGTACATCATAATTTTAATCACTACCTGATATTTATCTTTCTGTTCCTGTTAGATTTTTATCTAATAGAATTTAAGCCTTGCAATGATATTGGCCATATATAGTTTTATTTATCACCATGTATATGGAAGTGCATGGTACATAGTAGATGCATAATAAATATTTGTTGAAGAATTGAGTCAAAATTAACTTAATGAGTAAATGAATTCATTGAGCTAAAATTGTAATCTACTA
The DNA here is from genome assembly GCF_000412655.1 of Myotis brandtii. Taxonomy (NCBI): domain Eukaryota; kingdom Metazoa; phylum Chordata; class Mammalia; order Chiroptera; family Vespertilionidae; genus Myotis; species Myotis brandtii. The sequence continues at coordinate 277,473 of NW_005354966.1, forward strand.
ACCTCTTGGGCTGTATCTCCTATTCAAACCTGCAATCTGTACTCAGAGGTGATTAGGTTATTTTAATGGATACCTTCATACTTCAGAGTGACAGATAATTATTGTCAGGTATCATGATACCCCTTCCTGTTACAATGAGGGCTTTATTAGCATGGTGTGTGTGTGTGTGTGTGTGTGTGTGTGTTTAAGAAGATACCATCCCAAGCAGATATATGATTGATAATCTATTTTACCTGGGAAAATGGAGCATTTCATAGCTTATAAAGCTGCTGGATTGGGACTAGTGAATAGGAAATAAAAGGCTGCAGACTAGACTGTAAGCTGTCATTCTGATAGAACATATTTAGCGTAATCATTAGGGATTTTTCCCAAACTCAATTCACAAGATGAAAAATATGCAATGCAGCTAATTTTCCACTTCAGGTGCCATAACAAAACTTTCAGAACTGACAGCTTATACTTTAATAAACAGATACAAAGAAATAAACACACACGATCTTGTGACTAATTGTATTTACTAGCATTTCAGCGTCAGACAAGAGAGAATGTCTCTATAAGAAAACCTCCTGATTCTCTTCCTTTAATTTTTATGTCTGCTTATCTTTACATTCTTTAAAGAATTTTAATCCATTTTAAATTCAAGAAATATGTATTAAAAACCTACTGTAAGCCAGGAACTATTCCAATGCTGGGGATAGTGCACTAAAGAAAAATATATATAAATTTCTGTTTAATGGCTCTTCCAGTGGGTGGCAGGAGACAAATATATAATAAAAAAATAAGTATATCAGATAGTGCTAAATACTAGGGAGAAAAATAAAGCAGAGAGTTATAAATTGTCCACAGGGGGTAGGGAGAAGGTATATCTGCAATGGCCCTGAGGTAGAATCATTTTTAGAAGTTCAAACCATGAGCTTTATAGCTGGAACTGTTCAAGCAAGGAAAAGAGCAGTCCCTGGTGAGTCACAGCACATTGTAAACCAGGTCAGAGAGAACATTTCTGGCCATTGCAAAGACTCAGTTTCTGAGATAAGAAGGTATGAGAGAAAGAGGATCAAGATGAATTAAACATTTTTTGGCTAAAGCCACCAGATGAAGAGAGTTTCCAATTTCTGGGATGGGGAATATTACTGGGAGGATCAGGTTTGGGTGGAGGATGAGTGTCAAGAGTTTGATTTTAGACTTATAATATTATGAGAATAGGGGATCATAGGATAGAGATAGTATTGAAAGTAATGAAAGTGAATGAGATGACCGATGACCGAGAGAGTGTTGAGTTCCATAAAGTAAGCCCCAGGCACAATAAAGTATGCCGGTCAGGGAGAGGACAAGTAGTAGCTGGTAAACTAAGAAGAAAATCAGCAAAGAATATGATGTCCTATGAGCCTGCCAAAGAGTTTAGAGAATGGAAGGATTCACTCTAAGTGCTGCTATTAGGTCAGGTATGAAAAAAAAAAAAGCTGAAAATTTACCATTGAATTTCCAGGATGGAGTTTCTTGGTGACTCTGACAAGAGAAATTTCAGTTGAGTGTTGGGAATAAAAGTCCAATTCGAGTGAGTTCAGGAGAGAACGTAGAGATGGTGACAACTCTTTTGAGAAGCTTTTCTGTAAAGGAAAACTAAAAAGGGTATCAGTAGCTAAAAGGAAATGTGGGTGTCAGAGGAAGAAATTCTGAAGATGAAAGAATTTATAACTTGTCTGTATGCCAATCGGAATGATCCAGTAGAGGGGGAAAATGGACAACTTAGTAAAAAAAAATGTGACAGTTGCTGGAGTGACCCCCTGGAGTAGAGGAGAGAAAAGAGGACCTAGAGCAAATGTGCAAATACATATTTACCTGTAGTAACAAAAGGAAATTGTCAGTCAGCACTGAAATTGTTAAGTATATTGGTGTAGACAGTAGAAAGAGCAGTGGTAATGTGTGGGTCTTCCATGCTTGCTGATTCTTTTTTCTAAGTAAAATAGGAAACATGGGCTTCATCTGTAAGTGAGGATAGGGAGGTACTGTTGGAAAGTTGAGAAGGAGAAGATTTAAAATTGTCTTCTAGAAGAATGTGAGAGGGAATGAATGAGAGAAGAGATTTGCAATCTTTTTCTGTGAAGGATCAGATAGTCAATGTTTTAGGCTCTGGGCCATCAGGACTCGCATGATTTCTCAACTCTGGTTTATAGTGAAAGCAGCCATAGATAATATGTAAACAAATGAGTGTGGCTGTGTTCCAATGGAACTTTATTTGTAAAATAGACATTGGATTGGATTTTACTGTGGGGCCCATAGTGTGCTAACTTTGGGAAAGCACTAAGAGACCAGCTGCGGTTGGTGGTCATGAAAAAGTAAGCCCATTTAATACATTGTGTATTTTTTCAACTAATTTTTCAGTGTTGAGTAAATGGAAAATCTGGCGTAACCAATGTTGAGCTTTTGCAAGATAAGAGTAACAAATAGAGTGAAGTAAAAGGGAATTTTACTGCAAAGAAACTATTATAATAATTAATAGTGGGATCTAAGTAGGTTCATTAAAGAGGAAAGGACAGCAGGGTGCAAAGCATAAAAAATGGTAGGCTGAAAGGAGTGTGATTGTAGTTGTAGGAATGTTGGAGTGAGCATATTAGAAGGAGTATATTTAAAAAGATAGGAAATGTTCTCACCACCAAAAAATGGTCATTATGTGATGAAATGGTGTTGTTAGCTAACTCTATGGTGGTGATCATTTTGCAATATATAAGTATATCAACACACTACTATATGTCAATTATCTACACTAATAAAAGAGAAACATGCAAATTGGTGTCACTTCACTACGCCCACCAACCAACCAGAGCGACTATGCAAAATAACCCAACAGAGATGGCAGTTAATTTGCATACATAGGCATGGAGCAAAGACTGAAGGCTCTGGCCGGAGTGAAGACTGAAGACTGAAGACTGAAGAGGCTTGGCTTCTCCACTGCGGCCGGACCAAAGGCCTGGGTCCCGGGTGCCGGAGGAAAACTGGTGCCAGCAGCCAGGGGAAGGAAGGCCTATTGTGCAAATCTTCATGCAACGGGCTTCGACCATTTCAATAAAACTGGAAAAATAAAAAATAGATGTTGGTAAATGAGGTGGCTAAATTGATATTATCAAGGGAATTCGATTGCTAAAAATAACCAGAAACACCAGCGAGAGTGAGGAACTGTGTTTAGGAAGGACAAGGTCTCTGGAATAAAGGAAGTAAAGGAATTGAGAGACCAGGGAATTAAAGGAATCATGCACAGGCATACTTAATTCACAGTAAAATGAGACAGTTAATTTTAGATAGTGAAGGAAACCAGGTGATAAAATCTCCAAGGAATAATATTGTGGAATGACCAAGAAAAGGATGGGTAATGAGTGGTGTCGTCTGATGGATGGAGCTTCAAATCTGAAAAGGTATTTAGGGAAACGTGAGGGACATGTCTGAAAGCAACAAGGAGGGCCCTCACACATCTTCAGGTAGAAATAGGGATGTGGAAGTGATACCTTTTAATAACCTGGTTATTAAATAACAGGAAAGGAATAAGGGAAGAGTGGATAATATAGGCATGCCATTTATACAGCTTTGCCGCGAAGCTGCAGTTAACATTCTCCAAGTCTATTTCCCGCAGACCACTGCAGGAAACTGGACAATAGACACATGCCAAGCAAGGTCTAGGTGACATATGAAGATGCTTAACTGTCAGTCACACCTGGAAACAGATGGTTGGCCAGGATAGGTGTGACCACAGCAAGGGCTTGGAATCTGAGATAATCCCTGAAAAAGAAGTTCCTCTCCCTCTCTCTCTCTCTCTCTCTCTCTCTCTCTCTCTCTGGTGGTGGCTGATTCCTGTTGCAGCGGGTGCACTTCCCTGCATTCACCCACATGGCCCACAGTCATGTAGACTCCACACAATGGATAATGGACTTTAACTAGCCTGATGCTACATCGGACCCAGCTCCACCATGGGATGGACACTGGACACTGACCCTGCCTTTAGCTCGGCTGAAGCCCCAGCTGTGCCTTTCTCAGGACTGGGTTAAGGAGCATGGAACTTTACAACCTGAGAAATATAATTCCATGTCAATAAAAACCATTCACTCTCCTGTGCAAGTCTTAGGAAATTCATTTTCTGAAAATATCACAAGAGCTACGCCACTCCCACTAGTGTTGGGGAAATTGGACCCACTGATGTCTCCTGCAACAGAGGGAAGAAAAATGTCACCACTGAGAGTACTGTAGGGAAACACCATCCTCATAGGAGAATAAGGTTATAGAGCAAGAATGTGAAGCTAATAGTCAATGAGAGGTTGAGAATATAGGAGGTTTTGTCCTTTTCTGACTCTCAGTTCCAGGACACACTGGAAAAAGATTTTGGGCGTTGAAGACAGGCAGAGAACGACATAGAAAAGGAGATGAATAGAATGAAATTGGAAGTAAAACTGAGGGATTATGACGAAAACAAGAATAGAAGGCACAATGAGATTAGTCCTGATGTACAGGCAGATGGCAGTGAGGTGGCGCTTGCTGGAGAGGAAGGAGGAGTGTTGGTGTTGCCCAGACATCCCTAAACAAGGGCAGGGCTATGTTCCTCAATGTCATCCAACATTCAGTTCCCAGTTCTGGTTTGCAGCTTTGCATCATAGGACTTTTGCCTTCTGCTCAAGACCTTCGAGAAAGTTTAAAATGTGAAGAATGATTTGTTTTAATTCTTAAAGGGATCTAATCCTTAAAAGTCCTCCCCTCCTCCAAGACCAGGGCTGGTGTCCTCCCTCACTCTTTGGTTAACTCCTGGCCATGACTTTGCTATCCCTATGGAGATAGTGGCTTTTCTTGTTTTTTGATAGGCGGACGATCTTAAGTTAAAAGCCACTGCGACTCTGCGATGACAATAGAATTCTGAAAGCCATGGTTTTCAAGAATCAGGATTGTGCTGAGCTGCTTTTTTTTGTCCTTTGCCTTTATCTTCAAAGGCTTTGTGGAGTTTGTCCTGTTTCCCTTCAAAACATAAAAAAGCATCAGTCTCTGCCCTTCAGGTTGTTCAAAGGTGAGAATACTTTTTATAACAAACAGTGTGCTTGGATGATAATGCTTATTGGGGTAAAATATTTTTCGAGACGGGAGAATGAGATCACGATACAGTAATAACCTCTTGTATGTGTAGTGCTCCAGGGACTGTATCATTTATCATCCGGTCCTTTTTTAAAGGGGGTGCTATGAATAATTAATCTGGAACAGCAGACACTGCTAAGCTGCTTTAACAAAGACATCCCGAAATACAGAGGCTTCAATAACACAGAAGTTTATTTCTCTCACATAATGCTCCAAAAGGTGAGAGTTTGAAGGTTTCAGAATATCCTGCATTCTTTTATCTCTCTGTAAGTCTAAGGGCTGATCCATTTGTAATAATTTTTCAGAAAATAGGAGGCGAAAAGAGAGAGTAGATGCGAGGCAAGCAGCAACATTTTAAGAACCCGTTTACAAAATTATACACCACTTGACAGTATGGTGGCTGACATGTGCCACTGGGCAGAAGGTAGCCAGCCCTATGGTGTACTTAGCTGCATATTTAGACGCTGGTGGACTTTTATCCTAAGAGAAGGTGGTCCATTCACACAGGTGTGAGGGAACTGTTGTCCTGGGATACCAGTGCGAGAAGAGTGACGATCTTGGCCAGATAAAAGGTCAGAGAATAAATACCTGAATGGTGACAATTGTCTCTGTCACAACTGCTGCAGTCTGCTGTTGTACTTGGAAAGCAGCCATACATAACGCATAAGTGAACGGATGTTGCTGTGCTCCACTAAAACTTTACAGAAACAAGCAGCGTCTGTGCGCCATAGTCTACCAGCGCCTGACATAGTCAGGTCTCCTCCATTTATTTGTCAAGCCTTCAAAAGGAAAACTTTTATTTTATTCACACAGTCCCTAACTTCTCACTTTACCTTCTGTCCAGACCTCTGCATGGCATAGAATGCCTCTATTTACTGTTGTCCCCTCACTCAAACGTTAGGTAACCGTGGTGGGATGTAGTGTAGAAATCAGTCCCCTGACAGCAAGTGTGCTACCAGCTAAAGCAACTTAAGTTCTACCGTGTACACACTTGATCAATATACATCTGTATCTGTCTATAGTACCCAATTGGCTTTCAAAATTAAAGTTAACATTATGTTCACACATATTTTTACTCACGGGAATGTCATAAGGACACACTGAGGTTAGTAGGACCCATGGAGTTATTCCCATTTCACCTATGAAGACACTGCCTTTTGAAAAACTGATCTTAATCACTTTACCCAGAGCCATGCAGTTGCTCCAGGGCACAAGAGTATCCTATCTCATAAAATCTCTTTCTTCCAAACTTGGAATTAAAGTTCACCATATTTGATTGATTGTTTTGTTTCCTGGAAAATAGAAACAGATCACAGACTCATAGGATTGTAAGGGTAGAAGGGGATTTAGAGATCACTTGGTCAATCTCCCTCATTTTATAATTGGAGAAACAAAAGCACCAATATGTTAACATCTGACCAAAATTTTTGAGCTAATTAGCACTAGAAGCAGGACAGAAATCTATCACACAAGATTCCCTAATCCTTTTTGCTTAGTTCTTTCTGAAGTCAAAGCACTGAATGACAACATCATAGTGACTTCCAAGTACCTGGCTCTGTTGTTCTGTTTTGTACTCATAGCTTCTCAAATTGGCTTCATCAATGAGACCAATAAACACTTGAAGCATTACCAAAAAAAACCCCAAAAACAAAACAAAACAAAAAACCAAGTGCCTTCTATCATGTTTTACAGACCTAAATAGTACACTTTTGTCAACCCTTTAAAAATTGAGATAATTATACTGCCTATCTTTAACTTGAGATTTCTACCATAAACTTTTCAATGAAAGACCAGTGGCTTAACAGGTATTTTACATGTTTTAAAGTAAATACATGCACACAAACATAAACACATACATATCAATAGCCTTTATGGGCTTTTGGAATAAATAAATGAGGTTGTGGGGGGTTTTTTACTTAATGTTTTGGACAGCACATAAGTTTTCTATCTGATTTTGCGTTATTTCTTTCCACCATGAGTTATAAAACGCTTACCATTTAAACCTGTGGATTGTACAGACTAATCAATAACATCGTTCTTTGAGTCAGAAAGTTCATGCAGGGAACCAGTGTGGGCCCTTTAAGGAAAAGTGCCATTCAAAGATCCAAGAACAGACAACAACTTACCAAGATAATGCGGAGCTTAATCTTAGGCAGGAGTGAAAAATCACTTACAGTGAGACGTATTCACCCTCAAGTGGAGGCCGTGTCTCTACAGTCACAGCCAAGCTGAATATTGAGAGTGAAATGAGGGTTCCATGAGGACTGTTTCTACTCCAGTGGCGTGCTAGCAGAATGGCTTCATGGACAATTGACTGGAATTGGCTTTGAGACAAAGTTCCTCTGCTTATTGTGGGAAACAGGCTCAGAAAAGTGAAAGAACCCTTCTCTCTGGATGAGATAAAAGCTTACGTTGCCTTTTAAAGACCAGCTCAAAGAGGTGAGAAGGAAGAAGAAGAGAAATAGAGCTGATGACAAAAAGCACATTGTTAGAGAAGAGAAGCAGGATGGAGGCAACGGGAAGCACGGATACAGAGGAAACAAGAAGCAGGTCAACATCAAGTGCTAAAATGTCAAAGAATCTAAAACAAGCCTAAAATGTGTTGTTAGGTGAAAGTACACATGATTGTTATTTTCTTTTGTAGGGAGTCTGTATTTTCTATGTTTTCTACAATGCAAATGACTGTTTCCTTAATATGAAAAATACAATAAAGTTTACTATAGAAAAGGGAAAAACATATGCTGTGGAATGTAAGAATTTTCCTTGAAATTGGAGATTTCACTAACATGAGAGGTTCTTACAGTGATTATACCTGTTAAGCCAAAATTTAGAATGTGTAATTTAATACACACACACATACAGTTTTTCAGGATTTACTTGAAAGAGCTTCAGATGTTATAAAAATTAAATCTAATTTAGTTCTATAGTCAGAGAATTGTATGGGTGCTGTATAATTTGGTACAAATGTAGCTTTATAAGCCTGCCTTCACTTATCGCACTGATTTCAATGAACGTAAAGTGTATGGTCCAATAACACTGAAGATGTGTGGTAGACCTTAAGAAGTATTGTATTAAGATGATAATATTCAGAAGACTAAAGAAAGTTTAGGACCTTGCTGAAATGATAATACAATGCACATTTTAAATGTTGCTAATAGGCCCATTAATAGTTTTTAAAAATTCATTAGTACTCCCTCAAACATACTGATTTTTAAAACATATATTTTATATATTTTTTTCAGTTTCACTGAGATATAATTGACATATATCACTGTGAATTTCAGGTGTACAGCATAATGTCTTCACTCACATATATTATGAAATGATTACTGCTATAAATTGGCATCCATCATTTCATATAGATATAATAGATATGCATATTATTATCTATAATAATAAAAGCATAATATGCTAATTATACTGGACAGCCAAATGACCTTTCAGATGTCCTTCTGGACAACCTTCTGGATGAAGCCTGGGCTGTGAGGGCCAAGACAAGCCGCCATGACTGCGAGGGCCAAACCCCTTGCATGAATTTCATGCATCGGGCCTCTAGTCCTATATAATAAAGAGGTAATATGCAAATTAACCCTCACGCCCTCACAAGATGGCTGCCTACAACCAGCCCGGCAGGAGTGTTAGTGAGGGATGACCAAACGACTGAAGTGGGGGCGATCAAGCCGGCGGGGGAGCTGTGAAGAGTGACCAGGCCGGTGGGTAGGGGGGCAGTTGGGGGCGACCAGGCTGTCAGGGGGACAGTTAGGGGTGATCTGCTAGCAGAGGGGTCAGTCAGAGGCGACCAGGCCAGCAGGGAAGGCAGTAATAGGTGACCAGGCCAGTGGGGTGGGGCAGTTAGGGGCAACAAGGCTGGCAGGGGGGTGCAGTTTGGGGTGACCAGGCCAGCAGTGGGTGCAGTTGGTGGCAATTAGGCTGGTAGGGGGAGCAGTGAGGAATGACTAGGCAGGCAGGGGGACATTTGGGGGTGACCAGGCTGGCAGGGGGTGGCAGTTAGGGGTGACCAAGCCAACAGAGGGGGGCAGTTAGGAGTGACCAGGCTGGCTTGGAAGGGGCAGTTGGGGGCGACCTGGCCAGAAGCAGGGGGAAGTTAGGGGCGACTAAGCTGGCAGGAGGGGCAGTTAGGGGCAATCAGGCAGGCAGGTGAGCGATTAGGAGCCAGCGGTTCAGGATTGTGAGGGGGATCCCAGATTGGAGAGGGTGCAGGCTGGGCTGAGGGGATGCCCTCATGCATGAATTTCGTGCACTGGGTCTCTAGTCGATATAATAAGAAGAGAAAGCAAAAAAAGTTTCCTTGTGATGAGAATGCTTAGGATTTACTCTCAACAACTTTCACACAAATCATACATCAGTGCTAGCTACAGGCATCATGCTGCATATTACATGCCTAGTACTTATTTATTTTGTAACTGGAAATGTGTACCTTTTGACTACCTTTCTCTTATTCTCCCTGCCCTCAACTGCTGCCTCTAGGTAAATGCTAATCTGATCCCTTTTCCTACGCTTGGTTTTGTTTTTGTTTTTATAGTCTACACATAAGTGACATTATATGTTATTTGTATTTCTCTGTCTGACTTATTTAGCTTAGCATAATACATTCTAGATCTATCCATATTGTCACAAATGGCAAGATTTAATTCATTTTAATGTGGAATAATCTACATTTAATGTTTATAAACTATAATGTAGTTACATTACAATGTAAATTAATAAAGAAGCTTATTTTTTAATTTTTTTTACTGATTTTGGAAGGAGGAAGAGAGAGATAGAATCATTGATGAGAGAGACATCTGAACTTAAGTAGAGAATTCTATAATGCAATTTCATCCTTTTTTTTTTTTGCTTTTAAACTTTCCTTACATGATTTGTACACCTAAATATAGCTGTTAATTCCTTTTTGTATGCTTTTTTCATTGAATCATTTATTTGTATGTGTTCCAAGCTATCAAAATGATGCTTTTTTTAATGAAGGAAGGAGAAAGCTATCTTTTATAAAGTAGAATGAAATTCCCTTCTTTTTTATACTGAAAAGATACATAAATTCTTTCTCTTAAGTTAAGGGCTTAACAGGAGAAAGTTATGTTTTTACCATTGTCCTCTATTTGAAGACACTGAAATTTTTGCATGTAGACTGACATCATAAATGCTTTTTTTCAGTGTCTTTTGATTTTATTGCCTTTTAAAACCATAGATCAGTCTCTAGAAAGAGTAATAAGAGGGGAGTTAGAAAGCTAATTTACTGTACAGTACTTGGTAATATTAGACAAGTAAGAGACTATCAGGTAAAAGGGTGTTTTATTTTTTAAGAGTGATTTTTGGCTAAAAGGAAGACTACTAAGCCAGTTTCCTTTTTCTCCTCCACCAATGCTTTCTTATTACTGTTTGTTGTTTTATGGGTGATATATAAATTCTTTTTTCCTGATCAATTTCATGGAATTTTCTTCACCGTACTTCTCTATAGGTGTTCCTAGCTGGCAATGCTGACCATCCACATACAAGATGCCCCTGGGATGTAGATACCTTTAGTCTTCATCTTGGCTAAGATTTGTTCAAGAAATTCTGTTTTCAAGGCTGGTTTCTTATATAATAAAATTGCACAAAATTACTCTCTCCAAGAAATAGCGTTTTCTTTAACTGAGCACAAAAACATCTTTGCACACATTTTTGATATTTTCATGCAGTTTTTTCAAGGGAAACTAATATTGATGACTTCCAGTGTTTTAGCATTTGACTATTTCTGTTGCTTTGGATAGTTTGTTTGTTTGTTTTTTAAAGAATGTATTATGTTACTTTTAACTAGGCTATTGCATATACTTCCTACAAGTTGAACCAGTTTTTCCATTTGATTTGTAAGGCTGCAGACAATGCATGACTTTTTTGCATGGTGGTTGGAAAAACTATTTGTAAGCCCTGGAGAAAGATGTACAATTCTAACATTTCCTTTGTTCCTTTCTTAGTCAATTAGTATTTAATGATTCGCACATCCTAGCTGCTGAAGATCATGAAAGGGATGCAGAAGATAGTCCATTTCCTTAAAGAAATGCACAATTCAACTGAGAAAATAAGGTACCACCTTGTGTAAAGAAATTTTTGGCAGAAAATTAGACTTCCTTTTTCTTGCCATGCTTCATATCCAATATAACCTTAGATGAGTCACTGGGTGGTCGTTAAGAGTGCTCGAACATTCAGCAGGGATTTCCAAAATTTTTTTTTTGGCAAATCACTCAATAATCAGATATTATTCTTTATTGGTGAGATCTCTCTTTTTGTCTCTCTTCTTCAAGTGCTTAAGAATACTGGTATATTCCTAAGAAGGGATCCTTCCCACTACTCTTCTAGAAACAAACAGAGAAATAGTTTATGAGCCTTCTTCTGTTTTATTTACATGTAGGTATGATGACTGCTTTTATGTGTCAATGTGACTACAACATGGGGTACCCAGATATTTGGTTAAATACTATTTCTGGATGGGTCTGTGAGAGTGTTTCCAGGTGACATTAGTATTTGAATTGGTAAACTGAGTGAAACAGGCTGCCCTCCCCAGTGTGAGTGGGCCTCAGCCTATCTGTTGTGAGCTTGAATAGAACAGAAAAGCAGGGAAAGGGGGATTTGCTGTCTCCCTGCTTGACTACTTCAGCTGAGACATTGATCTTCTGCCCTTGGACTGAAAGCTACACCACCAGCTCCCCTGGTTCTCAGGCCTTTGGACTCAGACTGGAACTATACCGCTGGCTTTCCTGAGTCTCCAGATTAGAGAAGGCAGATTGTGGCACTTCTCAGCCTCCATAATCATGAGCCAGTTTCTTATTTTAAAAAATCTCTCTCTCCATTGATGTTTCTTTCTTTTCAGATTTAACCCATAGGAATTAATAATTATTCAAAGTGTGTATACATTTTTTTGGGACAATATATATACACTGTATTTATATTTACACTCATGGCAGGAGTGTTAGTAAATATATTACACTCCTGCCGTGAGTGTAAATAACATATTTACACTCACTTACAATATATAATAATAATATATATATTATTGGTTGTGTTTCTCTGGAGACCCCTAATACAGTAGAAACATAAGATATATCATTTTTACATTTATGTGGAGAATATACATACTTGTTTTTGTTTTATGTACATTTATAAAATTTTATGTACATATAAAATTTATATAATATGTAGAATATATGAATGATCCATATTTACATATGTTTAATTATGAATATTCTCTATTTATGTTTACAGGCTATAGAAATATTCTAATTTTGTTTGTAGACTTTACGAATGTCATATAGAGAAAAATCATATAATATATAATACATATACACATGTTCTAAACCAAATGATTTTGAATTTTTAATATATTTTTATTGATTTTAGAGAGAGAGGAAGGGAAAGGGATAGAGAGGAAAAAAAATCCATGAGAAAGAATCATCAATGCACACCCCCTCCTGGGGAATGAGCCTGGAACCCAGAAAGTACCCTGACCAGGAATCAAACTGGCTACCGCTTGGTTCATGGATCGATGCTCAACCACTGAGCCATACGGGTCAGGCTTGAATTTTTTCTAAAGACAAAATGACCTAAAACAATTGTTTAAAAAACACAACAACAGCCCTGACCGGTTTGGCTCAGTGGATAGGGCGTTGGCCTGCGGACTGAAGGGTCCCAGGTTCAATTCCGGTCAAGGGCATGTACCTTGGTTGCAGGCACATACCCAGTAGGGAGTGTGCAGGAGGCAGCTGATCGATGTTTCTCTCTGATCAATGTTTCTAACTCTCTATCTCTCTCCCTTCCTCTCTGTAAAAAAATCAATAAAATATATTTAAAAACAAACAAACAAAAAAAACACACAACAAAAACACATTCCCAAGCTCCAGTCCAGACCTACTGAATCACAATTTCAGGAACAAATTTTGGGTTATCTGCATATTTAATAATTACCCCTAATGACTTTTATTAGGAAGATCGACAGCCAATATACTCTAGTCAATACAATTTATTCACGGGCTTTGCAAGATGGCTATCACTCAGTTTTCCAAACTTTTCTCCTTTGCCTCCCCTCATCTATGTTCTAACACATAGCACAAGACTCCCATGGTGTTCACGCTTTCAAGTCTTTGCACTTGATGTTCCCTCCTGTTAGAATAGCCTCCCCTTTCTCCTTCTTTAGTAACCAAGTTCCTTGCAATCTATAAACTCCACCAAAATATCAGCCCCTCTGGAAGACTTCCCTAAGCCCACAACGCAGAGTTCATATTAATACTAAAAGCCAATAACTTTGTAAGTTGTTGTCATGGACCATATACCTTGCTAACTACTTTACTCACATTTCCTCAATAAGCTCTTCATCATGACCCTCTATGCTTAGGTATTGGCATTATCTACATTTTGCAAAGATCGATACTGAGGCTTAGAGTAGTTTACCAAGTTCACAGAGCTGTATGATAGACAAAGACCTTAAACTCAGGGTTACCAGACTCTAGATTTTGTGCTTTTAACACTGCACTTTGGAATATTGTTAAAGAGCACCTTACATTTGGAATAATGAGAGACACTTGTGTTGATGTCATTATTGACCAAGACTCCCTTGCTAAATATTTGATAAAACTTAGGTAATGGGACAAATGCTGTTCTCCCTGATATCAATATACTGTTCCAAATACCTAGAAAGGAATTGAGTGTCTTTGTTGTGTTCCTGCTCTGAAACTATACTATGACATGACAGTAAAAAGTTTGAGTTGGAAACTGTCTCATAGTTTATCTGTTAAGCATATGATGTTCCTCTTGCTGCTGTGGTATTAAGATTGTTCATTCTGAAACTAGTGAGATTTAGGTCTAAATTCTACTTCTATCACACAGTGTTTATATTTGACTTTGACTAAGACATTTAAAGTTTACCAAATTCAATTTTTATCAGCATAATTAGATTAATAATTTTAAAATAAGTTTGCTTATTTTGAGTAATTTATTTCTTTAATTTTGGAAAATTTTAAACATATAAAATTAAATAGAAAGGTATAAGTTTACTTGTCCATCATCAAGTTTAAACAACAATTAACTTGACAATTATCTTCCTCCACTTCCTCAAAATTTGAGTTGTTTGAAGATTAATTATCTTAAAGGTATTTAAATTAGTGCCTGACAGATTATAGGTACTCAATTCAGATTGAATTAATACTATTTTACAGGAATGAAATGAGCATTGCCCAGTATTTCATGGGCCATTTTCGAACTGATTTTCTGTTTCTATTCAAAAAATTTTACTTTGAAAATTGGAAAGTAGAAAGTAAATGGGTGTCTTCTGTATGTTTTTTAAAAATACATTTTTATTGATTTCAGAGATGAAGGGAGGGGGAAAGAGAGATAGAAACATCAATGATGAGAGAGAATCATTGATTGGTTGTCTACTGCATGCCCCACACTGGGGATACAGCCCATAACCTGGGCATGTGCCCTGGCCAGGAATTGAACCGGGACCTCCTGGTTCATAAGTCGATGCTCAACCACTGAGCCACGCTGGCCAGGCCTGTGTTGTTTTTGTTGTTGTTGTTTCCTCCCTTTTAGTTGGAGGCCAGAGTCAAAAACAAGCCCAGGTAAAACTGGCTTAAAGTAAACAAAGACCGTCCATCAGAACTACAAGATTTTCCTTGTGGGTTTCCCAGATCTCCTTTTAACATGTGTTTCTGATCTCCACCCTCAGTTTCTCTGCCAGCACTCTCGGCTTTCCATATTTGGCTATTGCTTTCTCTTCCCAACCCTGGCACTCCTAGCTCTTCCTACTACTCCTCGGGACCTCTCTGTGCTGTTGGTCTCTCTTTTTTCTGCACTACAATGTGCTGTGGACTATAATGCCCTTGCAACCTATGGTGTGTTTTCTTACTTTCTCATTATGAGTTGGGCCCAAGTCTCCAACAAAAACTCTCCAGCTATTTTTCATTTTCTCCCCTGCTTTCTTGGCAATAGTACTAAGAGCCCTACATGAGAAACACTGTCTCTTCTCTTTAACAAAAGTTTCTTTTCTCTCCTAAATATACTGTTCATGTTCATAATACACCAAATGTTATAAAGAACCAAACAGACAGGAGAGGGCTGTTTCATGACTAGATGCCAGAAACATTTTGCTTGCACATGCATAATGGATGTCCAAACCAGGAGTTACTGAATCAGGACATGAAATTACGAAAAGAGAAAAAAGATATTTGCCTGCACTTACCCTTCTTTCGTGCATTATAATTTTGCTCTAGTTCACAAAGCTTTGACACACATTGTGTATATCCGCTGTGAGTACTGAAAAAGTCTCAAGGCAGTGTTTCACACAAAGCATGATAATATTCGGTACTTTTTATACTCATTTTTCTTATGTAATAGTGTCCATTTCAACTGTTCATGTAATGACCACAAATCTGAATAAACCCTAAGCTAAATTTTGCAGAAAGCTTTTATTCTTAGCCTCTAACCACTCCTAATTCATCTACATCCCTATTTTTACTCCATTTGAGACTCCATTTACTCCATATATTTATTTCAGTTCTTTACATCCTTACCCACAATCCATCAAAATACAAAATCAGAATGGAATTGATATCAGAACATTGGCTTTGGAACCAGTTCTGGTTTCAACACCAAGTCCTGGCAATTAGTAAGTATGATCCATAGTAAGTTACTTACTTCATTATTTAACTTATTTACTATCCCTTATCATTTTATTTTTCTCCTCTATAAATGGAGACAATAATAGTACCTAGTTCTCAAAAACCATTATGAGGATTGCATGAGATATTACATGCAAAGTGCCAGATACTTCTGTGATTGGATGGTGATGGGGAAGGTTTGAGATTAAGCCAGAGTCTTTCTTCTCTCAGAATATATAAGCCTAGAGTATGTATAGTATTTGTAACATGCAGCCAAGAAACCAAGGGAAGGCTGAGGCTTGGAAGCACAGCAACGGAAAAATTAGGGAAGGACCAAGAGCGAAGATGTGTTATAAGAGACCAAGGCTAAGATTATACATACCCTCATATTCCTAGTTTCTATGTACAGAGGCAGAAGTTGGACAGTGAAGAAGGTTAACAGGAAAAGAGTGGTTCATGTGAAATATGGGTTTGAGGAGAGCTCTACGAATATCCTGGAACAGCAAAAGACAAACAAGTGGGCCCTAGAGCAAATTAAGCATCAAATATCGCTGGAGACAAAAATGACAAAGCGGAAGCTGTCCTACTTCAGGCACATAAAGAGAAAGGCAGTGTTTTTTGAAAATTCAGTAATGCTTGGAAAAATAGAGAGCAGCAGGAGATGAGGGAGAACAAATATGGGATGGATTGACTCCATAAAAGAAGCCATAGGCATGAGTCTATAGGAGCTGAGCCGGTCTATCATGGACAAGACATTGTGGACATCACTCATTCATAGGGTTGCTAGGCGTCAGAGCCAACTCAGCAGCATGTAAAATACACATAATATGTATATAGTATATGGTATGTGTAAATAATTACATATTTGCATGTATGTGTATATACCTACCTATACATATGTATAGACATATGTGAGTGTATATTGTGTGTATAGCACATAGTATATAGTATGTATTATATATACACCTATGCATACTCATATACATACATGTACAAGTGAGTATATATATGAGTGCGTGTATATATATTTATGTATATGAGTTTGTGTATATACATACCCATATACACATATATGCCTACTTTTGTTAGAATAAAACGGTTTGGCATCTTCCCTCTTAAAGATAATGATGGGTGGGACTTTTTTTCATATTGTTGTTGGAAGAAATTAGTCCTGTTTTCTCTATCCCTAAAGCATGCTTTATAACACTTTACACATTTCTCCTATAAAGGAAGCCTGTTTCTAATGTATTGTTATCACACTTAATTTGCATCTTCAAAGTAAAAATGGACTTAACAGTGAGTGAGAAAAATTACTAACTTTAAAAGGAAAGTCATGGAATGGAAAAAAATTTAAAAAAATGTTTGGGAATATTTTCATCATTGTATGAGTTTGTTTTTAAAAACATTAAGTGGATCACCTATAACACCTGTCACATCTGGGTGTTTTATTATTTTATTCATTACTATTTTTATTTTATAATAATATAATAAATGGTAGTATATTGACCATTTATTTACTGTATACATAGATGAATATAAATAAAAGGCAGGTGTCTACTGAAACATTTTTATGATGATCAGTTTAGAAGACCTAAATTCTTTGAAACAACCTATTGACAAAGACACTACTGATATTGTTGTCAGGGCAACACTGAGACACTGAGGGAGGGTTGGGCTAGAGCAGGTCCTAGAAGGGTTATGTGGTATGATTTAGGGGTCACACTTTGCTCATTCATCCTCTGCAGTTCTTTGAGCTCTAGGACCTGAGTGACAACAATTGAATGTCTCTTCTCTTATTCCATTGTGGCTACCCGCAAAAGGACCTGAAATGATGCCATAGCACACAACACTGACTAGATATGAGACACTTGAAATTCAACACCAAAGGGGAACCAGTCATTCTCTCCGGTTCCATGCAGAGGGGAGTTGAATTGACTGCATCAGCCTCAATCACAAGCAACCTTTAATCTCAGTGTCTTGGAAAGCCTGTCATCCTCTCCAACTTGTTCTATAGAAGCGTTCCCATTTTTCCTGGTTGTCTGAAGACATTTTTTCCATTTATCAGCATTTCCATGCACTTTTGTCCTCCAACACTTATTGTGCAATCACATGTACAGGCTAGATGTAGATACTGCACAAAAATATGTGTCGTAATTAGTATGCTTAAGTGATGAGCTTTATTTTTTCAACGTCTATAGTCCTCTGCTATATTCTTTAACTTTCCCATTTTCTTCTCTATTATGACTAGGTTCCTGATACTCATTCTGGCAATATAGCAGATCTCCCTGTTTCATAATTGCCTTCCTCTCTATCAGACAGTAGTCCCCCCCACCCCTGCTTTCTCTCTCATCTCTCTGATTCATGTCTTTCCATTATGTGGGATCGGTCTAGCCTAGTACCATTGTCAGTTTATCTCATTTATTTATTTTTTCTCCTTTGACGCCTAGTCATTCCATGTTTTATGTTTTGTTTCCATTGATACATTAGCCGTGAACATTTCAGTAATGCCACATTCACTTGTAGATTATCTTCCCATGGTAGGCCCAGGGGAAATTGCTTCTTTGTCCTACTTATCTTTGAGACTACCTCACTATTAATGATAGTCTTAATAACTGAGCCTACTGGTCCAAAGAGATAATTTGAAAGAACCAATAGGTGGCAGACATTTGGTTTTATGAAAGGCAGAAATTGTTTCCCAGGGAGAACACCAGGTTCTTTCATTAGAAATGGCATGCAATTTTACTTTTCAAATGCTAAAGGACATGTATGTTATTCAGACCAGGTGTCATTCATGCTGTGACAGATTCTGCCTTGTATACTGTAGTAATAGTTGAGTTTTTCACAATGCCATTGCTCCTTCACACGTTTCCCCCCCCCCATTTTTATGAGAGAGGCAAAAGCAGGGTTACAGTTGTATGAGAAACATAGTTTATTCTTGTATTATTATTTTTTAATTATTACATTATTTTCTATATGAACAATTATAAACCTACCCACCTTCCATAGTTTTTAAGGTTAGTATGCATAAGATAAATTTCTTAGAGGCCTCTTAAATATCTTTCTTTATATTTTCAACCTTTGAACCAGAAGCAAAAATAATAGTTATAACTTACTTTGCAAGCCTCCACCTTCTTTACTACTTGCTGCACAAAAGGGTTAGTACCTCTTTCTCTTGAAAAGTCCCAATTCCCTATTTCAGCTTTCCTTCTTCTAAGAAATGATCTGGTAGCTGAAATACTTACTTTTGCAACTATTCCTGGTGTCTTATTCTCCAGCTTACTTATTGCTCCTAGCCCTCTACTGCTTTCTCCACTTTCCTCTATAATCTTCGTAGTTTTTCTGTCTCCCTCTTTTACTCTTGGCATCTTTCTTCAGAGTGCAAGGGAAAAGAGTGGTAGAGTGTGCTTTGTTTTTGTTTAAATCATTGCTCTATTGGCTCCATGCAGTCATTCTTTTCATGACTTTCATGTAGCAAATCTCTGCAAAAGCTTTACAGTTGGAGTTCATCAGCAGGGATATTTTTCAGCACCTGGCGTTTCCCAAGTGCTCATGTAGCTGAGCAACTCTCTCTCAAGTACCTTGCTATTTCCCAAGTCCTCAAAATGGCCTGCCATGAGCTTGCTTAAACACTACAGCTTCTGTATGCTGTATGGTGGTCAGCACATTTTTCTCAGTGCTCCTGCCTTGCCTTAAAAGCCTGATTATTTTTTCCTTTTCTGCAAAAAGGTATGATTTCTTATATTTGTTGTTTCCGCCAGTCAATGGCATTATAACAATAAGGACATGGGGAACTGAGATCTGTGGAGTCTGACACATCTGCATGTGGACCCTGCCTAGCTTTGCCACTGATGAGTTGGGACACCATCAGGATTAATTAACTACTCTTATCCTTAGATTCTCCATCGGTGAAGTGTGAATAATAACAGTGTCTCAATCCCAGGGTTAGCTGAAGAACTTTATGTGACTGTGTATGTGATTATGTTGGATACATGGAGAGTGTTCAAGAAATGTGCCTAGTATTTTTTTTATATAATATCAGGCACATTTCTTGGATGTGCCTAATATGAATCTGGAGCTTTTCCCAATATCTCACAGTTTCTATTTCTCTAAACAAATAAGCAAATGAAATACATGCTCATATTATATCAATGTTTTATTTTCCCTATCATAACTTATCCATTTAGACCTGTTAGTTTGTTCTCTTTTTTTCTTTTTTCTTTTGGAGAGGGCACCCAGATATTTGGTAGTTTGTTCTTATCCTATCTAATAAAAGAGAAACATGGTAATTAGCCATACGGCCGCTACCCTTCCCATTGGCTAATCAGGCAAATAAGCAAATGAAATACATGTTCATATTATATCAGTGTTTTATTTTCCCTATCATAACTTATCCATTTAGACTTGGTAGTTTGTTCTCTTTTTTTCTTTTTTTTTCTTTTTTCTTTTGAAGGGGGCACCTGGATATTTGGTAGTTTGTTCTTATCTAAGTATATGTGTCTTTCAACTCTTTATTGGTAGATCTTTAACATTTCTTACGTTTTAATAAAATACTTGAAAAATACGACAATTAAAATTATCCGTAATTTAATCATGCATCTATATCTACATATGGTTTATATACAGTGTGTATATGACATATGTGTATGTACATATTTGGGTGTGTATACATACTTATAGTTAAACTAGAGGCCTGTTGCATGAAAAGAATCGTGCAATAGGCTTTCCCTTCCTCTGGCTGCTGGCACCAGTTTTCCTCTGGCACCCCGGGACCCAGACCTTCACTCTGGCCACCGCCTTCCATCTTCGCTCTGGACACAGTCTTCGCTGTGGCTGGAGCCTTCAGTCTTTGCTCCTCACTCCAGCGGGAGTCTTCAGTCTCCAGCCAGACCTTCTCCTGTAGCTCCTTCCGCCCCCCACACTCCCCCTCATAGCTTGATCGCTGCTTTGCCTGCAGACCTCGCCGACGGGCTCCTGGGTCCCGGGGTGCCACCTTGCCTCTGGCCCGGCTTTCTGACCAAGATCACGGCCACAGGCAAGGCGGCTCCTGGGTCCCGGGGGTGCCGCCTTGCCTGTGGCCCAGCTTTCCAATCCCAATCACCGGCTGGGGGGTGGGCAAAGGCGGCCCTGCCACCTGGCTCTTGCCTGCCGCCTGTGTTTCCGATCACCATTCTTCCGTCCTTCCCCTTTCGCCTCCCATCATTGCACCTACATATGCAAATTAAGCACCATTTTTGTTGGCCGTTAACGGCCATCTTTCTTGGCAGTTAATTTGCATATCGCCATGATTAGCCAATGGGAAGCATAGCGAAGGTATGGTCAATTACCCTGTTTGTCTTTTATTAGATAGGATTTTATTTAAATTTATGTTCCTCCAATGTCATCACCAAGAGAAAACTCTTTTTTTCATAAATTTAAAGTGAATCTAGCTAGTCAGTATGCTATGCTTATAGGTATATATTATTTGCACCTGTACTTTTGTTTTTAGAATATACTTATAATATTCTTCATTTATGTGAATAATTTATGCCCATTACTTAGGCCATTTTCCCTTTATTTTTGCTTCATATTTACACAACTTTCCTGCAGGTTTTAAATAATTAATTACTAATAGTAAAATTAAACCTACAAGGTATATATGTTTCACTTAGAATTTTCAAAATATTTTTTCACATAAATTATCTCATGCAGTTCCCACTGCCATGCTGTGATATGGGCAAAAATGCCACTGTTTAACAAGTCAAGCTACTGTTAGTCACAGGGTTAAAACTGTGGCTCCCAAGCTGACCTGGGGCCTTTGGATCTCAAATCCCAGGCACATCCTGAGGCAAGTCCATAGCGGTACCAAATTGCTGGTTGTGTGTTTTCCCACCATCTCCTACAGCCTGCCATGAGATTGACACTCCATCTTTACATCACCTATATCACTTTATATCTAAAAATGTGCTCAGTTAATTTTCAAGGTCATTCCAAAACTTCTGTCTTCTCAAAATTAACTTCTCCCATACCAAATGGGATCTAAAATGAGTGCATTACCTCATTTTCTTAAACCCAACAGTAGTTGTATTTTCTCTAAACAGAGCTCATTCACATTGTTTGCATTTTTCAAATGTAAACACTAGGAGGACTCTGGGAGTAGGCAGTAAAATAATGTATCAGTTACAGTTACGAGCTCTGGAGCTCCGTTGCTTGAGTTCAATCCAGATTCTGAGACTTCTTAGCTGTGTCACTTTTGTCTAGTCCTCAATTTCCCTGTCTGTGAAATGATAATAATACAGCCTATGCAGAAGGTCTAGAAGAGGTCCACTTCTTGGGAAGACATCTGTCTACTTGATTGGACACACTAGCATCTAGAAATTACCAGCGCTCACACTCCGTTTAAAACTCCACTGTCCTAGGAATAAAATCCAAGTCTTAAAACAACTGCCAGGCAGCATAAGTTGGACTCAGCTAGACCTCTAGTCTTATCTCTGCTAACGAACCTCATTGTACCCTCAAGAGAATAGAGCCCCTCTTCTACGCTGGGCTCTCACTAATGCTGTTCAAATTTCTCCTCTCCTCCTCTGATCCACTCCTGCCCTTAACTAAACTTACCCTTTAAGTATCAGCTTAAATATAGGTTACAAACTTCTGTGTTCAACCACGTTTTTCTATGTAGTCAAGACAAGATTACACAAGAATCTAGTTTCAAACATCTCTTTTAAAGTGAGGACTTGGACATATTTTGGTCCAAGTTTATACATGGCAGCTGGAATCATTAGCTGATGAATAAATAAGCTTTTAGGTGGGTGTGAAAGCTTTAAAACTCATTCAAATATATTCACATGCACTTGGAACCCGGATTCATTCAGGTACATCACTTGTTTCTTAGCATAGGGTTACTTGGTGTCAATCTCTAGCTAAAATTTTGCTTCCTCAAAAGTGTCTTTGAACCCTTGACATAGGTACTTCCTGAAAGTATTCCTCAGCACCCTATAAACATCCTTCAACGTATTTAGCATAATTTCAAAAGGGGCATTTTTTTCCAGGGATATAATTATAATAATGTATATGTACTCCCACTAGATTATACTTTTTACGAGGGCCAAGATTTTTATCTGACCCAGCATTCTATACTTACATCAAACACTCAGCCGGGTCTGTGCTGCATTCTTGCCAACAGTGTTTGAGAGTCCAGTATATACATGCCAGACACTGATCTAGTGTCTCAGTGGGGAGGTGATGAATGATTGAATGAATTGACAACCCAACATAGAATCCCTAGATGGAAGCCCTAAGAGTAAAGAGGCAAGTTTAGGTAAATCATTGGTTTCAAAGTATGCCACACCACAGAAGGAATGATCAATTTCATTAATAAGTTCAGTTTAGCCATTGAAAGGCACATTTCCTTGCTGTCTGCTCCTGTTAGAGACTGTTTTCATGGTTGTAATGTTGAACCGTGTTTCTTTCATTCATGTCAGGAAAATAAAGGAT
This sequence comes from Myotis brandtii, assembly GCF_000412655.1. NCBI lineage: Eukaryota > Metazoa > Chordata > Mammalia > Chiroptera > Vespertilionidae > Myotis > Myotis brandtii. Next base: position 300,695 of record NW_005354966.1, read on the forward strand.
TTACAAGAAACTAGTCACCTATGCAATCTGGCACTAATCACAAATGTTCTTCTAGTTTGAATTTAGAGCATCTGTCCTCAGGAGCATATACATATGTTAGCAGAGATTCCAGAGAAGCAAACCCACCTCTCTAACATGATATTTTTGTTTTTAACAGCCTGCACACCTAACTCATTCCTTCCAGAGGACAAAAAACAACCTAATGAAATAACTAGAGAAATACTAGAGAGTAATCAGGTAAAATACACACAGGGCTGGTTCCTCAGTCCCTTCTTTTGGAATAAAATAAAGGAAAAAAAAGGAAGTGATGATCAGATGTATGTGGCAAATATTCACTATGCCTTGGGGATTTTGGAAGATGCAGCATGATCACAGGGTTAAAGTTACTAGTAAAATACACATTAGCTATTCATATTCTTTTTAAAAATATATATATATTTTATTGATTTTTTACAGAGAGGAAGGGAGAGGGATAGAGAGTTAGAAACATCAATGAGAGAGAAACATCGATCAGCTGCCTCCTGCACACTCCCTACTGGGGATGTGCCTGCAACCAAGGTACATGCCCTTGACCGGAATCGAACCTGGGACCCTTTAGTCAGCAGGCTGACGTTCTATCCACTGAGCCAAACCGGTGAGGGCACTATTCATATTCTTATATTTAACACTTGTTTCTGGAAGCACTAGAATAACTTTTTGAGTGGCATTGGCTTTCTCACTTTAATGATCATTACTGGATGTTTTCAAAATGCCAGACAGCACTTAGAGTAGTACATGCATTATCAGTTTTTAATTGTAGAACCATGTTAAAGTGCACAAAACCTGCCCATTTTACAGATGACACAATGAAGGCCCAGATGAGGTCCACCAATAGAGGAAATGAGATTTGATCGCAGGTCTTTCTCAAAACTCCTAGCCTCTATTTGAGACAGCCTCCAAAATCCATGTTAGTGGAGGACCTTGAATTACAAAGAAAAGGAAAGCATATGTTTAATTTCTTTCATGTGTGATTTATTCACTTAGCATGGTATTCTTAAGATTCATCCATGTTGTTGCAACTGGCAGCATTTCATCTCTGCTTCTGGCTCAGTAGTTTTCCATTGTGTACATGTACCACAACGTCTTTATCCAGTCATCCTGGGAGGGACACTTCAGTTGTTTCCGTGTCTTGGCCACTGTGAATAAAGATGCAATAAATGTAATTTAAAAAGAAAAAAAAAAGAGAGAAAGAATAAGATAAATCCATGATTTATATTTTACCCAGTGCCAAATTGTCCCTACATCATTCCTGTTTAGTCTTAGAATATAAAGTTAATATATATTACCACTGGTTTAAACAATATTAAAGCTTCTAAGTTTATCAAGTACACTAATTGTACTTCTGTTTTGGTAGCAATAATACCATTTTCACGCGGAAACATTTTTAAATTGAACACAGATAATTGTGGCAGCAAAGCTTGAATTTTGTAAAAAGTCTGATAGCTTTTTCTTGTAGAGAAAGTGTTCATATTTTGGAACATGGGATCCCTTACAGTTTTGATGTTCATGTGCACATAAATTTTGAGTCTGTTTTAGAAATTTGAAGC
>NW_005354966.1:318015-351290 GCF_000412655.1 Myotis brandtii
GCCATCTTTCTTGGCAGTTAATTTGCATATCGCCCTGATTAGCCAATGGGAAGCGTAGCGAAGGTATGGTCAATTACCCTGTTTGTCTTTTATTAGATAGGATTTTATTTAAATTTATGTTCCTCCAATGTCATCACCAAGAGAAAACTCTTTTTTTCATAAATTTAAAGTGAATCTAGCTAGTCAGTATGCTATGCTTATAGGTATATATTATTTGCACCTGTACTTTTGTTTTTAGAATATACTTATAATATTCTTCATTTATGTGAATAATTTATGCCCATTACTTAGGCCATTTTCCCTTTATTTTTGCTTCATATTTACACAACTTTCCTGCAGGTTTTAAATAATTAATTACTAATAGTAAAATTAAACCTACAAGGTATATATGTTTCACTTAGAATTTTCAAAATATTTTTTCACATAAATTATCTCATGCAGTTCCCACTGCCATGCTGTGATATGGGCAAAAATGCCACTGTTTAACAAGTCAAGCTACTGTTAGTCACAGGGTTAAAACTGTGGCTCCCAAGCTGACCTGGGGCCTTTGGATCTCAAATCCCAGGCACATCCTGAGGCAAGTCCATAGCGGTACCAAATTGCTGGTTGTGTGTTTTCCCACCATCTCCTACAGCCTGCCATGAGATTGACACTCCATCTTTACATCACCTATATCACTTTATATCTAAAAATGTGCTCAGTTAATTTTCAAGGTCATTCCAAAACTTCTGTCTTCTCAAAATTAACTTCTCCCATACCAAGAAGGGATCTAAAATGAGTACATTACCTCATTTTCTTAAACCCAACAGTAGTTGTATTTTCTCTAAACAGAGCTCATTCACATTGTTTGCATTTTTCAAATGTAAACACTAGGAGGACTCTGGGAGTAGGCAGTAAAATAATGTATCAGTTACAGTTACGAGCTCTGGAGCTCCGTTGCTTGAGTTCAATCCAGATTCTGAGACTTCTTAGCTGTGTCACTTTTGTCTAGTCCTCAATTTCCCTGTCTGTGAAATGATAATAATACAGCCTATGGTATAGAAATAATAAATACTCAAGATCGTAAAACATTTAACAGTTTTAAACATTAATATTTAAACATTAATAGTATTTGGCTCATAATGTGTGCTAAGAACATGATAACCAAAATTACTATTGTGATGAAAATAGGACACAAGGAAGTCAGATAGCTTTCCCAGGTAGTATTACAGATGACCATAAAGATCATTTCCTGTCCAAGCCAATGTGCTTTGCACTGAACAGTTTTGTATTAGCTGTCAAATAGTGAGAAATGATACTTCTGCATAGAGTGAATGTCAGAATTACTGTGTTCTTTTAGTGTTCCTATGATTGTAAATAAATTTATAAGTCTGCATGCAGATATTTGAACATAATGAATCACAGTTACACTGATACTAGTATAGTCAATGCATAGTCTAATATATATCTTCTATATTACTTATGCATTAACACATTTATTTCTGTAATTGTTACACTCTTTAGAATGTCTGCTAAAGCAAATTTTGATAGACGAGTGCTACTATAATGTTGTAATGTGGACTTCTTAGAATAATGAAAATATAGAGAGAGGTAGTATGGATTTGTAGAAAGAGATAGAGGCTAGTAGCTGCTGGGGTTCCATTTCTATCTGTCCCTAAATGTTTGATATATTTGATACATAGATTAATATATTTAGATCTGTCCTTTGCCTCTTAACATGGGAGGTCTTGGGTAGGTCATCTCCAAAATTACTGTCAGCTATGACATCTTGGATTCTGTCTGAATAATTTAGAACTTCATCATTACCATCATTGATAAGTGTGAAGTGAACAGGGAAAGTGTTGTTTTAAAATTCTGACCCTGAATGGCAGAAGGTCTAGAAGAGGTCCACTTCTTGGGAAGACATCTGTCTACTTGATTGGACACACTAGCATCTAGAAATTACCAGCGCTCACACTCCGTTTAAAACTCCACTGTCCTAGGAATAAAATCCAAGTCTTAAAACAACTGCCAGGCAGCATAAGTTGGACTCAGCTAGACCTCTAGTCTTATCTCTGCTAACGAACCTCATTGTACCCTCAAGAGAATAGAGCCCCTCTTCTACGCTGGGCTCTCACTAATGCTGTTCAAATTTCTCCTCTCCTCCTCTGATCCACTCCTGCCCTTAACTAAACTTACCCTTTAAGTATCAGCTTAAATATAGGTTACAAACTTCTGTGTTCAACCACGTTTTTCTATGTAGTCAAGACAAGATTACACAAGAATCTAGTTTCAAACATCTCTTTTAAAGTGAGGACTTGGACATATTTTGGTCCAAGTTTATACATGGCAGCTGGAATCATTAGCTGATGAATAAATAAGCTTTTAGGTGGGTGTGAAAGCTTTAAAACTCATTCAAATATATTCACATGCACTTGGAACCCGGATTCATTCAGGTACATCACTTGTTTCTTAGCATAGGGTTACTTGGTGAGGTGGGTGTAAAGCTTTAAAACTCATTCAAATATATTCACATGCACTTGGAACCCGGATTCATTCAGGTACATCACTTGTTTCTTAGCATAGGGTTACTTGGTGTCAATCTCTAGCTAAAATTTTGCTTCCTCAAAAGTGTCTTTGAACCCTTGACATAGGTACTTCCTGAAAGTATTCCTCAGCACCCTATAAACATCCTTCAACGTATTTAGCATAATTTCAAAAGAGTCATTTTTTTCCAGGGATATAATTATAATAATGTATATGTACTCCCACTAGATTATACTTTTTACGAGGGCCAAGATTTTTATCTGACCCAGCATTCTATACTTACATCAAACACTCGGCCAGGTCTGTGCTGCCTTCTTGCCAACAGTGTTCGAGAGTCCAGTATATACATGCCAGACACTGATCTAGTGTCTCAGTGGGGAGGTGATGAATGATTGAATGAATTGACAACCCAACATAGAATCCCTAGATGGAAGCCCTAAGAGTAAAGAGGCAAGTTTAGGTAAATCATTGGTTTCAAAGTATGCCACACCACAGAAGGAATGATCAATTTCATTAATAAGTTCAGTTTAGCCATTGAAAGGCACATTTCCTTGCTGTCTGCTCCTGTTAGAGACTGTTTTCATGGTTGTAATGTTGAACCGTGTTTCTTTCATTCATGTCAGGAAAATAAAGGATTTACAAGAAACTAGTCACCTATGCAATCTGGCACTAATCACAAATGTTCTTCTAGTCTGAATTTAGAGCATCTGTCCTCAGGAGCATATACATATGTTAGCAGAGATTCCAGAGAAGCAAACCCACCTCTCTAACATGATATTTTTGTTTTTAACAGCCTGCACACCTAACTCATTCCTTCCAGAGGACAAAAAACAACCTAATGAAATAACTAGAGAAATACTAGAGAGTAATCAGGTAAAATACACACAGGGCTGGTTCCTCAGTCCCTTCTTTTGGAATAAAATAAAAGAAAGGAAAAAAAAGGAAGTGATGATCAGATGTATGTGGCAAATATTCACTATGCCTTGGGGATTTTGGAAGATGCAGCATGATCACAGGGTTAAAGTTACTAGTAAAATACACGTTAGCTATTCATATTCTTTTTAAAAATATATATATTTTATTGATTTTTCGCAGAGAGGAAGGGAGAGGGATAGAGAGTTAGAAACATCAATGAGAGAGAAACATCGATCAGCTGCCTCCTGCACACTCCCTACTGGGGATGTGCCTGCAACCAAGGTACATGCCCTTGACCGGAATCGAACCTGGGACCCTTTAGTCAGCAGGCTGACGTTCTATCCACTGAGCCAAACCGGTGAGGGCACTATTCATATTCTTATATTTCACACTTGTTTCTGGAAGCACTAGAATAACTTTTTGAGTGGCATTGGCTTTCTCACTTTAATGATCATTACTGGATGTTTTCAAAATGCCAGACAGCACTTAGAGTAGTACATGCATTATCAGTTTTTAATTGTAGAACCATGTTAAAGTGCACAAAACCTGCCCATTTTACAGATGACACAATGAAGGCCCAGATGAGGTCCACCAATAGAGGAAATGAGATTTGATCGCAGGTCTTTCTCAAAACTCCTAGCCTCTATTTGAGACAGCCTCCAAAATCCATGTTAGTGGAGGACCTTGAATTACAAAGAAAAGGAAAGCATATGTTTAATTTCTTTCATGTGTGATTTATTCACTTAGCATGGTATTCTTAAGATTCATCCATGTTGTTGCAACTGGCAGCATTTCATCTCTGCTTCTGGCTCAGTAGTTTTCCATTGTGTACATGTACCACAACGTCTTTATCCAGTCATCCTGGGAGGGACACTTCAGTTGTTTCCGTGTCTTGGCCACTGTGAATAAAGATGCAATAAATGTAATTTAAAAAGAAAAAAAAAAGAGAGAAAGAATAAGATAAATCCATGATTTATATTTTACCCAGTGCCAAATTGTCCCTACATCATTCCTGTTTAGTCTTAGAATATAAAGTTAATATATATTACCACTGGTTTAAACAATATTAAAGCTTCTAAGTTTATCAAGTACACTAATTGTACTTCTGTTTTGGTAGCAATAATACCATTTTCACGCGGAAACATTTTTAAATTGAACACAGATAATTGTGGCAGCAAAGCTTGAATTTTGTAAAAAGTCTGATAGCTTTTTCTTGTAGAGAAAGTGTTCATATTTTGGAACATGGGATCCCTTACAGTTTTGATGTTCATGTGCACATAAATTTTGAGTCTGTTTTAGAAATTTGAAGCAAATGGAAATGTTTAAAATAACGATGGAACAAAAATTTAGAATGCAATATATTAAACATGTACTGTCTGCAAAGGAAATAAAATAATTATCCTGAATTTATTTGTAATGGACCTTAGTGGAGCTAAGCAGCATATGTGATGTGACCACATGTTGTGCTAACCATAAATCAGAACACTATCAACCAGAGCTTCTTAACCTGGGGCCACGATATTTAGTGGGGAATCCATGCATTTGAGAAATATCATTCACTCTCTTTGGATAAGGGGAAAGAGGAAAAGAGTTTATGATAATTTTTTTTTCTTACCTGTATTAGCCAGGCATTTTGCTAGGCACAAAGGTCATCCTAAGTTCTTACTGAATTTTTTAAATTAACTTATTTTTAAATAATTTCAAACCTAAGGAAAAGTTGCAAAAACAGTACAAAGAGCTCCCAAATTCCCTTCAACCAATTAATTTTTTTCCTTGAACTGTTATTGCAACTTTGAACATTTTTTTAAAAATAAGACTACTTTTTAAAAGCACTTTTAGGTTTACAGCAAGGTTGAGGAGAAGGTACAGGGATTTCCCATCACCCTGGCTCCCCTACACACAGGAAGGAAATATCATTCAATCTTTATGTACTTTTGCATTATTCTGGGGGGAAGGTCCTTCTTTTTCAAAGATGGTCAAAGAGATCTGTGATTCGCTCCAAACTAAGCACTAAAGATGAAGGAATGAAATTATGTATGACACTAACATTGTGGGAATATGTAATGTAGGAGAATGTTTTTGAAGTAGTATTGATTTTAAAAACGCAGGAAAAATATATAGTAAGAAATTTTACCTCCAATAAATAGAATTTATAGAAGATTAAAGATGTACCATAATATTAATAGTGGTCATCTCTTTGTTACTGATTATTATCTCTTCTATTTATTTCATAAAGTTTTTAAAATGTAATTTTTAAAGTTTTCTAAAATAATATTTTCACATTATATTAGAAAAATCAATATCATAATTTAAAGATATTTAAATAAATGATATAAAATAAAATATCTCCAATATAATTCCTCACCATACCAGATTCTCCTGAGGAAAATGGACTATTTATTTATCCAGGAAATTTGGTTCTAATAAAAAAATCTCTTCTGATACATCTAATCTGAGCAGATATTCTTATCCTGCTGGTACTGTAGGGAATGCAAATATTCATCATTAATGTATGTATTAGACTCAATTCCCCAATACTTTACAGTTAGAAAAACTGGTCTTTATGTACTCAAAGTTCTTTGATGAAAGGGGATGTTTATTGTATGTTTTTTATTAACAACCTGATTTGTAATATCCAAATTAGATTTTGAAAAGCTTTCTTATTCCAAATTGGCAGTCATTTAAGGACTAGAGGCCCAGTGCACAAAATCCATGCACTGGTAGGGTCCCTAGGCCTGGCCATCGATCAGGGCCAATTGGGGCCTTCTGGTTGACTACCGGAGCCTCCCTTCCCCGGCTGCTGGCTTCCAGCCGGGGCCTTCCTTTGTTCCATGCCCCCCTGGTGGTCAGTGCACGTCATAGCAAGCTATCAGACTCCTGGTCTTTGGTCAAACTCCTGAGGGACACTTTGCATATTAGCTAGATAGATAGATAGATAGATAGATATAGATATAGATATAGATATAGATATAGATAGATATAGATACTAGGAACACAAAATGCTGGCATCACCCAATGTATCATCTCCTGTGAGATCCTATACCTTCTTACAAGGCTTCATTTTATTTAAACCTATGGAAATTTTTGAGAATAAATTTGCATTCTACAATACATCTTCTAAATGCAACAGAAATTGCTTAAACTATGATTATGTTTATTTTTTATAACATCAAGCTTTTACATTCACTTTATTTTAGAGGGACATTTTAAAGCTATATTACAAAATGGCTATTTGACTGACTATATAGTAAACAATCTTTTTTTAATGGCAGGATAATTGTTTGGTCATTATATTGTTAATTGCAATCACATATCTTTAGAACTGGATGGGACCTCAGAGGTTATCTGTATTTCCCCATATGATACCTAAGGCATCTTCAAGTTCCTCTAACATCTCCTTGAACACCTTGAGTGATGTAGAATGTATTATCTTATTTGGCAGAATTTTCTGAATCATATAATTTGAATTTTAGATAAAATTATCTAGTGTATTAATCTTGATGTTTTATAGATGTTTGTGATTAATTTTTGTCCTGTCTCTTAGGGTAATATGAAATGAGTCTCTTCATTCTTTCACATCCTAGATGGAAAGGAATCACTGTAAGCTACAGTAAACGAGTATAAATTAGCTTAGCAAAAAAGCAATTTGTTGACTCGAGTTTTGTCCTAAAGTGTGTGGCATAATTAGGGGCTGGGATTCCTATCTGGAAAACTCTCCCAGTGCAGAATAATAGTCTTATTCATAAAAAGAATAGTTACACTTAAAAATAATTTTCTCTGTTTTATACACTGTTTAACTGTATTGAATTAACAGTAAATTAAAACCCTTATGTTAATATGTTTCTTTATGTTTTCTTCTTACTTATATCGATCTTATCTGTTGTGAATTTCCTTTTAGAACTAAATTATGAGATTTATAATTATTATATTTTATCTTGTATAATATAGAGTATGATGATAACTGATAAATATCTTCTGGGATTTTCATGCTGCCATTCAATACATTAGTTATTCTTCTCAGGATTGAATCATTATAAATTTTATGGATAAACAATTCTGTCATTAGATGTTATAATGCATATAGCTCACTTGACATTAAGAGTATCTGAAGCAAACTACAATTTTATTCAAAACATTATTAAAAGGGTTGAATTGGATGGAGCACAAGATAAGACTTTGTCACATAACTTTACTCTTTTATAATATTGACCTGACATTCAGCTAATCATTGCGACCATCAACTTTAAGTCTCATCCAGGCTTTGTTTTGCCAGCTTGGGAAGAAGAAAAAGACTTATCAAGCTTGGCGCGCGCACGCACGCGCGCACCCCCCCCTCCCCCCCACACACACACATTTGCGTTTCCATTATTATTTTACTTTACTTTTCAAGTGAAAAATATTTTATCTTGCATTTAGTATTGTTTGTAATCAGAAGTTTCTTATTTGGCACACTTTAAGCTATTATATTCGGAGAAAACAGAAATGTGTTAATATGGCATTATAGTTCTCAGTTACCATTTCCATTTTAGGTGCTTAAGAAATGTCTACTTAATAATTTATTTGCTCGGAAGCTCTATTGATTTCCTCATCTGTGGTTTACAGATTCTACCTTCTAGGCATCTGACTAATCCTTCTAGTATCTATTTGACTTTCCATGATGACATGGAGGTCACACTGGGAAGCTGTGATGTACTACCCACGTCCCCCTTCAGGACTGATGAACTTACTCCTCACAACTTGCTGGCAAACAGTCCTCACCTGTCAGCACTGACAAGAAATGTCCCTCAGCTAAGAGAGATGCCTCACCCAAAGCCGTGCCCTTTTTCTGGGACGGCCTTCATCTCTAGACTCCTCCATATTGCAGTACAAAGACACAGCCCTTGTGACAAGCGGATAGAGCTGAGGGGCATCCTAGCACAGAGCTCTCCATGGGGTTTGCTGAGGTCTTTGTTGTAACTACTTGGCAGCCAACTCCTCTTTGTCCAAGCCTGCCTCCTTTCTTTCTGTTTTACTAGTACCTGTGCTGATCCCAAGAACACTCCCTAATAAACTGTGTTCATGTTGCTCTCCATCTCGCAGTCTGCTTCTCAGGACACTCAACTTGGACCAGTTTCCCAAACCAAGTCCGATTTCTCATCTCTAAATGCTCAGAACAATGACAAACCATTTTCACCCTTTAACTCTCTCTAGTCTTACTGGATATTTACTTCTTTCTTAAATGTTTTTGTTCCATTTTTCAGTCATATCTGAGCAACACAAAAAGCATTTTTAGATCACTAGAGGTTATTGTTACTGGATAGCTAAAGAGGAATGTTACCCAAAGTTTTATTATCTTAACCTTTTGAGTATTAGTGCAATGTTGATATGATAGCATGGATGAAGATAATGAGTCAAAAAATGGAGAGGGTATGATTTCTAGAATGTTCTATTTTTTAGTGATGTTATTCACAGTTAGCATCAGGCTTTTTTCTCTCAAAATCAATGCCATGTATTCATTAAGTGGTTTTCAAACTATTAGAATTAATTAAAACTCCAATAACTAACTGCTTATAAATAGAGTAATATATAATTTTCTTAGATAGCAACAATAGCTAGTTTTAAAATAAAATTGTAGTAAAAGATCTTAGCCAAAGTAAAATCCAAATTAAGAATATCTAAAAATAAATGTAAAAAAAGGGCCCCATAGGAAGAAAACTATAAAATTTTATGAGATGCATGAAGATACAAATATATAAGGAGACAAAGTTATGATTCACAGAATTTTATTTTGGGGGAAAAATCAATGCTTTAAAAATTAATCTATATTTATACAACTAGAGTCCCGGTGCATGAAATTCGTGCACTTGAGGGGGGGTTTCCTCAGCCCAGCCTGCACCCTCTCGCAGTCCAGGAGCCCTCATGAGATGTCCAACTAACAGAAGATATGAATATATAAGGAGACAAAGTTATGATTCACAGAATTTTATTTTGGGGGAAAAATCAATGCTTTAAAAATTAATCTATATTTATACAACTAGAGTCCCGGTGCATGAAATTCGTGCACTTGAGGGGGGGTTTCCTCAGCCCAGCCTGCACCCTCTCGCAGTCCAGGAGCCCTCATGAGATGTCCAACTAACAGATGTCCATGAGGGGGAGCAGGCCAAAGCCATCAGTCAGACATCCTTAGCATTGCTGCAGAGGCAGGAGAGGCTCCCACTACTGCCGCTGCAAGTGCTCCCTCTGTGGGAGTGCACTGACCACCAGGGGGCAGCTCCTGCATTGAGCGTCTACCCCGTGATGGTCAGTGCATGTCATAGTGACCGGTCATTCCACTGTCAGGCCGAAACCAGCTCTCCGACATCCCCCTAGGGGTCCCGGATTGCGAGAGGGCGCAGGCCAGGCCGGGAGACCCCACCAGTGCACGATCAGGGCCGGGGAGGGACACAGGAAATTGGCCAACTGGGGAGGGTTTGTGGGGGAGGGCTCCAGGGCATGTCTGGCACTTCTCGTTCAGTCCGGATCAGCCGGACCCCAGTAGCAAGCTAACCTACCGATCAGAGTGTCTGCTCCTGGTGAATGTCATAGCAAGCAGTTGAGCGGCCTTAGCATATCAGTAGCATATTACACTTTGATTGGTTTGAATTTAGTGAACTGGGGGGGAGTGTCCCTCAGCCCAGCCTGCACCCTCTCCAATCTGGGACCCCTTGGGGGATGTCTGACTAAACTGGCAGTCCAACATCCCTCTCACAATCCGGGACTGCTGGCTCCCAACCACTTGCCTGCCTGCCTGCTTGATTGCCCCTAACCACTCCCCTGCCAGCCTGTTTGATGCCTAACTGCTCCCCTGCTAGTCCAATTGTCCCTAACTGCCCTCCCCTGCTGGCCTGGTCCCCCCTAACTGTCCTCCCCTGCAGGCCTGGTCGCCCCCAACTGCCCTCCCCTGCTGGCCCGGTCGCCCCTAACTGTCCTCCCCTGTTGGCCCGGTCGCCCACAACTGCCCTCCCCTGCCAGCCATCTTGTGGCTGTGGGAGCCACCACCTTTGAGGGTGGGGCAGTCATTAGCATATTCCCTCCTTATTGGCTGTGGGTGCTGCCATCTTTGAGGGTGGGGTAGTCAATTAGCATATTCCCTCCTTATTGGCTGTGGGCACTGCCATCTTTGCTATGGCATGAAGGTAAATTAGCATATTCCCTCTTTATTAGATAGGATTATCAGATAGTGATAAAAAAATTCATGCATTTTTTTTGACAAATTTCAGTTAGATTAATACCTGTGCAAGAACACAGAGATTTTCAGGAAAAAGAGAGTCATAAATGGAGATTTACCAAAATATATATTAAAATATCTTTTTATCCTATATAATTAAAGCCTAATATGCAAATTGACCAAACAGCAGAACAGCCAGTCGCTATGACACGCACTGACCACCAGGGGGCAGATACTCAAAGCAGGAGCTGCCCCCAGCCCACAGGCCCCAGGCCAGGCAAGGCGAGTGCTAGTGGGACGGGGCCAGCCAGCGAGCAGGAGGTAACCACAGAGGGAGGCAACCATAGAGGGAGGCAACCAGCGGTGGCAGCAGGGGGTGGGGTCGGCCAGTGGGCAGCGCCAGGCTGGCCAAGGCGGGTGTCAGTGGGGGCCCTCTGATCACCTTGCAGGTCACTCCACAGATAAGCACTGATCGCTGGCCAGGCCTAGGGACCCTACCCGTGTATGAATTTCGTGTACTGGGCCTCTAGTATATTATAATGTTTTTAAGTTGATTAATTAATAAATGCAGATTGATACTAGAAACATATACATTTAAAATGATAGCTACTGAAAGGATAATATCTGACACATATAGCATTTCAAATTGGTAAGGTCAAAAAAAATTGGTAAGGCAAAAGGTTTGGGGACAACTAACTTGTCATTTGTGGAAACCTAGAGTTGGTTATTTAATCTTATTTCTTAAATCACTTCTATCAATGTCCCCATTTACCAGTGAAAGAGACTGGGCATAGTAACTGGAAGTGTGCAGAAGAGGGACTTTGGGTACCAGAAAAGTTCTGTGTCTTAATCTGAATGCTGGTTATATGTGTGTTCATTTAAAAAAAAAATACCTTAGGCAGTATCATTATGAATTATCTATATATGTCATATATAGATAATTATATCTCTATATGCCCTTGTATCTATATGTTAAAATTAATAAAAAATTAAGTTTAAAAAGTTAATTAAAAATAATTTGAATACCCAGTTCTGGGAATCTATGAGCACAAAATCATAAAGATTTTGACACTGAGAATAAAGTAGCACAAAAGCAGACAAATTCAAGGCTAATGTTTCCTTTCCTTCCCACATAGATATACTCTGCATAAGGTCAGGTAATTTGTTTTTCCTCACACCCTTATCTGATATCAAACTAAATAGTATTTTATTACTGAGAAAAATCTGATTTATATTGCATTCTTAAAGAATTAGTCCCATAATCTACATGATACAAAGCAGTTTACATATTATAGTCATGTCATTTTCATAATTTAAAGTGATATACAAGAAAAATAGCTTGTAAGAAGTAGAATTTCAGTTGAAATATTTATAATATTGCACTATATGGTATATGGTAACAAATTTTTATGTATAAATGATATAAACATAGCATATTAGCTGTAATATGATAAAAATAATCATGTTTATAAAGTTTTAATTTAACACATAAACTTAAATACATTAGTATTTATATTCTGCTTTTAAAATTGTGATATTCTGAAAAGGAAAATTAAAGTCTATAACTCTAAATTATAGGAAGAAATTTGTGTATAAATATTTATTCACTCATACCTTATACTTAGAAAAGATTTGTTGAACCTAACATTTCAGTTTTTGACCTCTCATACATTAACTAGTGGCCCAGTGCATGGATTCATGCACATTTAAAGGAAATTACTGGTAATTAGAAGAAAGATTCGTGAGGTAATTCTGTTACAACAAAAAATTACATGTCAAAATAGTATATGTAATATAGTATTATAAAATTAAAATGCAAAATATATTTTAATATCGCTATTCACCTCTATAATAGAAGTGTCAGGGATGAAAGAAAATTAGTAAAATGTGTGTGGAAATAATATATAAACAATAACAACATGATATAAAAACAACAAAGACATGATATAAAGATAACAAAAACACGATATAAAAACATTGATAAAAACAATGATTGATTGATTAATAAACAACAACATGATATAACAACAACAAAGACAATATAAAAACAACAAAAACATGATATAAAAACAACAAAGACATGATATAAAGATAACAAAAACACGATATAAAAACATTGATAAAAACAATGACTGATAAATTGATTAAACTTATTCTAATATCACCCTGTACACCACATTAAAAGTAAAATTTGCATATTAGACTTTTATTATATAGGCTTGCGTGTCAGTATTTACAATTTTAACTTTGACGACACACACTCTTAGAACTTGAGAGAAAGCAACATATAACTGACCATGTCCAAAAACTGATTCAGGTAGGATTATTCCTACTCTGTCTAGAGGTTGTCCTTGTGATTTATTAATAATCAAATGCTGGCATCACGGGAAACTGTCTTCTAATTAATTTAAATGGGAGGCCAGCGTGAGACGGGGACAAATTAATTTTTAGAATCAGAACAACTCTCCTTCCACAGATCCTGTTAATACTTCAGCTTCAATTATGTTAGGTCGCAATCTTTTGATAATAAATCTGGTACCATTACAAAGACCCCATATACTACTAAGATTTCTCAGTAGCATGATGATTGCACCTACTTTCAATTTTAATATATGACACAGCATTCCTGAAAGAGTAATACTATTAAGAAATTTGATGGAAAAATTTTTCTTTTCAGCATCATCCATTGAATAGATGGAATCATCACTTAAATAAGTGTGAAAATCCCTTTGAACATTTTCCATACATGGACTATTTGGATTTTGTATTTCACATGGTCCATGTACCATATTTAATTTTACAATTTGAAAAAGTCGAGGACACTGGTATTCATCCAGAATTTCTGCCTTAACTATATGGTCAGTGTCATCTTCCGTTCGTAATTTGAATTCACTGTCTAATATCAATAATACTAGAGACCCAGTGCACGAAATTCATGCCTGGGTGTGGTCCCTAGGCCTGGCCAGTGATCAAAGTGTGAGCATCTGGTGTGGAAGGGCAGGTCCCAGCTGACCTCTGGGCCCTGGACAGCACCTGGGCCCTCAGGCGTCCGTGAACCCCCCTTCGCTTGAGTCACAGCACCCAAGTCCACAGGTGGAGATGAGGTGAGTGCGGCCTGATGCCACAGGCCGGGATGCAGCGTGGGCCTCGGCCTCCCAGTGGCGCTGCACAGAAGCCAGGTGGGCAGCGTGCTCTCTCTTGGCCAGCCTCACAGACCAGGTCCTGCGCAAACCCACAGGGAGCCCGACCAGCCCCTGCAGTCCCGGCGGCTGTGGCCTGGCTCACCCAGAAGATGCCGTGTGGGTGCAGAGTGGGCTCCTTGTGGGCGCCTGGCACCTGAGCATGGGGGCTTCCCCGGTGCGTGAGCCCAGGCATCCCAGGGTAGGGTAGCAGAGGGAGTGAGAGTGAGCTAGTGAGCTCGGCAGACACCCCACATTCTCACTGGACCTCTGTCCCTATCACCCCCGTCCCCAGGTAGCCAGCGAGAGGTCACAATGCATTGCCGATGCCCGCCATGTTCCATGCCGCCCCTTGATGGTCAGCGCATGTCATAGCAAGCTGTCGAACTCCCGGACTCCCGGTCGAACTCATGGTCAAACAACTGCCTGAGGGGACAATTTGCATATTAGACTTTTATTATATAGGATGTGAACGTGGGGCAGTCTGGGTTTCTGAAATTTGATGACATGAATTTTAGCTATTACTTTGCCAAATAAATTATATATATATATATCATTTAAAAGAGCATTCAGCTTAATATTAGAAACCCTGGTATGTTGTGCCAATAGTTGGTCTTCAGATACATTCTGGGTTCGTGTGCAATTGGCGTCAGCAAGAGCTTTATATATATCGTGCATGGGCGAGTCAACATTTATTTTTAAATTGCCAGTGCGTGTCATATGTACCTGCCGGTCGGATGGTTGGACAGACATATGGTCGGTCTCTTAGCCTTTTATATATATAGATGCTCATAATATAAATATAGCATCAGACAAAGTAATTGTGGACTTTTTCTACCTTAATAAGTTGGCTATAGGTTTTTTGGTGCACCATCAGACTGAATCTAATTTACCATGATAAATTCTGATGGAATTTACAGACCATTTGTTGATATATATATGTCTGTTTTTTGTATATGATTATGACATTCTTGAAGTCCAGAAGCATATCTTATATGTGTAATTTTCAGTTTAGCAAAATTCTAGGCACATGTTAATTTGTGAATACTTAATGATTGGATTTTGTTTAGTATGGTAGGAATTCTATGTTATAGCTTTAGCCAAATTAAATAATAGCTTCCTGTATGTCGAAATTTTTTGCTGAGTTATATCTCTCTTCCTGGCTTTATAATATCCAGAAACATCCCCTTGCAGTTATGTAGTTGGATGTCTGTTGTTATCCAGCTAGTCCTTATCTCACTTTGCTTCCCCTAATCTTCCTGCCTAAATTGGTTACAGATAATTCCCTGTCCTAGACTTAACACCCAAGGTCATTTCTCTGACACTACTTTGCCCACACTGACATTTAGGTTCCTAAATTCTGTTTTATCACTTATTTTCTTAGTTAATCACTAATTGTTTGCTTTTGAATATTTATTACTCTGTAAATACTATATTGCTGTGGATAACCTGTGGGGGAAAGGGGACAGATATAGCAGATAGAGTATTTGGCTCCTATACTATATCTTGTTTACAACACAAATATTAATAAAATCTTAACATATGAACATATAATTGAAGTATAAATTATTCTCTAAATTAATAGTATAGAGTTATAAAAGAGGAAAGAATAAGTCTTAACTGTATAAGAATGCATACTTTCTCTAGAGGAGCATATGTACTAGAAGGGATGTCTAATGGAATTGGTGGTTTAACTGTGACAATTTGATAGCTCCTGTTCCTCACTTCGTTATCAGCTGTTAAGGACACATGTGATACAGTCTTTACCAATAACCAAAGAAAAGGGGCAGAGAAAAATGTCTAGGCATAGGGAAGGCATCTGAAGCAAAAACCATTTCAAGCATTAGTTCTATTGTCATTCTCAACAACTTATTTTTTAAAAATAATTCTTTGTTGTTGAAAGTATTAACATACATCTCCTTTTCCCCCTCACTAACCCTCCAGCCTGCCCTACCCTCTGTCCCATTCCTTCACCGCCATATTGTCTGTGTCCATGGGTTATGCATATATGCATACAAAGTTTTTGGTTGATTATGTCCCATCTACCCACCTCCCCCACCTTCCCCACCTTCCCTCTGAGATTCCGCACTCTGTTCCATGCTTCTATGTCTCTGGATCCACTCTATTCATCAGTTTATTTTGTTACTTAGATTCCACATATGAGATCATGTGATACTTGTCTTTCTCTGACTGACATACTTCACTTAGCATAATATTCTCCAGGTCCCTCCATGCTGCCTCAAAGGGTAAGGAATTCTTCTTTCTTACTGCTGCATAGTATTCCATGGTGCAAATGTACCACAGCTTTTTTATCCACTGTCTACTGATGGGCACTTGGCCTGTTTAAAGGTTTTTTTCTATTGTAAATTGTGCTGCTATGAATATAGGGGTGCATACATTCTTTCTGATTGGTGTTTTGTGTTTCTTAGGATATCTTCCTAGAAATGGGATTACTGGGTCAAATGGCAGTTCCATATTTAATTTTTTGATGTAGAAAACAGTATGGAGTTTCCTCAAAAACAACTTTTGTTTTAATAAAAGATGAAAAGTGTAGAATATCGCTGCAGAGTGGCAGTTTGAGGAATAAATTACATATTATAAGATTATTTATTAAATATTTTTAAAATTTATAAAATTTGTTTATATTATCCCAAAATTAAAGTAGAATTAAAGTTTGTTAATTTAGAAAAGTAGTAATTCTTACACAAGGTAAAAAATCAGCAGAGTCTTTTTTCAAGCTGAACAGCCCACTTAAAAAAACAAAACATCCATTTATAGAAATATGGGACTCAGAGTTAGAAAGTTAAAAGTCACCTTGCACAAATTTTCTTCTTACATTGGAATCACATTTCTTCTTTCGTGACAACTGCCCATCATTTGCAACCATCAGCCTTATTGAAGAGAATAGGCTCTGGAGCCAGTATTTTTTAGTTTAAATCAGTGGTTCCCAAACTTATTTGGCCTACCGCCCCCTTTCCAGAAAAAATATTACTCAGCCCCTGGAAATTAAATTTTTTAAAATTTTAATAGCAGTTACTCATCGCCCCCTAATGCACCTGTGGCCATCACTGCCCCCCTGGATCGCTGCAGCGCCTACCAGGGGGCGGTAGCGCCCACTCTGGGAATCACTGGTTTAAATCCTGGCTTCACCACTTCCTAGCAGAGTGATCTTGAGCCAATTACATAATCTCTTTGTGTCTGGATTTCTCATCTACCATATGGTGTAATAACAGCATGTACATCAGAGAGCATTTGGATTAAATAAGTTAATATATGTATAGTGTTTACAATAATGCTTAACACAAAGTGAGTGCTTATTAAATTTTGTTATAATTTACAGTTATACATAATAAGTCACCCCATGTAAATTGATTGATATAATTCCTTCTGATATTCTGTGCTCAATAAGAAGGCTAACACCCACAAGTAGGACTGGAATAAATTATTTAGACGTTAAGCAAGTGCATCTGTTACCTATTATTAGGAGTAAGAGTCTGAACACTTCTGCCCACCGCATTTTAGTATTGAAACTAGAGGCCTGGTGCATGAAATTCTGCACAGGTAGGGTCCCTCCAACTGGCCGGCTATCAGGGGCCTTCTGGCTGCCGGCCAGGGCCTTCCTTCATTCCTCTCTGCCCCCTGGTGGTCAGCGCACATCATAGTGAGCGATTGAACTCCCATGGAGATAATTTGCATATTAGGCTTATATATAGATATATAGATAGATATAGATATAGATGATATAGATATAGATGATATATAGATATAGATAGATATATAGATAGATAGATAGATAGATAGATAGATAGATGATAGATAGATAGATAGATAGATAGATATAGATAGATAATCAAGGAAAACACAACATAGTCAGTCTAGCACTGAATGAAACAACCTTTTACTCACACAAAGACACAGAGCAAGATTAGCTCAGTAGTGGGTGATGGTCCCCCCATAGCCAGCACGTCCTCCCAGCAATCAATGCAGGGTCATCAGTCTGCAAGCATCCCTTTTGTGTCAGAGAACAAAGGACAATGTCCTTCCCCACAGGAGACAGATATAGCAGTCGGGGTGTCCAGGTATCAGATCACACATAGGCTAAAGCAGAACAAAGATACACATTGAGTCTGAAACAGAGAAATATATTCCCACACGAGGTGACAAGCCAGCACAGGCTGGGAGGGCTCTCTCTCCTGTGAAGGAGGTGTTCCAGGCCCAAGGCCCATGCTTATGGAGGTCAGAAGGCTGCATGCAGGAGGCTTTCCCCTACAATAGGCCTTTCATACTTGCTATTTATTAAGCCTGGAAGTAGTATCTATCTTATATGCATGGAGTTTATAAGAGTTACTGGTATATGCTAGATAATCAATGGATATAGAGTGGGTAAATTGATTATTCCTAACCCCTATTCTTGGTGATAAGGTCTATAACATATAAAAATGCCTGCTGGTCTTTCTCTGGAAATATATAACTCCCCTCTGTATTGGTTTTCCTGCATGAGTCATATGTTTTTTAAAAATATGTTTTATTGACTTTAGAGAGAGAGAAAAGGAGAGGGATAGAGAGATAGAAACATTGATGAGAGAGAAACATCGATTAGTTGCCTCCTGCATGCCCCCTACTGGGGATTGAGCCTGCCACCCTGATAGGGAATCCAGTTGGTGACCTCTGGGTTCCTGGGTCAATGCTCAATCATTGAACCACATCTGCTGGGCCATATCTTTTATTTAATCGACACATTTAGCAAAATGCTTTTTCATTTTTCAAGTGAAAAGAATAAGGCTCTGGAGGAATGTAATTTTTTATTTATTCTTTATTCCCACCACATAGGATCTCTTTAATGTTAGACAAAGTCACTTAATGCCTCAATTTTTCATCTGTTAATCTGCTAAATGAGTATAATAATCTGCCACTTAAGTTATTTGCATATACACAGTAGATATCAATATATTACTGCTATTTTATAACTTAATATTCACGAATTTTTTGGTTCTTATTCCAGTTCTACACAGAAGGAAACTGAGGCTCACAGATAAAAAGAAACTTAACCCAGGTCTCCTATATCGTAGATAATACATATAAATGTCCCTGTTCTTTTCCAAATTTAGTGCTATTTCTATAGGATATTTGTTTCCACTTGTGTGGTTCACTTATTCTAGCAGTAACACCTACAAAAGATTTGATTACCACTTGGCACCAGCTCCCACTAGCAAACAGCATATTGACCTGCATTCTCACGTGTGGCTGTAGAAAAGGACTCCTGACCAGGACTCCTGGTAGGGGTCCTCAAGATCAGCTTAAAATGTGGCAAACCTTATGATTTCGATATTGAATATTTAAGTCCCATTTCCCTTAAAAGAAATTATTCTTGGGGCACTTGACTCAATGTTAAAGGCTTTTAAAAAAGAAATGTTAGAAGACTTCTGTGCCCAGGAAGATGGAATAGATTACTTTTGCCTATTTTTCCCAATAAAGTGTGTGGCTATTAAAAAGCAGCACCAGAGAGCCTCATGATGATAGAAACCTTCTGTATCTTGACTGTATCAATGTGAGCATGCTGCTTGTAACGTTTTACTGTAGTTTTGCAAGATGTTACCAGGGGAAACTGGGTAAAAGATATATGAGATCTCTCTAAATTCTTTCTTACAAGGTCATGTGAATCTATAATTATCTCAAATTTTTAAAAACGTTTAATTAAACATTCACTATGTGTATACAATAATATACACAATGAATTAAACTGTTTAATATGCAAACAACACCAATAAATCCATGAGGAAATTATCAGCACTCCACTATAAAAGTAGAGCATTGATGTCTAGGTAATGTAGCCCACTTCACTACTTATTAACTTTCAATATTTATAAGCCCTGGTCCCCTGTATCGAATGGAAACCATAATGTCTGCTTTATGGAGTGAACATAAGAGACAATGCATCCTCTGACAGGGGTCCTCAAACTACGGCCCACGGGCCACATGCAAATACAAATATTGTATTTGTTCCCGTTTTGTTTTTTCACTTCAAAATAAGATATGTGCAGTGTGCATAGGAGTTTGTTCATAGTTTTTTTTAAACTATAGTCTGGCCCTCCAATGGTCTGAGGGACAGTGAACTGGCCCCCCCTGTTTAAAAAGTTTGAGGACCCCTGCAACATACTGCCTGGTTTCCTCCATTAATATTGTCTGTACTTAATCTTCTAAAAAGATATATATATCAAGGCACCACATTTTACTGATAAAACTGGCAAATGTTAAAGGCTTTTGATCACAACATTATCTAATAAATAAAAAAGTTTATAAATGCTTGACAAATAAGAGAATTATGGGTTTTTACATGTTGGCCATTCCATGACATTATTTTAAATGATTTTATAATGTTGTAGAAAAATATTTCATGATATGAAAAATACTCACTGTATATTGACTAATATGTTTATAAAAATTATACTGTCTGAAGTGTGATTTTAGATATGGATGCCAAAACTGAAAGAAAGTGCAGACAAAAAAGAAATATATCCTAATCTATTTAGCACAGTAGTAAATTAGGCTCACAGACCTGCAGAACTGTAAGAAGAATAATTGCCATTTTGTGTTTGAAGGGATAAAAATGCAAATTCTAGTGAACAGCAGCTGTGTAAAAATATAACTACTATGCTATAATAGGCAAAGAAAAAAACCATAGGTATGTTAAAGAGGATTACATAGGAAATGGTGTTTGAATTTGAAGTGGAACCATGTGGGAAATAATGCCACTGGGAACATATTCAGTGCATTCCTGGCACTTGTATGGTATATTAAGCAAACTTATATCACCCCATTGCCTGGAATTCTCTAGGTACTTTATTCATTCACTGTGAATTATAAATACTGTTTTTACTTCCAAGTATTTATGTCCCTCCCTTGAAGGTTTTTTTGTTGGTTGGTTGTTTTTTAATACAACTGTGTAAAGGGTAAGTATTATAGAACATTACTGAAATAACTTTGTCAAGAACAGTGGCAAAAGAGATCTCTGTTAGAGAAAAAAAATTCAATAATTTTACCCAAGTCCAATGATGCTTGGTGAAATCATTTGTATAATTATGATTATTGGTTCAATAAGTGTTTTCTTTTATTTGTAGAAAAGGATATTTGTTCCAGATTGTGAAAATAATGTAGGGAATTATGCATTTCTTCCTCAGGTAGGTTTAAGTTATTTAAACACACACACACACACACACACACACACACACACACACACACGTAATCAAGTAAATAAAGTGGAAGAAAAGTAAGTCCCCATACAATAAGTTTGAAGACAGAGAAATGTTTAACCATTAACTAGCAGAAAAATACATTAACTAGCAAAACATTAACCAGCACAATTAACATTACTAGCAGAAAAATGCTTATCTCTGAATGTAACATATCCACCATACAATCATTTTAGTGACATGCTTTAGAATGGGCTATTCAATGGAAATAAAGTTATCAAATGTTTTTAGGAGAGGAACATCATTCATCTACTAAAATATCTATTATATGTAAAGTCCCTCCTCTTCAATTCAATGGATTCAATTCAATGCCTTGAATCTGTTTTCTTCAGTCGCATATATGTATATGAAGAAATATTTTGCAAACCAATGATATGAGAACCAGACATCCCCTTTATAATTATACTTGCAATTTTGTCCACCATTTGAAGAAATTGGTAAGGCATATTATAGAATCATGTATATTTTCAATCCAGATTCTAAACCTCCCTAGAGATTACTTAAATCAGTTTGCCCCAATAAAATTACTTCCTAGTGAGAGAGAAATGGAGAAAAAGAAGAGTAGATGGAGTGGGAAATAGCCCTAATCAATGCTTATCAGGAAAAAGGAGTGAAATTCCATGAGCCAGTCGCTTCCTCCTACCATCTCACAGGACAAGCGCTTCAGTAATATCTGAATTTATACCCTGGGGAATGGATGAAAACTTCATTTCCATAAACTCTGATATAATCATCAAGATTAAACAGGAAGTAACCTACACACAATAAAGTAGTTTTCTCCCCCAATAAAGTGTGCATACTTTTACATACAAAAATTTCCTTTTCTCTTAGAAAAGGGCAAAAGTGTGAATTCATTTTCAATTCATTACATATTAAGTATCAAAATTTTTAAGTCAGTGCTTTATTTGATCCCTATCCTTGGGCCTCCATTCACATTTTAGGGTGTATATCAATATGTATCACTGTGAGGCATAGTGGTATCCAGCTTTTTTCCTGTGCTAGCTTGACTTTTTTCTTTTGTTTGCACCAACTGCACAAGACAAACTTCTTTCCATGGTCTGAAATTTGTTTCTTTCCATCAAAATGAAACAAAAAGGATTTCTTTTGTGTTCATGTATATGTGAAAGTAAAGAATAAATGAAACCAAAATGTTTAGGGCAAACCAATTATCTCTTTTGTCTCAAGCATACTCAAACTGTCTTCAAAATCACAGAATTTACATTGTTTGACTCAATAAATTACTCAGTACAAGTGCCTTGCTCTGCTCCTCACAAAACATAATTAACAAACTAAACAGGGTATGCAGTGGAGCCAGGTGTAGAGATGATGTTTAATTAAAAACGGGACTACTTCCAGCGACTTGATTTGTTTTGAGCTGTAATTTGAGCCTTTGCATTGTTGAACACTAATCTAGATTTTACAGTGGAAGCATTTTAGGAGGGGTTAACTTTGCTGCTTTGAGAGTGAATCCCTTTAGTCTTGGTCCCAATGAATGGTCTGTATTTTCTTTTTAATATACTTTTGGTCTGAATAGCATGCTTTGCTGTAACACTTCCATATTATTTGGATATGTGTAATGTTTCTATAGATCATTCCTTGCTTACATAATTATTACTTTATGCCAAGCATGGGCTAGATATGGGAGACACAATGGTAAGGAGGATATATGTGGTATCGTTCCTCATGAAGCTTATGTTGAAGTAAGGGTGGCAGAAATGACAAATAAATGTATAACTAAATACAAAAACAATCTGTGACAATAATTGGAGGCAGTCACTTTAAATAGAGTCATTAGAAAAACCCCTTTGGTGAGCATTAGGTTGATCATAGGTTGGTGACTATAAATGCAAAAGTAAGTGTGGGAAGTTTTATTAGGACAAGAGTGAATGCTTTGAATCAGGAAAAAGTTTGGCATTTTCTGTCAATTTCCAAAGGACATGGTGGATAGAGGATAGTGAACATAATGAGAATGGTACTATTTTAAGTTGGTGATGTAGATATTAGGTCACATAGTTAAAATTTTGGATTTTATTCTAAGAGCAATGAGAGGCATGATGAAGTATTATTTTAACTGCGGAGGGACATGCATTGGGTTATGGCAATTCCTGGAAAATGCACCAGTAATCGTTCAGGTAACATATAGAAGTGGTTATAAAATATGAAGAGAACTGAAATTCACATTTGAGCTGTGTTGTCAAAGAAATAATTTTAACTAATCTTGATCCCATTTGAAGATAGGATATCCAGCATATGGTTATTATTCTCTAGTAGAGTTTCTTAGCAGCAGCACTATTGACATTTTGAATCTGGCACTTCATTGGTAGGGAGTTGTTTTGTACATTGTGGCATACTTGACCTGTAATCACTAGATACCAGAAAAACACTCACACACACAGTCCTAGCTGGTTTGGCTCATTGAATAGAGTGTTGACCTGCAGACCGAAGGGTCCCAAGTTCAATTCTGGCCAAGGGCACATGCCCGGGTTGCGGGCAGCCAATCAATGATTCTCTCTCATCATTGATGTCTCTCTCTCTCTCTCTCTCTCTCTCTCTCCCTCTCCCTTTCTCTCTGAAATCAATAAAAATATATTTAAAACACACACACACACACACACACACACACACACCTATCTATATATTTAAAAGGCTAATATGCTAAGTGTCCAACTGTCCGGGTAATGACGTCACGTAGCAATCCCCGGCTTTCTCTTCCTAGCGATGACTAGCCTCCTTGCAGTTTCTTCAGTCCAGGAACACAACTTGCTTTATAGCCAGGTAGAAACATTTCACACTGTAACCAAATGTCTGTGAAGCGTTTTCACGGCTGGAAAAATGTTTAGCTAAATCAGAAAGCTGGTCTAATTAAACAAGTTTATTCTATATCTATAAAAGGCTAAATTGACTCACGCATGCACGATACATATAAAGCTCTCACTGGCGCCAATTGCACGGGTGTGTTTCGATCTGTCATTGTCAATCATGAATTTGGTTGACACTTCTATTATAGAGAAAGGATGAATAGCAATATTAAAATATTTCTTCTAATTAATTTCCTTTCAATGTGCATGAATTCGTGCACTGAGCCACTAGTTTTGACATAAAAATTAGTTCAGGCATTGCCAAATGTCCTTTTAGAGACAAAATCTCCACCAGTTGAGAATCACCTCCATAGAGATAGGTTTAGTATCTGGCGTATTGAAGAGCAACAAGCTGGGAACACAACAAGGATAAATGTTAAGTTCTACTCCAGAGAAGGGACAGAGAAAACAGTTTAAGAACCACAGAGAGGTCCATTGATACCACAGGCTGAGAAACAGGGTAGGGATGTTTTTCTGCCTCCATGACTTCTGTTATGGGATGAGACACACTCTGCTGGTGCTAAAACACCTCCCTCCCTCTTCTTCTCTCCCCCTCTTCCTCTCCCTCTTTGTCCCCCTCCCTCTCTCTCTTTCTCTCCCTCTTTCCTTCTCTCTCTCTCTCCCTCTCTTTTCCTCTTCCTCTCCTTTTCTCTTTCTCTCTCATTCTCTCTCTCTCTCCCCCCTCTCCATCTACATAAATCTATGTCTGTGTGGCAGTGTCTTCCATTTAGATTGAAGTGTCAATAGGATTGAGCTGTAGCTTCCAAATGGTGCACAACAGAATCTCATTATGATCTTGGCAGTTTCTTTCATTCAACAAATATTTATCAAGCTGCTCATTCTGTGCCAAGCATGTTTTAGACATTGAGGAAACAGTAGAAATAAACGAAAAAAAAATATCTGCTCCTCTGGAATTTATCTGTAGTGGGGAAAGCTTGATAAAATTGTAAATGTTCCAGCCTCAGTTAGATATTCTCATTTAGTGAGACTTGGGTAGAGCACGGGAATTTGAATTTATATAATACATCTAAGCCTTAAATTCAGAAATCATTTATTCAAGTATATATGTACACATATGCATATACATGTATACACACATATACATACATCTATACATCTTTATTCTATTTATACCTATAATGCATATAGTAAGTCAAGCAATTTGCTAGGTATTTTGGTATAAAAGTTCATAAGATAATATATTTGTTCTTCATAATGTAATATTTTAGTTCATAGAAACATATGAGTGAATTGATATGTGTACACATATCTACATATACCACTGTATAAAACAGTTTTTTTAAGTCCATAATCATTAGTTTAAAAACTGGGGGAGATTTTCACCAAAATGGTCTGAATTGTTGTAATACATACGATATAAGAAATTAAATTTGGAGACTCTCAGGCAGCCACCTTCTAGTACAGTTTCAGAAACTGCAACCAAGAATAGGTCCTATGATTGGCACACGTAGTGCTTTGGAGAGACAAAAACAAAAACATGGAGCTCGCTCAAATAAGAACCTCCTACCAATGACCTCAACAGTTGGTATTTCTATGTCAGGTGTTTTGGTTGTAAGTTGTTTCTTTTACAGGAGATTCTCGGGGCTGTGGCCGTGCTTCTCAAATATGATGTATCAGAATCACCCGAGGAGCTCAGAAAGCTCAGGTGTGTGGAAGTGACCTGACTTTGGTAATTTAACCAGTTCCTCCTGTGATTCTCAGACACACCAATATTTAAGTACATTTGAACTACAGGCATAAGAAATTATTTGTTTATGATTAGTGATACTTCCAAGTCACATAATAGCCTACTAAAAAATACAGTTTCAAGCACAATGTAGCTATTTAATAAATCATTTTGGAATCTATTTGCCTGAAATAAAGTTAAATCCTGGATAGTTGTCTTATTCTTATTTATGTCCTTAAAGAATAATTCTACATAAACACCTAAAGAATCCCAAACTGCAGGCTTCAATAAAATACCCAGCTGATAAAAGCCAGATTTTGGACTAAAATTGTCAGTATTTTGTGTTCAGCGCTTCATTTTATTATGACTTTAGAACCTAAGTTAGGAGGTGACTGATGATCTTCCATTAGCAATGGGTTATGTCTGGATCTGCCGAAGTCCCTTGTGGATACCTGTGATTCTCTGAAGGTTGCTGTCTAATGACCTGGAAAATTAGAAAGAGATGGATATGCTGGTATCTTGGGACTGAAAGAGCTGCAGGCCAGGAAAGCAGAGAAACTGAAGCTCTGATGGATCCATTGAGAACACCGAGACTGGCATCCTGGGGCCATTTCCTAGACCTTCCAACAAGACACAAAATTAAAAAATAAAAACTAAAAAGCCCTTCTGGCTTTCTTATTATATAATATTACCTTCCATTTTAGCTCTGAAACTTCAAAACAACAACAAAGACTTAAAATAGAGGTGTTAGAATGAAAGGAATCAGAGGTTAGAAATTGTCACCAAAAAATCTCACTCTGTCTAGCAAATGCCACTAGTCCATGAGTTGCAAATCAAGCTATGTGCTGATCACACAATTTAGCTTGTCCCTAACTGGAAAAGTGTGTCTGGTTCATCTTTATAAGAAAACTAGTGGCCCAGTGCATGGATTCATGCACATTGAAAGGAAATTAACTTAGAAGGTGACCGGCGGGGCGGGACCTGGGGCAGCGCCACGGCACAAAGGGCATCTGCGAAGTGAATGGGGGTCCCTCCAGCAGGTGGGGTCCCTCAGCCTGGCCTTCAGGGATTAGGCTGAAACTGCTCTCTGACATCCCCTGAGGGGTCCTGGAGTGTGAGAGGGCACTCTGCAAAGTTGCTGTCGTACAGGGTGTGGAACACAAACACAAGTGTGCTGTAAACCAGATTCGGGGATGACAGTGTTCCAGCAACAACATAACACACGGCAGAAGGTGGCATTGCACGGCCCCGAGAGGAATTGGGCTCCCTCCTCTCTGGTTTCGGGGTGTGTAACCTGAGAACTGCTGCTGCCAAGTCACTGTAGCTCAGCAGCTCCTGCGTTGAACATCTGCCCCTGGTGGACAGTGCACATCATACCTACTGGACAGTTGGATGGTTGGTATATATAGCCTTTTATATATATAGATGTATTTAGTAGTCACTCATTGGGACTTGCCTGTTCTTAGCAGTGTATTAATGCTATGGTAGTCAAGGGTGGTGGCTAGAGGATGCAGATACCACAACACATAACGCATAGCTGACAGTGAAGGATGAGAGCTAAGAAATAGTTTGCTTTACAGGTGCTCAAAATATAGAGTCAAATTCTAAAATTCAGCTAATAGGAAACTGAAAGACCTAATTTGGTTTTACTCCACCCAGAGGCTGGCAAAGCTGAGGAGTATAGAAACAACTAGAAACAAGGATGAAGAGCAGTAGTTACCGTTGTCAGCTATGCAGCAGGAGTGACCACAGCTCCTGGTGACCTGCTCTGCAGATACCCCCAGCAGCTTTAGCCACTGACTAAACCAATGGCCAGCACAGCCACCAAGGACCCACTGCATTTTTACTGGTTTTTTGCCACACAGTTGTTCTCATTTGAGGATGTCAAACACCCGAGTCTCCCCTCAATCACTCTCTACCCTTGCACTTGCCAGAGTGCGAGATTCACAAGCAGCCATCTCAGAACTCTTGTAAATGCAAGGCCTCAACATAGACTCCCCCAGCCGTCACCCATTGCTGTGCACACTCCGGGGGCTACCTCCTCCAGCTGTGCACTTGCACGCTGCCAGTCTGACTCTTATCACCATCCTCTGCTGCCATGTGCATGCCATGGCAGGACCCTGCAGCCAAGGCCCACCCCCCCCCCACCCCCCAGAACATAGGAGAAGTTGAACAAAAAGATAGAAAATTTTAAAAAATCAAGCAGAAATTTTAGAGTTGAAGAATACAATTACCAAACCGAAAAAAAAAGAAGAAAGAGTTAAATTAACAGCCTGGACTAAGCAGAAAGAAAAAACAGTGACCTCAAGGGCAGATCATTTGAAATTATCCAGTCAGAGGAGCAAAAAGAAAAACAAAATAAAATGAATTTTAAAAGCCTATGGGAGTCATGGAACATCATCAAGAGAAATGAGCTATGCATACTTGGAGTCCCAGAAAAAGAAGAAGGAGAAAGAGGAAGGAAAGCTTATTTAAAGAAATAATGGTAGGTCCAGCCCATGTGGCTTAGTGGTTGGGCTTTGACTTATGAACTGGGAGGTCACGGTTCCATTCCTGGTCAGGGTTAGGGTTAGGATGTGTGCAGGAGGCAGCAGATCAGTGATTCTCTCTCATCATTGATGCTTTTATCTCTCTCTTCCTCTCCCTTCTTCTCTGAAATAAAAAAACAAACAAACACTTTATAAAAATATATTTTATTGATTTTTTTACAGAGAGGAAGGGAGAGGGATAGAGAGTTAAAAACATCGATTAGAGAGAAACATCGATCAGCTGCCTCCTGCACACTCCCTGCTGGGGATGTGCCCGCAACCAAGGTACATGCCCTTGACCGGAATCAAACCTGGGACCCTTGAGTCCGCAGGCTGACGCTCTATCCACTGAGCCAAACTGGTTAGGGCACATATTTTTTTTAAAAAGAAAAGAAATAATGGCAGAGAACTTTCCAAACTTGGGCAGAGATTTGGACATCCGCATTCATGAAGCTAATAGGTCATGTCAAAAATTTTACCCGAAATAATCTCCTCCTCCAATATATATTATAATAAGACTGTCTAAAATTTTTAAAAGATAATTTTAAAAGCATCAAGAGAAAAAAATTCATACAAGAGAACTGACATAAGGCTATCAGCAAATTTCTTAGCAGAAACTTGCAAGTTAAGAGGGAGTGAGACAATATATTTAAAGTACTGAAATGAAAACAAACTACGAATTGAAAATATTTTATCCAGCAAAGTTGTCCTTCAGAAATAAAGGTGAGATAAAGACTTTGCTAATTAAACAAAAGCTAAAGAAGTTTATCAGCACTAGACATGCCTTACAGAAAATTCTGAAAGTTGTTTAAGCTTAAACAAAGGGCATTTATTGGAAACATGTGAAATATGTTACAATGTGAAAATGTACAATACACTCATAAAGTTTAAGTATATAGTCAGGTTTAACATACTCTAAAACTGTAATGTGGTGGTGTGTTAACCACTTTAGTAAAAATGTTGAAGGACAAAGTATTAAACTGGATA
Organism: Myotis brandtii; assembly: GCF_000412655.1. Lineage (NCBI taxonomy): Eukaryota > Metazoa > Chordata > Mammalia > Chiroptera > Vespertilionidae > Myotis > Myotis brandtii. The sequence continues at coordinate 347,132 of NW_005354966.1, forward strand.
TAGCTATAATAATTAATGTATACAAAATATAAAAAGATGAAATTGTAACATCAAAAACACAAAATGGGGGGACAAAAGGGTACAGTTTGTATGCAATGGAAGTAAGTTGTCATTAGCATAAAATAGAAATACCAATAAGCTGTTTAAAGTAAACCTCAGAGTAACCATAAAACATAAACCTATAACAGATGCACACAAGATAAAAGAAGAGAATCAAAATATACTGCTGTGAAAAATCATCTACTCACAAAGGAAGACAGCAGAGAGGAATGAAGGAACAAAGGAAATACAAAATAGCCAGACACAATTAACTAGATGGCAAGTGTAAGGTGTTTTGTTTTTACCTATTGATGATTACTTAAAATGTAAATGGATTAAATTCTCCAATCAAAAGACATAGATTGATTGTGAATGAACAAATATAAACCCAACTGTATGTTGCCTATAAGATACTCACTTCAGCCTTAAGGACACACATAAGCTAATAATTGAAGGGGTATAAAAATATATTTCTTGCAAATGGAAACCAAGAGAGAGCAAGGGTATCTGTACCTATATCATACAAGATAAACTTTAAGTCAAAAACTAGATTAAACCACGGAACTTATATTTATATGCATAGCCCATGGACACAGACAATAGTGTGCTGAAGGCCTGAGAGGGGCAGGTGTCAAGGGAAGGAGTCAATGGATAAAGTATTACATCTGTAAAAAACCTGTCACTCATTTCATAATATAATTAAAGGGTCAATTGATAAAGATAATATAACAATTATAAATATATATGCACTCAATATCATGATACCTAAATATACAAAGCAAAGACTAACATATCTGAAGGGATTAAGAGACAACTATACAATAATAATAGGGAAATGCAAAACCCCGTTCATTAATGGTTATATCATGTAGAAACAAAACCAAGTAGCACTCTCTATGCCAATGGAATCATTCCAGAATGTGTTCAGACCACAACACCAAGAGGAAATAATACTGACATACCTGCTGGACAATAGTTTATTATCCCAAGTTTCCCCAGTGAAAATATATCACCATTTATTTGGACTTTACATGGAAGTTTAGTGACCTTTTACAATTTATACTTAGAAGCTATGTTCCTTGGGAAGAAATAAAAAGTAAAGTTGCAATGTTTTTCATTGAGTTAATGTTAATAGCACTTTCACTGTCTAAAACTGCAAAATTATTTATTAGTTTACATTATTATTGATTAGTTTATTAGCTATTTCTTTTCACTAAAATGTAAGCGTAAAGAAGATCTTATTTCTAACTGTCCCAGACCTAAAAAAAAATGGCCCTTGGACACAATAAGTGTTTGCTCAATAAAAAACAAAACAAAACTAAATTAGTGAACTTGCTGGTTTAAAATACACACACACACACACACACACACACACACACACACAAATACCTAGAACACAAGATGATATATGTATGTATGTATTTCTGTTTGCTTAATATACTTTAGAATAACAGATATTGGAAATGTTTATTCTAATAACTGCAAAAATATCTCTCATCTTTTCTAAGATAAAGGGGGTTTTACCTAAAGTGTCAGTTTAATACTCATCAATCCCCACCCAAAAAGTAAAAGTTTGAATTTAAAGAACACATCAAAGCAACAAATTATTATATCTGGCTGTCAGGTTTGTTAATGCTAAAGTCAAATCAAACTCCAGGAAGAATTCGAGAATTAAATTCCCATTAAGAAATGTGTGACAGAGAGTTGAAAAGGAAACAGAAACCATAATGGAGCTTTTGTTCTCTCCTAATCCACACCCCAGTCTATGCAGCTCAAGCTTCGGCCTCATTACCAGGTGCCTGAATTCACAGTCTGACATCAGTCATCACATGTTTTCAAGAAAATATCTTTTATTCTGTACTTTGCCAAAGGTTCATGGGGGCTTTGGGTAGGAAAGTGCACCTGGAGGAGGCCGACTGCTCCGAAAACTATGCTGTGGCCCATGCCTGTCTCCTTTGCACACATCCTCTGCCCCTGCTTCTGGGCCCTGGCTTTCCATGGGGACGATCATGTCCCTTTGTTAGCCGTGGGATGGCAGCTTAAACAAAAGCCTCCCGTTACTCTCACCAACACAACCCAATTTCCTTCACATTCAGATTTTTAAACACCTAGAGGGGGAAAAATCTTATAAAAGAAGACGTTGCTCATTTGTTATATGTGGCTTTCTTTCCATGAATTCATGCTTTGTTGATAACCATCATTTTGTGCCACTCTGGTGGCTTAAAATATTGAGGACTGGAACAGCCACAACCTGACTCTGGGCTTTCCAGCTCTGAGACCCGTGGAGTGGGGGAAGGAACAGGGTTTTATCACCATGACAATTTCCACGGGTCGTGTGTGGTAGAGGAATGTCCCGCCACTGAACCAATCTACTGACACCTTCCCCAGACTGGCTTCTTCAATCAATTCTTTCTTCTATGTCTTGGACTGGAAAAATCATGGTTTTGAAAGTAATCTGTTTTTCTTTGATTCAAGTCTCTTTTTATTTATTAAGTCCTCTTCATTTGTAATCTCCCCTAACCTTTTTTTATACCTAATAAATACATGTTTTTAGTAATGTAAACAACTATAATTTGATTACAAGACCTAATGAGACTACCAAATATGGTTAAATTATCTACTTCTGACTTAATAAGGAATTAAAGTTTGGATGTTTTCGCACTGCATTTTACTGAAGAATTTCTCCAGACACAGCTGGAAAAAGAAGCTCTTCTTTGAATCAGCAGTCCTTGACTTTATTTCCAGGTCTTAGTTTTGTTCCTATCATTAGTAGAATTGACATCTGGAAAATGAGAAAAACAATGGGTGGATGGAAATGGGCCTTACTCAGCAGAAAGGCCACTAAACTGAGAGTCAGGGAGTCTAGATTTTTGTCTTAATGGCACAATAATACCAGTTAACATTTGAGTGTAAACAGCGGCCAGGGATCATTATCTCATTTAACTGAAGCCATTGACTCTAAGTAATTCCTCAGGACATGACACTGGAGGAACCACCTAACTGCCCCAACTTCCAACTTTATGTCACAAAATCATGTCAAACAATGTCTATAGAATGACTCCTCTAATGATTAAAAGAGCTATTGTATGTAAACTTCTCTAAAAGCTACCATGATCATTGTTAACACTCAGTAAGTACTCCTTTGTGCCAAGCACAGTGCTGTTTCCCTTTATTTTATTTAATCCTCTCCCAAACCCAGTGATGTCATTATATCATTACTGTCATTTCATAGATGAGGAACCAGATTTAAAAGAGTATGTGACTAGAAGGGGTGGGCAAACTTTTTGACTCCAGGGCCACAATGGGTTCTTAAACTGGACCGGAGGGCCGGAACAAAAGCATGGATGGAGTGTTTGTGTGAACTAATATAAATTCAAAGTAAACATCATTACATAAAAGGGTACGGTCGTAGTTTGCCCACGGCTGGACTAGACTGTTCAGTCAGGTTCAATAAGCAACATTCAGGATTCAGAAAATTTGGTTCACATTAGGCCCATTATTTTAAAACGAGTCCAGTGGGAGCAGAACTTGTCATCACCTATGCTCATGTGTACATCCTACCCTCTTCTAGGCCGCAGTTTGCCCACGGCTGGACTAGCCCATGGCTAAGGGCTGGAATGACAATGGAGCAAGCAAGGAGATTCAGATGTGTCTGACTTGATCCAAACTCTTTTTTTAAAAAAATTATTTTGTTTTATATTTTCTGTTACCATTTATCCCCTATAACCTCTTCCACCTCCACTCATCCCACTCCACCCTGCCATCACCACACTGTGTCCATTGTCTATGTCCATGAGTTCTTTCTCTTTTCTCTTTTTTATTTTTTGCTCAATTCATCCATGGAGGAATTGATCCAAACTCTTAACTCCTCCTCCTTACTGTCTCTTAAAGCTGATAGCACTCTAGAAAAGTTATTTGTATGTCCAGCTAATTCTTTGAGGATATATCATGTATTTAATGAGATTGCAGAAAAGAGAATCTATCTCCTTAGATATTTTAAGTGCTTATTAGGTTCCAGGAACTCTGCATTATGGCTCCTAACATACCTCATCAGCTCAGTCTAAAGAGGAAAGATAGATCTATAAGTAAAAAATAATAATAAAAATAATTAGTCACATTT
>NW_005354966.1:351417-358918 GCF_000412655.1 Myotis brandtii
TACACCTATGCATAGCAGTTAACCCAAAATTTGGAGTTTAAAACAATATTTTTCATCTCACAATGTCTATGAGTCAGGAATCCAGGTGTGGCTTAACTGGGTACTCTGGCTCCAGGTCTCTCACAAGGTGGCAATAAAGGTGTGGGAGGGACTGTGGTCCTCTCTAAGCTCCACTAGGGTGGACCTGTTTCAAGGTTCACTCACATGGTTATATAACGTGGGGTTTGGTGCGCAGACTCTCCTTGTGGATTTTTGTCTCACAAAGTTTGAAGAATAAAATTCTCAGACTGAAAGTACTTGTTAGTAAAAGTGTGGAAATTTATTGGAAGCAAATACAAACTCCCACGTAGGGAGAGGTTCCCAAAGGGGTAACCAACCAAGCCCCTTTGTCTAAGGTTTTTAAAGACTGGGAGTTCTTTGTCTATCTAACTCCCTTCTAATTGGACCTCTTCCTCATTTTATGATCCCATGCTTTTCTAATTGGTCACTCTTTTGCAGGGTATCAGTTCCAAAGTTCAAAGCCCATCCAGTGATCCCCTTTCCTCTTCCCCTTATCTTGTAACTTTTCTCTATCCCCTGTGAATGTGTGTTTCCCTCTCCCATTATCTTGTGACATTTCTCTATCTCCTGTGAATGTATGTTTCCCTCTCCCATTATCTTGTGACATTTCTCTATCCTTTATAAAAGTAAGATAAGCATTTTGGCGGCTCCAAGCCCTTACCTATAGTATATTCCTCTCCCATGGACCGCCCTCCCCCTCCCTTACTCCCTAACTACCTATCCTCTCTCTAAAATTCATTTCAGTTGTTGGCAGATTCAGTTCCTAAGAGGCGGTGGTCCCTAAGTCCTTACCACATGAGCCTCTCCATGGGACAACTCATAGCATGGCAGCTGGATTCCATAAAAGTGGGCAAATGAGAGAGCTGGAGTGGGTAAGCAGATCAGAAGACAGTGTTTTGTAACCTAATCTCAGAAGTAACTCACATCTTGTCACTTTCCTAAATTGAGATATAATTGACATATAATATTGTGAAAGTTTAAGGGGTATAACACATTGATTTGATACATTTATATTGTGGTTGCCATTGAAGTGTTAGCTTACTGTACATACTTGCAATGGGTAGTGGAGATCTAATACACAGTACAGTGATTATCAACATCTTGTCACTTTTGCTACATTCTATTCATTAGGAGTGAATCACTAGGTCCAGCCCACACTCAAGCAGAGGCATGAAAACCTACAGCTGGGGAATCATGCAGGACAATCTTAGAAAGCAGCCCACACAAAGAATCACTCCTGCTTTTGTTGTTGGATTGTTGGGAGAGATGGGTGGGAGAGGTCTTCAGCGGGGGGGGGGTGAGTGCTGAGTATTACTAGCAGAGCTCTCGGCCTGCTGCATTTAGATAAGATTCTGGGAAGGATCCATCCCTAAGATAAATAACTTGAATACCTGTTCAGGTTGGCAGCATCTCAGCCCATTAATTTCTCAGGTGAATTGTGTGCTTTGTATCTGGAATCCTGAGGGATCTGACAACGGTTCTGAGAATTATCTTAGTATGTGGAGATCCATTATGGGTCCTTAAATATATTCACTCTGGTTTCTTATAGAAATGACCAAACTTAAAAGAAAGATTCTCAATTCCCTTTAAATAAATATGTATGCAATGGAAGGATGAATGGTTGACATAATAAAACAGTGAAATGAAAGGACAAAGAACAAAAGTTCCAAATTCACCAAATGTCACTCAAGCTTCAATATCTCACAGATTGAAACCTCAATATACTAAATTGGTTGAATGACAAATAATAAATAACAATAATATATAGGGTGTCCCAAAATTCACACAAGATTTGAATTTTGCGTGAGCATTAACAAAAAATAAAAGCCTAATTTTACTTGGTTTATTGAATCAGATTCTAATATCTGTTGCCCTTTGATTTCAATTTCTTCAATTTGATAAGCATTACCAAGTACCAATTATGGCCCAGAGCAGGGACAATGAAGACCAATGAAGACCACGGCTTTGTGTATGTGCCAGCATAGCCATGGAGGCCATTTACCCGATGTGCTATTCCATACATAACCCTATACTGTATACTTTATTAAAAATTTTGCAATTTTTAATTATAAGCCTGTGTTTTCTATCAAAATTACTTTTTGCGTGAATTTTGGGACACCCTATATATGTTTATATGATAACTAGAGGCCTGATGCACGAAATTTGTGCAAGGGGCTCGACCCTCTCAGCCAGGCTGCCTCAGCTGGCCCTCGCAGCCCTGCTCTTCTGGAAGGTCATTCGGAAGGACATCTGGAAGGTCATTCGGCTGTTCAGTCTAATTAGCATATTAGCTTTGTATTATATAGGATATATGTCTCTCCAATGACTACTGAAATAGGATTAAGTTTTATGGTGAAAACTTTGGGTGTATAATAAGGAAATATGAATTAGTGCAAGTTTTGTTCTGAGAACATTTGATCCTCAACTGAAGCAAATGGGAGTGAAGGAATATACTCATATACTATTTTTATGATACTGAATGGATTTAAGATTGAATTATTGGCATCCATAATTTAGAAACACTTGGAAAAAAATGAAGTTCAGAATTTTAAGAACACTCAAGGCAAAAATAACCTATCAGTTGAAAATGGCTGTTCTCTCTCTCTGTCTCTCTCTCCCTTCCTCCTTCCCTCCCTCCCTGTTTCTCTGCCTTTCCCTCTCCCTATATCCCTTCCTCCCTCTGTCTGTTCACGAGTGCTAGTAGACAGAGTTGTAGAAGATATGTTAGGGGTGGGGAGGAAGCAGTCTCTGATGCCTCCTTGTTCCCTTTCCCTGCTCTCCCTTCCTTGGCTAATTTCTCCACCATCACAGCCCTAACTATTGTGTTGGATTTCACATCTATGAAGAGCTCCCTCACCCTTACTAAGCTGAGGGCTATGGCACCCACAGGAGAAATTGCTGGCAGAGGAAAGGACATTTTTCTGGCAGAATGTGTGTGGGAAGGATGAGCCAGAGGGATGCTCTCACATTACAATAGGCACCATATGTGTTGATCACTGTGTTGATGCAAATTATTGATGCCTTTGATTTTTAATGGTTTAAATACTTGTTTTTACAAATACGCCTTTTTTTTGAAAACCACTATTAGTTCTCAAAACAATAGGACTCCCAGAAATGAAGATTTCTTGACTTCATAACATTAGAACTAAGGAAAGGTAGCATGTTCTGAGATAGCATTTACAATGTGCAAGTCAAGTATCAGATAATGTGTGTGAATCCTTCCCTTTCGTACACAAGTTTGTACCTTCAATCTCACCTCTCCAGGAGTGTTCAAACAACACACTCAGACATTGGTTTAAAATTTAAACAACAGTTTCTCTCCCATGCCAAGTGTAATGCTAGACCAGTGATGGCAAACCTTTTGAGCTCGGCATGTCAGCATTTTGAAAACCCTAACTTAACTCTGGTGCCGTGTCACATATAGAAATTTTTTGATATTTGCAACCATAGTAAAACAAAGATTTATATTTTTGATATTTATTTTATATATTTAAATGCCATTTAACAAAGAAAAATCAACCAAAAAAATGAGTTCGCGTGTCACCTCTGACACGCGTGTCATAGGTTCGCCATCACTGTGCTAGACTCTCTTTCTTCAGTAAAGATACAATGCCCAATGTTTGATGTTTTACCCACATTAATGCAAGAAGGGAAACATAGTAGATTTCAAAAATGTTACTTGCTTGATTAATCAGCTAAATTAATTTTTTCAAATAAATAAATACTATACATTCAAATAAAATGCAGGCTGTTGAGTATGTGGGCAGGTAGTATTTTGTTTGATAAAAATAAGGAAAAATACTAGGAAGGTGGTGCACAGAGCAAGGCTTAGAACTCAGAAGTTTATATCGTCATAGTTTCCAAAGGAAATCCCATGGAACGCGTTCAAGATGTTTTAGCATATTTCATTGGGGATGTTTTTTAAAACACTTAATAAAAAATAAAATGTATCATTTTGCATAATGAGATATGATGGTAGGTGTCATATGATACAGATGTTGGTGCTACTTCTTTGCCATCCTTTTGGTATAGATGTTCTCCTCAGGCTGACCCTTTTGTGGTGCAAGCTGGCTACAACAACTCAAGGCATCACATCAAAGTGAGACAAAGTCCATAGGAATAAAGAGCTCAATTCATATTTGTAATTATTTGCAATATTTAAGAAAATATCCCAGATACCCTAGCCAACATCCACTGACATCGCATTGGATGAAAATGCATCACATGTCCATGATTATCTTAGTCAAGTAGGACATATTCCCAGGCCTAGGATGAAGTTAGCTGTGCCTGAACAAGGTCATGAGGAAGATGGACCAAATTAGAGTTAGGAAGAAGGATAATGGGGGTTAGACATACACCTAACAGTGCTACCATAAGAGCAGTCTTATAAACATATACGAAGTCAAGTAACTTTAGAAAATTCTGGGCCTAATTTTCAAGTTTTCTTTACTGTGGGAACTTTAGGGTGCTCTTTATGCTCGTGTACATTGTGCATCTCTAAGGTGGATATAATGTGCATCATTTCCTTACCTTGCTTTTTTTATTTGTTAATGTCCATTTGCTTTGTTGTTTCATTATCACCATGTGTAAATTCATTACATTGTTATAAACTTACATAACAGCATTCCACCATCTATAAAATAAGATTATAGAGCTGTAGGATGCAAGTAGTATTCATTTAGGAATCCAGGATTTGAACTCTCTTCCATATATGAGAAATTCTTCAAATTATGAGGCTTGATGAGGGATAAAGTATAGTTACAAAGAAAGTGATGAGAAAGTATCACTCCTTTTTCCTCTCTCTCTCTCTCTCTCTCTCTCTCTCTCTCTTTTTTTCTCTTTTTCTCCCTTCCTTCCTCCCTCTCATCAGTTATGATCTAAAGTATGATCTGGGGTATTTTTTAATGGCCACTTAACCATAACCATAGTTCTCTTGCCTTCCTAATATTTCTGTGAGCTACCCAACCACTTTTTGAAAAATGACTTTTCAGATTATTTAGGCAGAACCACCTTCTGTTGATTGCAGCTGAGAACCAGAACTAATGCAAGTATTGAAGCAGAGAATTGTGGCCAATAAACAGTAAAAATAACATTTCAAAAGAAGAATAAAATATTTCAATAAATGTGACATATGAGAGTGTATCACCATAGAAGGTGATAATTTATTCCAAATAATTGGGCTAGTAGGGGATATATATGAAAGTGTTCATGCTTTCTAGTCAGTTTATATATTTGCATAAAGCAGCTTAACCAAACATTGCCAATGAATAACAAAATACAGAGGAGACATATTTTCAACCAAATACTAAAGATAGGTAATTTCAAATGAAACTAAAATAATTTAAAAATGATTACATAGGTCACTGGGAAAATAAGATTTGATTAATAGAAATAATATTTAGGAATATGTAAATTTTATAAACCAAAGAAATTGAAATGATTAAATTTGAAGAAATATACCCAGGAGTTTCAGAATTATATTGAATCTCTAACCTGGCTGGCGTGGCTCAGAGTTAATACTTCCTATACTTTTCCCCATGTTTAAGCATTCATTAAAAGTGATTATAGTCTGGTGGGTGTCATTCAGTGATTGATCATTGACCTATGAACCAGGAGGTCACAGTATGATTATCGGTCAAGGCATGCCTGGGTTGTAGGTTTGATCCCCAGTAGGGGAGTGCAGCAGGCAGCTGATAAATGATTTCTTTGAAATCAGTCAAAAAAATCTTCAATGCAATAATTTGTATACTCTTTCAAGAGGTTTATATAATTTGATCATGCTATTGTATTTGGAAAGTTAAAAATTACTCTTCCCTTTATAGAAGGTATCATTAGCTGTCATCACACCTGTTTAAACTCAGAAAGTTTTATTTTTTGTTGTTGTTATTAATCCTAACTACAGATATTTTTCCATTGATTTTTAGAGAGTGGAGGGAGAGATAGAGAGAGAGAAACATCTATGTGTCAATTGGTTGCTTCTTGCATGCACCCGGACCATGACCGGGGATCAAGCCTGCAACCAAGGTATGTGCCCTTGCCTGGAATCAAACCAGGGACTCTTCAGTCCACGGGCTGATGCTCTATCCACTGAGAAAAACTGGCTAGGGCATTATTCATTTTTTATGACAAAATTATTTTGGAGAGAACTAAAAGAAAATGTACTCAAGTTTCATTATCTTTACCTCCTTGCTAAAAATTTACCATGCATGAGCCTGTACATCAGAATAACAAAAACTTAATAAGTTTGTAGAAAATGGTAAATAATTCTTAGCGTGGAGCCTAATCTGTCATGGTTTGCTTAATTTCTAATGTTGAAACGACACTAAATCAAATACACAATTTTCTTTCTATTTTACTAAGATTACCCTTATAAAAACAAAGTTATGATGTTTCTCTAAGCAATTTTCATTGGACAAAAATGAATTTCCTCTCTACTTCCTCATTAGGCAAAGTAAAAAATATTCATCTAAAACATGGGCTTGTGTGTGATTATCCAACCAAATAAAATTATTACAGTCCGGCAGGAAATAATGACTTAGAGATAATGTACTGAGTCAGATGACTTATGCAAATCTTTTCTCATTGGTAACCATTTGAGTTCTTTTCTGATTCTTTTTCATTTCCAGCATTACATTAATAAAAGAAACTCATTTTTCACAGGCCAGTTTAGGTTTTTATTTACAAAGCTTGAAGTCCTAATCTTAACTGAATACTTAGAAACATATATCAAGAAATCATGTGGCTACATCAGAGCCAGACACAAAAATAAAATCAATTTCAATTGGAGTCTTTCTGTTGTTTTATTGATTTTCTATCAACAGTCATAGATTTTTAAAACTGAGTTCTTTAGTATGTATATATGCATGTTCTCAGTTGGGAGTAATTGCTCTCTCCCTCAGTACATTTCTTATGTCATTTTTCAGTTTCCACTTTGTAGTATTCAGTGAAATCTACATTTTTCATTTATCAGTGAAACCTCCTGTTAACACATAATTGGCTATTAATACAACATGCTGCCTGGCACATAGTAGGTATTAAATAAATGTGCATTGGACAGATAGCTAATATGTTTTCTTTTATATCCCAAAGAAATAATCCTATAACAAAAGTATTTCCATGGGTTTTTCCTTATTGCATTAAACCTTGCATTTACATGGTAAAATGTTTCAGTAATTCCAATAAAAAATATCTACACTAATAAAAGAGAAACATGGTAATTAGCATACGACCGCTACCCTTCCCATTGGCTAATCAGCATATCCTTATGCAAATTAACTGTCAGCCAAGATGGCGGCCGGCAGCCATGCACTGAAGCGAACAGGGAGGCTTGCTTGCTCCAGTGACTGCAGACTCCAACGTTCCCCGCCTGACTTGCCGGCCTCTGAGTTGCAACTCTAAGCAACTATGTACTATGTTGCAAATAAGAAGCTAAACAAAACCC
>NW_005354966.1:360205-402420 GCF_000412655.1 Myotis brandtii
GCACAAATTTTTGTGCACCGGGCCTCTAGTCTATAATAATAAAAGTGTAATATGCTAATTAGACTGGACAGCCAAATGTTCTTCCAGATGACCTTCCGGATGAAGCTGGGGCTGCGAGGGCCAAGGCAGCCACTGCGGCTGCAAGGGCCGAGCCCCTTGCACAAATTTCATGCATCAGGCCTCTAATTAATGTGTATTGCTCATTTGAGCTCAGCATCAAATATTGGATTCATTTTGCTTCTCAAGTGTGGTCTGCGGAGCAGGGATTAACCTTTTATTCCCATCTGTCTGCTTTTGAGTCTGGGTTATTGTTGAAGGTTGAATGGGCCCCACTTCTTCCATCTCCCCACTCTCATTGATCTGCTTTGCCATATAACTTTTTATTCCTTTCCACAGAAGGCAGAGCTATACTTCCTTCCCTGTCCCGTGTCTTTAGATAGGCCATACAGCTTTCTTTAGCCAATGGTAGTCATGCTGCAGGTGGGCATTTGAAATATGTTTGCATAGTTAGGCATACTCTCTTTTCTGTTTTCTCCATTGCCGTGAGAAGAACATAGTCAGCTGGCTCACTGACCTGGAGGGAGGACAAGAGATCTCTGGAGCTGAGTCATAGTAGCCAACTGGATTATAAACCACAGCCATCCCAGCAACTGGATTATAAATCACAGGCATCCCAGCTCCCAAGGTATGTAGCAGAAACACCCCATCCAGCCTATCTTTGTGAGCAACAAATATATGATGATAGTTATATACCCAGGAGATCTTGTAGTTGCTTATTATGCAACAACAATGACTAATAGAGAAATGATTGGAGAGTACTGAGTCACAACTTTACTAGATCCAACTGCTCCTGAAAAAAATTGCTAATAAAGACAAGAGTAATAATAATTACCACTTATTGATACCTATCAAATGCCAGCAATAACTAGATGCTTTGCACATTGTAATCCCATTTCATGCTTGGAAGACAACATCTCTATGAAGTGGGAAATATTATTCCTATTTCTTTCCCAGGAAATTAGGACTCAGAAATGATCTACAAGCTGCCAGACGTCAAAGGTAAGAAGTGGCAATTTCAAGCTTACATGTCAGTGACTTGAGACTAAAACATTTCTACCTTTTACTTGGTGCCAAGGTGGTAAATTTCACCTACAGTATTCTCAATCTCCCCTTTCCATTTCCATCTGCCATTTCTGAGCCCTTACATTTCCTACTGAGATCAGCATCTTCATGCTATTTAACTCTAGACTTCAGGTTACCTTGCAAGGTCTCCTAATTTGGGTAGTGGAGAATGTGTTCAGATAGATGAGGTAAGAAAATTTTTTCATATATTTGTGGAATGCACATAGTCACACAAAACAAAACAAAAATAACACAACAAAGTTATTATCCGAATAGATAATTCATTCTGTCAAATAAAAATTTAAGTGAATCACCCAGATTTATTGGATTGGATATGTATGCAAAATAATTGAGAATAAAATCAAGTTTTGCTTAATAAACACAAACTTAAGAATGTTATATTGTAAATCAGTGAGCCGACATGCGACACCTTAATAAGCCAAATTTTGGAGTCCTTTATTACACCAGTGGGCTTAGAGGAATATTGTTTCCAAAGTCTATGCAAAAAATAGAGAGAGGAAGCTCTCTCTATTTACACTTTTTTCAGTCCTTTGTCTTCCAAATTTGGAATGAGACTTCCAGACCTTCTGAGAAAGAAGCCCTGCATGCTGGGAAGGGGCCATGAGACTATATCTCAAGGCCTGGCCTGGCACCAGCACTGACAACTCCATCTGGGACATGGTTTATGGCCTCTCTAGTAGTCTTATTTTCCCTATTATTTGAGCAAGCAAATGTTTACAGAAGCCAAAATAGCAGGGTTAAACTTTCAAACAGCAGTTTTTACACAAGGTGGAAGTCACTATGCTTCAAGAACAATGGGGATGTCTGTTTCAACCCCAACATTCTAGAATTCTAATGTCACCTGATTAAGAGCAGGAAGAACAGTCCAGGCGATTATTTAAAAATACAAATCTGATGGTGTAACTTACATTCTAGTAAGTACAGACAGACAGTAATCCAAAAAAGAAAAACAAAAGTGTTTTAGAAAGGGATATATGTTATAGGGAGGGCATAATGACGTATAGCAAGGTAAGGGAGATCAAATGTTCTGCTTACAATCTTTGGACAGGCTCAGGTTAGGACATATGGAGAAAGTGCCATTGAAAGGGAATAAGCTGTGTGGATAGCTGGGAGAAGAGCATTCCAGGTATAAGGAACACCCAGTGCAAAGGTCTGTAAGGCAAGAGTGCATATAATATGTTCCAGGAACATTGAGAAGGTCAGTATTCGGGAAGAGGACAGTAGGAGATGAGATTAGAAAGGTAAGAAGCATCAGATCACTAAGACCTTATTGGTTATTGTCAGGACTTTGGCTTTACTCTGGGGAGCTTTTGAAGATTTATGAATGAGAATAAACTGGGGGAGGGGAACACAAGTAGAAGTAATGAAACAAGTTACAAGAGTCTTGTAAGATACCAGAGAAGAGATGCTGATGGCTCGGACCAGGGATTTGGCAGAGGAAGTGTTAAGAGGTAGTTGGAGTTTTGAAATATTTTGAAGAGAGTACCTGCATGATTTCTAGATAAATTAACAGTGGGAATAAGGAAAAGAAAGTTAAGAATAACAGTAAAGTTTTCAGCCTGGACAATTGGAAAGATGGAGTTACCCTTAACTATGATGGGGAAGGATGCATGTGGATCAGGTTTTGAGGGGGGAATATTAAAATATCAGTTTTGGATATGCTTATTTTACATTATAAGTAGAGGTTCAAGGAAGGAGATTAATAATTTGGAGTTAGATGGGAGATTAGGGCAAGATATAGATGTGGGAGTCATTTGAATACTGGTATTTTAAGCTTGGAGATACCTAAAGGAGTGTGTGTAGAGCTCAAAAAAAGGATATCCACAGAATAAGACCCAGGTTTTCTCCAAGAGTAATAACATATATGGAAGACCAGATGAAAGCCAGATTAGATTGAGAATAAATAGGACAACCAAACTTTTATGCCCTGAAACCACGTGAAGAGTGTACAAAAAGAAGGTTGAGTGAGATGAGGCTTGATAATTGGCCATTAGATTTAGGAACAGGGGGTCATCAGTGCCATTGTTAATATAAGTTGTGGTGGAATGAAAGCCTATGGGAAGAGAGGAATTAGAGACTGTAGGTTGAGCTAACTCTTGCAGGAGATGTGCTATGCAAGACAGCAAATAAATGAAGCAATAACTAATGGAGAAGTAGGATCAAGAAAATAAATAATAGGTAAATTAATAGTCCATTGTATGCAGATGGGAATAATCTGTAAGAAGGAAAACAAATGATGATAAAAGAGAGAAAGTGACTTCATCAAATGGATAGTTACTAGTGTTGTCCTTACTTAAGGAAGCTCATGCACAAGTAGAGAATTTGGCTCTAGATAGAAGCTTAGAAAGTGTATGGTAACGAAGCTTGTTGTTGGTTGTTTAATGTGTGTCCTACCCACAAGCTATAAAGCCCTTGTGGGCAAAAACCATGTCTCTATCTCTCTCTCTTATCAAGCATTGTATGACCATTGCCTGCACAGTACTTGGCCAACATGTAGCTCTTGAAAAGAAATGGGCAGCCCAGCCGGTGTGGCTCAGTGGATTGAGCCTTGTCCCATGGACCAAGAGGTTGCTGATTCAAATCCCGGTCAGGGTATATGCCCTGACTATAGCCAATAATAGAGAAAAGCAACATTCTGGCCCCATGCTCTCAGTTCTATAAAAGACAATATTGAAGTAGCTCATGTCATCCTAGATGACAATCATCATTTCTGGGTTTTAGTAAAGAATATCCCTGACTGTTGTGTGTATTTGTTAAATAGTCCCAAGGAGTGGAGTCCCTTCAGAAGCAAGCTAACTATGAAGCAGAACCTTCATGTATCCTCAAATCATTCACTTGTTATTTTAACACTGCTATACACTTAACTTGCTTTTGTATCTTTCAGTGCAACTAGCATTCTTTGAGCATGGTTATCTTAAAAATAAGTAAAACGCTCATAAATCTATTGAAAATCACAAAGAAAATATGATTTGGTCATGAATAAGATTAGAAAAACATGAAGCTCTATTGAAAAACCAATAATTTTCTCTTAGGAACAAGATGAATAAAGATAAAGAAAAAATGCACAATGAGGAAAAAAATTTAACCCTGGTTACATTTTCGTTAAAAACCATTTTTTTTGTGGCATTTCGTTAGAAATTGACTGAAATTGCAATTAAAACATTTATATAAACACACATACACACACCCAAGCAAACATGTGCCCATATACATGCATGATTAATTTTATCTAAAGCTTTTATAAATGTTTATGAACAGAGTTTAGCACAGTTGGGTAAAAATGGAAACTGAGAAAAGTAGCATATCAAGTTGTTCAACATAGAGAACCCCCCCCCCCAGCCTTCTTCTTATTTTGTTAAAAAAAAAGTGAAGTTCTCTGCTGGTAATAGAATCATATGGTTAACTGCTCACCCAAGTCTCCACTTCAATTTACTTTTTTAGATACAGTTTGATTTCTATACTTCTGGAAATATAAATGTAAAATCAACACAAAGGTTGCAATATATACTCTTTCCCTCTGAAACCCGTCATGATTTTTCACATGAGCTGCTGAAAACCATATATCATTGTACAAATAAGGGTTTACAAATTGGCTCATAGGATTTCAAACTAGAGAAGACAGCATTTATTAAAGACAGATTTATTGTGCTTTAAAGCTTGTATTACACTAAACTCAATTAGACTCTTTCACAGTAAGGTTTTCCATGTTATTCATCAGGCATACTATAAATTGGTCAATAGCACTCATGCTGGGTTTTTGGGATGGTGTTGTTTTTTTATCAGGTAAACATTTGTGAATGCCTATAAGGGAGAAAAAAAGGTTTTTTCCAAATGTTTTCCCTAATTATTTTCTTAAATAAATGTGGTACTGTTGCAAGAAGGTCCATTATAAGGGAAACATATCTTGTTTACAATAAAAAATATTTTAGGGCTTGTCAAACATCAGCTTGAAAGTGAAAATTTTTACTGAATTCATTAGGTTGTGCATTGGTCTGACAATTCATATTTTCCCAGTTCCACATCATTTTGGATAATCAATGATTGGCTTAAATTTTCTTAATACATTTTTTCTTAGCCAATTTTCAAATGGCTCGATCTAGGCAACCATGTCCTCAGTACTAACATTTTAACAGTGGCCAGCAGGCTGAAGTGCCGATTTATGCCTTTTGCTGATATTGAACAGGCAAAGAAATGAAGGAAATGTGTCTAACATGATATCTTTTGTATGACAAAAATAATCTACTGACTCTGTGGTTTCAGAGGTGAACAGTGCTGGGAAGCTCTCTGAAGCCTCTGCAACCCAGCTCCAGTCTGCAAAGGTTTCTTTCAATCAATTTCAAATATTTACATAAAATTATAAATAAAAATATTATGGGATAATGTATTATGCTGTTACTGAAATCCAAGACAAATCCTATATAAAAAGAGTGGTTCTGCATTTTGTCTCAAATATTCTATATAATAAAAGAGTAATGTGCAAATTGACCAAATGGCAGAACGACGGGTCGCTATGATGCGCACTAATCACCAGGGGCCAGACACTCAAAGCAGGAGCTGCCCCCTGGTGGTCAGTGCGCTCCCACAGGGGGAGCGCCACTCAGCCAGAAACCAGGCTTATGGCTGGCGAGCGCAGCAGTAGGGAAGCCTCTCCCATCTCTGCGGCAGCGCTAAGCTGTCAGTCAGACATCCCCCAAGGGCTCCTGGACTGTGAGAGGGCACAGGCTGGGCTAGGGACTTCCCCCCCACCCCAGTGCACAATTTTCATGCACCAGGCCTCTAGTGCTATTCATATTTCTGTTAATTTTGAAACCAGATTTTTGGTCAAAAGCAAAATCTACTCCTATCCTAAACAGGATTGGATATAAGTAAATAGTAGTCGTTTTTTGGATTCTAATGTCTAAATTTTAAAAATAGGACCCAAAATAAAGGAAGTACAGGAAATTCTACTTAAAGAATTCAATCAGAACTTGGGTATCACACAGGGCATTTATTGGTCTCTTAAAGTCATTATAAGTATGTAACGTTTAGAAATATTATAATTCTATTAATTCTGAAGATGTAAAGACGCCAAAGAGAGGCTTATAATTAGGCTTGTAATTTTCTTCTAGTTCCTGTCTTTCATCACCAACTGATAATATTGGGAAAAATCAATGATTTGGTGTTAGAATGTGAGCCTTTTAGATTTTTGAAGGATATTAAGCTAAGAAGAATATGCTGATTGGATTTTGCCCAATCTGTGTGACTGCCTAGGTTACACTCCTGGTCACATGTTACATGTCACATGGATGACACCTATCAAAAAGAAATTGCTTATTTTCTTAACTTTATTTTCTTTGCTTCATTGACTGTGGTAAGAATCCAGTTGAGACAGAACAACCTAAAATAAAGCATAAGAAGCAGCACCTCTATCATGATCTACAGCAATGTCCCTCACTTTTTTGTGCCTTTGGCAAATTGTGATTGCTGTTATACTCAAAAAAATGCAGGTCACTGGCCTTTTGGCAAACTCTCTTCATCCCCAGTCTGAATGCTGCCTTTTGAACAAAAACGAAAAGCAAGAGACGATGTGTAAGTTTGGTTTATAAACTGGCAATTGTGGAAAAGGAAATTTTGATAAGAAAACAGTTTAAAGAAAAAGGGAGTCGCTTGAGAGTGCAAACCTATGTGCAGTAAGTTAATGATGAGGTCAGAAACTGTAATGAAAGGGCAGTGAGTGTCAGATAACTTTGTGTCTTCACACAATGGGGACTTGAGATGCTCACTGGGAAGTACAGCTCATGCTGATAGAGCTCAGCCCATGTCTTACTTTCTCCCAAAACCTTCTTTTTCAAACCAATAGAGACATCTCCTATATCTGTTCTCCATCAGCACCTACCACAGAAACACACACACACACACACACACACACACATACACACACACACACACCATTACATGGACTCTTGAATGATACTTACCTAGTGCAATATAATGTAGAAGGCTGGACTGTCACATAAGGATCATGTGATTCAACTTGAATTCTTGCATTTACTACATTAGTGCTCATGGATTAATTATTAAAAACCCGCTGAGACTTCATTTCTTCTCATGTGTAAATAATAATTATAATTTCCACTTCATGTTATGTAAGGCCTCATTTGTATGTGAAATGAGCAAATGCCAGACTACCTCATGGACTCCTAGCATACCATAGTGCATACTGAAAGTGCTCAATAAATTGATTTTGTTGTTGATGTTGGAGAGACGGCATACTCTCACCTTCCATATTGATGCTAATTCTTGAAGTAATTAATTAATTTATTCTTCTATCTTTTTTCTCCTGGGAAAGATACTCCTGGCAAAGGCAATGCAACTTTTTATCCATTCTCTCTGACATTTCCTAGTGTAAAATGATTTTTCTGCCTAAGAATTTGGTGAGAGTCTGGCATCAACTACAACTAATATTTCTCTATTGGGTGAGGTTAATGTATGAATGGCTAATACCTACATATGTCCTGACTTAACCTATGGCTATCTATTTAAGATTGCCTACCTATGGGCTATAAGAATTGCATTCCTAATTATGTCTTCCTTCCTTGTGATAAACTCTGGATACTCTCTGCCCTTTTAATAATCGGATAGGAGAAGGGGAACTCTACTAGTTACTAGTAGTATTACAGCTTCTCTGACTAGGATTGGGGATAAGCTTAATTCAGAGGAAAGCATAGTTTATTAGCTATTCTACATGAAAAACTACCCCCAAATTTAAGCATCTTAAAATAACAACTACTTACTAGCTGCTTGCCTCAAGTTTGATTCTGCCCCACTGGACAAAGTAGGTCACATGTCCAAGCCCAGTGTCATTGTGGGAAGGCACAACCTACGACCGAAGGACAGAGATTCAGAGAGAAAAGAAAAAAATTGGGTGCATTAAGTTAAAAGGCATCGTGTTTATTGATTAGCAGGAATTACATTTTGGGCATAGGTGCAAGCCATGTTTTCCCAAATAACTTCACATGCATCAAAACCAACATATCTGTCTAGTATCAGTTTTCCCAACTGATTGAAAACCCCCATTCTAACACATGATAAGCATAAGGGAGATTTGCATAACAAGATGAAGAAATGCTTTGTGTTTTTGTTGTTGCTGTTTGGTTGGGTTTTTTGTTTGTTTGTGAATTACCTGGTGAAGCTAGTTGTGCTGGCACAATTTACAGAAACAGATATCTATGCAGACCATTTTTGTTATATTGATTAAAATCCAGGAAACGTAAAGATTTCAAAAAGTTATAAAAGAACAGAAGTTTCCAGGCACATCTTTTTACTAGTTTGAAATTCTGAGTAGAGAAAATGTGTAAATTATGAAGTTAATTATTTAAACCAACAGAAAAAAACATGAAGGTAGATACTATTTGTTGAAACCTGACTGGGCTACAATCTCGCATTGTGTAAGTCCCCTAGTCTCTCTCACCTCCACTTTCTAATTTGTAAAATTGCAGCAAAAAAAAAACAACAAAAAACACCTTTCTATTTTAGAGGTATCTCTAGAGGAACTCTGTTCCTAAAGATGCTTTGTAAATGTAAAAAATGTTATAAAACTGTTATGCCCAGATTTCAGGGTCCCCAAGAGACCATTAGGGAGCCAGCCGAGTCCGATGCAAAAGCAAAAAGAGTCTTTATTCGAGCTAGCTCGTGCTCTCCGTCCACCATACTCGCCGATGCAGCGGCAGGGGGCAGAGAGAGCGAGCTTTGTGTGGAGCGGGGTTTTATAGTAAGGCGAGGAGAGAGGACTGTGGGCCCTGCCGATTGGCCAGGCGCAAGTCTGGGTCTTGTTACACAGGATGTGGTCGTATCTATGGCGCGCACTTCCCTTAATTATCATTGGTTAGTTTAAAGAAATCCTAGGTGTGGCTAGCAGAGGCTTGGGCTTCCGGGAAGAAGCTCCTTGCTGAGCACATGGCTGCTGCCCAAAAATGGAGGATTCGGGGCAAGATGGAGGGCATAGCCCTCGCTCTTTCAAAAACAAAGCAGCATGTCCTCCCAATTTTATTAGTGCCTTAGAACTTTAGTGTTTCAGTAATTAGCACTGTGCACAGGTTCTAGAGCAGTTAATCCCTAATTTGGCTAATTAATGTATATATGATCTGTCAGTCCCTTTTTCAAGGTAACTATTATTTTTATTACCCTGAAAACATATTACAATAGAAGATGATTTGGTTAAGATCCAGAGTCTTTTCTGAATATGTAAGTCATATTCTGAAGAGGAAAAAAAGAACAAGTTATTAGTAAACAGTAAACTATTTTCCACTGGTCAGTGATAGTAAATAAAGTTCCATTTGGGCATATGAGCCGAGCTAACCAAACCCAGACTTTAATTAGAATTGGTAGATGCAAAGTGGGACAGACAAGAGGTATTGAGTGAGAAGCCAGGGAGTAATGTTTAAGGAGGGGCTTGTTCTCAGGTGCACCCTGTCCTTGCACCACCCTGAGAGCGCCTACTTAAATTCTGTACCCTAAGGGCTTTGCTTCTCTTGCCCTCGTCCAGCCCCTGGTTAGGGCACATAAAAAATGCTGGGCACTGTTCCACTGCAGGACAGGACTTTAAATCAATGAGCAGGTAAGCACAAGAGATGCTGCCCAAACAGGAGTGATATTTATTTATTTGTTTGTTTGTTTATTTTTTTAATATTATAGGAGTGATTTTTTTTATACATTTACATTCAAAGATTTCCAATCTAGGCTTCAGTAGGGTTCTTGGTCATGCATATTTTTAGAGCCATCTAAGGTATTTGAAAAATAAAAGAGAATGCTAGCAATCTCCCTGAGGGTACTCAATAGGAGACCTTTACCAGGTTGGCCTTGGTTAAGAACATTTTTAGAATTTGTAAACATGGTTTTGAATCTCCACCCTTGTTGGCTCTGTGACCTTGGGGTGAGATATTTAATTTCCTCATCTGACAAATGAGGGTGATTTTAATAGCACTTCTCTCCTGTTTTATGTGTGTGTGAGAGAGAACAAAATGTAATAATTAATGTACATAAAATCTTTAACATAGTACTGATTCATAGAAAGAACTCAATAAATGATAGACATTATTATTGATATTGTTTTTATTATTATTGTTATTCTGGGGCAAAGACTTGCCAAATAATCTGCCTTTGGCACTGTAAGTACATTCATAGCATTCAAATACATTCTTTTGTGTCCTGAAATGATCTGAAAGTTCATTTCATCTCCCTTCTCCTATATCACTTCTGATGATTCTTATGAGGAGAAGTCAAATGGAAGTTTTGGGAAAATGAAAGAAAAGAATGGGGGGGCAGAGAATACAGGAATCAGAAGAATTATAAAGACTAGGATGAACTTTAACACATTTGGATTTTGCAACCTCTTGAAGAGAAGGTTTACAGTGATTAGTAATTATTTATTTGTCAGTTTAGCAAGCTATTTCTGTTATTGTCGTAATTACCTAGTTATTAATATTAATAAAGGAACAGAGCAAAGGGGAGTCAGACATTTAAGCATGGTCACCTGGACAGCTTCACCAGGAAGCTACAGCTCCGTGCTCCCAGGGAACCACCTGTCCATTCCCTGCAAATCCTTGGGGGAAGGGACGGAATGAAGGGGGAGATGGGTGCATGCACAGTAAACTCAGTGTAATGTAGGGAAGGAAGTCTAGCCTGGGAACAATGGATTGGCTAGGAGGTGATCCCATCAGAAGTCTGTGATATCTTGGAAGATTAATTGGTTAATTTGAAGAAACTCCTGTTTAAAAGCCCCAGACAAGAGCTCCCTCTCTCCTTGTTCCCTCTCCCTCTCTTGCTCTGTGACCCACACTTGCCCTTGTGCTTGCCTGTTCTCTCTTCATAGCCACGTGGCCTTAAGCAGCCACATGGCCCATGGCCATGTGAAACTCACATACAATGGGCTGCAGATGGGAACACAAGCTAAGCTAGCCAGATGCTGGACTGGACTGGACTTTAATATGGAACAGAAATTCTGGGCTGTGGCCTTAATTCTGCTGCAGACAAGTTTGGACTTCTTTTATGGTGAGATGGACAGAGATGGGACCTTGGAGGGGAACCACCTTAATTTTACATCATCAGTGAGCTTTCCACGAGACCCTAACCTCCTGTGGGGGCCTCAGGAAATTCTTTTACTCCAGGCACCCCAAGAACTCCACTTCCACCGATAACATCTAAAAATCTCATTCTTTCAAGATTCATAAACAGAATACAGCCCTCTCTAGCATTAGGAAAGCTTTCCTTTAAACCTTAAAAAAATGTTTAGGATGTGGCTTTTCTATTTACCACCATAAGTTCATAAATTATCTTACCTAAGTCAGTATTTTTGGAATGATACAGGTTTTCCTTCAAATTGATAGGTTTAAAAAATTAAATAGATTCATAGAATAGATATAACCTCTAAGCCTTAAGTTAATATTTTTGAATACATGTTTAGAAGATCTAACAATTAATATAGGAAATTATAAAAATAGTACAGAGTTATAGTGGTAATCACTATGAAAATAGATGGTAATAAAAAATATAATGGGCCTGGGGAAAATAAATGAATTAAAGACATGTATAAAAGATGAGATAGAAATTTTTACTTGAGGAATTATACGTGGTCATCTTCTGAAAAAAAATTATTTATTTATTTGTTCATTCACTTATAGTATAGTTTGGACAAATCAACTGTTAAGCAGCCACATTATCCTAATTCATTGACACAAGACATACAAAAATAAACAGTACATCTTCCTATTGTATTTCTTGAAATTTTGTCAAAATGTGGGGCTAAAATGTTTCCACATGAATAATTTATAAAATTATTAATAGGATTAATCACATAGTATTTGAACGCTGCAAAGAAATGGGTAACAATGTAAATAGCAAGTAGGACTTCTTACGGCATGTCTTTGGTGCCTCACACTTAGTCAAAATTGCCCATCTACGCTGCCATTTTGATACATTTCCTTAGGTCTTCAACCTCACCCCTTGCCTGATTCTCAGTTGTATCAATGGAGCTCAAAGTGAATTTCTTTAAATTTATGCATACCGATATTTGAAAGGAAATATAACACAGTCTAAAAGAGTAGAATTCTGTGTCCTACAGACATGAGTTTAGTCCAGTTTCACCAGTATTACTCATAGTGCTGGGGAAATTTTTAATTCTCTGAACTTGAGTTTTCCCTTCTAAAGGACAAAGGGCAATATTTAATTCATAAAACTACTTTGAAGATGGAATTAGAAAATGAATATAAGCTCTACCTGGTTTGGCTCAGTGGATAGAGCGTTGGCCTCTGGACTGAAGGGTCCTGGGTTTGATTCCATTCAAGGGCATATGCCCAAGTTGCGGGCTCTATCCCCAGTTAGGGTCATGCAGGAGGCAGCCAATCAATGATTCTCTCTCATCATTGATGTTTTTATATCTCTCTCCCTCTCCCTTCCTCTCTGAAATCAATAAAAATATGTTTGTTTAAAAAAATTTAAAGAAAATGAATATAAAAGTTAGGCAAAGTAACTGTTACAATTAACCGAATGTTATTATTTAGTTAATAGTAAAAATTCTGTTCTCTGTCAGACATTAAGGTAAATCCTCCAACCACAAAGATAAATAAGACAGAATTCCTTTCCCACCTATCCTCGGGGAGCTATCAGGGAAATAGTGAGAAGGCAGAAGAAATGGCTGAGTACACATTGAGGTGTGTCTGGGGAGCACATAGTAGTTTCAGCAGGCTAGACCCTGGGTTTCCAGGGAAGCGTCCATCTAAGCCGAATCCCAGTGAATTGAGTAAATATACTCTGTGGAAGGAAATGGCAAACATAGTGATGCTGGCAGAGGAAACAGCCTGTGTAATGTACCTGCTGATTGTAGAGCAGGTTGGCTGGAGCAGAAGGTGAGAAATGGAGGAGAAGCAGGGAAGGAGACTAGAGAGATAAAGAGGCCAGTTCTCAAGAAGGGTTTTAAAGTCGGGCCAGGGAGTTTGAACTACAGTGGAATCTCGGTTCTCGAATTTAATTAGTTTCTGAATGCTGTTTGAAAAGCCATTTGTTTGAAAACCAAATCATTTTTTCCCATCAGAAATAAAGTAAATTGAATTAATTTATTCCAGATCCCCAAATTATTCCATGTGTTAACCTTTCTTGTATACAGCACATGTCTAATGTACTGTTTAACCTATAAACAAACACTTCTTTTCTTATTTATGGAGGACATACTTTATAAAGATATATAAAGGATACAAAGCTGGGAAAAACAAATTTGGCTATGACCATGTGGAATTAAAAGTATAGTTAAGAAGACTAATATTAATACACACACATACTTGCAAAGATATATGTGGAGGATATACAGGAAGAAGTAGAAAAGTATTGCCCCTAGGTAAAGGAAATTCTGTTGGGGTGACAGAGCTAAAAAGAAGACTTTTGAAGAAGAAATTTCCTTTAGAATTGTTTAAATATGTACCAGATGCCAATAGTTCCAGAATCAATTAATTAAATTTCTGAAAAATGTAGTAAGCACTGTGAAGGAATAGTAGTGCATGGTGCCATTAGAGAAGATATCAGGAGAACTTAATTTAATTTCGGAAATTAATGGGAGCCTTCTCTGAAAGAGTGATCGACTATCCTGGATGCTCAATAGAGAATGTATTAGAGACGGAGCCAACTGTAAATTAGGGAGACTTTCAAGACTATTGGAACAATGTGGTGTTAATACAATGAGATGTGCCAGGGGTTTGACTATGGTAGAAAATGGCATAGGGAAGAGATTCCTGGCAGGACATGTAATGCATTTTATGTGGATGGTGATGGAGAGAGAGAGCTAAGTATGCTTTGTGAGGTTCTTTACCCCGCACTTTGGAGGAAAGTGAATCTACTTACTCAAGGAAGTATTATTCTGAAAAGGCTACTTACTCTATGATTCCAAATATATGCCTTTTGGAAAAGGCAAAACAATGGAGCACTGGAAAATAACAGCAGGTTTCTTGTTATACACATGTAAGCCAGAAGATAATGGAGCAGCATCTTTAATTTACTCAAAGAAAACATCAACAACAACAAAAACCCTAGATTTCTATATTCAGCAAAATATATTTTAAAAATAAAAGTGAAATAAACTTTTTCAGAAACTCAAAAGTGGAAAGAATTCATCAAAATTTCTGCACTTTTATAAAAATTAAAGGAGTCCTTTAGGCAGAAGGAAAATGATACCCACAGGAAATGTGCACCTACACACAGAGATGAAGAGCACCGGAAATGATGAATACACAAATAAACATAGAAGGATTTTTTCTCATTATTTATATTTCCTCATAATTGACTCTTTTAAATAAAAAGGATAACATTGTATTGTAACACATGTAGAAGTAAAATACAAAAACAACAACAAAAAGGCCAGGAGGGAAGAAATGGAATTATGCTGTTGTAAGGTGTTTATATAAAGTGATATAACATCAATCAATTAGAAGCAGACTATGAGGGCATTTTTAGTTTAGTGATACATGATATGCATTTTGAAGTGTATGTATATGTGTGTATTTGTGGGTTTTGTGTGTATGAAAGGTGAGAGAGAGAGAGAGAGAGAGAGAGAGAGAGAGAGAGAGAGAAAGGTGTGAAAGACATCTGAGTTAAAATATAGACTAGGTAATTCACTGCAAATAAAAATGTGATTTGTGGACTGGCTACTAAGCAAACTCTTTGTTAATGGCTCATAATCAGGTAAATATAAAAAGTTAGACTAATTTTTCAGAAATATTCATAGCAATGTGTCATTATTGCAACACTTAAGTACATGCTTAATTGACTAAAATCACTGAAAAGAGTGTTTAGATCAGTTTGCATGAGTCATATGTGGTATGAGCTGGGTTGTTGTCAGATACAGCAGACCACATATTGGTCTGTGTTGGGTTGAAAATAAGAAAAAGTGAGCCTTGATCATAGATGGTGTGAGAAACACTGATATAAGTTATAAAATTCATTTTGTGGAGTCCTGCGGATAGGAGTACTGAAAGAATACATAGTCATCTCCATGGAAACTGAAGCTCAGATACAGCTGAAGGTCTATGCGACTGTTAAAAAGGATCAGTAGCAGCACATGAACATGTTACAAACAGAATAAAGCAATCAGTAGTTTCAATTATCAGCCTCAAATTAAAATTACAGAGGTAAACACTTGAATTTCAGGTGCTGAGTTCTTGGTGAGCTGATTCATACGTGGGCAGCTAGGCAGCAAGTTCCAGCATGAGCAGAGCATCGGGCACTGTTACTGCAGCAGATGTCAGTGCAGATGTGTCTCTTCTTCGTTTCCTCTCTCATATATTCACTTGCCACTATCATCCTTGGTCTCCATTGCAGGATTAGACTTGTGTTTTGTTTTATAAATGTCACTGGTTTGGCAACATCAATGAGTTTAGGGCTCTGTGCTCCTGTCATTATTCTAAAAACTAAATCACCATTTTATATTCTGCTACTTACTCTTTTTTTCCCCAAAAAATAAACACAGAAATTCTGTTAAAAAGAAATAGGAAGAAGAAGAAAAAATTGAGTGCCTCCTGTGCTACTTACCACGATAATGGGTTACTGAAGTTAGAGAGGCAGAATGGTGGCTGGCTAGTCCTGTCAGCTTTATTTTTCATTCTCTTCCACGGTTACATGTTTTCACAGTAGAAGAGAAAGCTCTCCCCTGCTGAGACCTCTGCAGATACCACAATGCCCACTGCTCTGTGATTATGCCAGGTCAACCGAATGCAGTGGGAGAAGGAGGAAGGTGGCGATTAAATCACCAGTGCTGGGTTACTCCTTGTTGGCCAGTGAAATAATGTTATCATTTTGTTAAAAGGATAGTTATTTTCTTTTACCCCCAAATCAATTGAAATGCAATTGGAATGCAGATTGTATGTTTTCCTTAGACACCAACTTAAACCAGCTGGAATTGTTGCACTCTCTTGAGAATGGGCACAGACCAGCACTTTTACTCTATTATCCACTTGCTTTTGAAATCAATGCAAGAGGCTTAATGGCTTCTTCATTTAAGGAGTCGTGCTCTTAACTTTTATTTCTTTTGTTTCTTCTGCTTTTATTGGATTATCAGAAGTACTCCAATGGACAAAATTTATCTTAAAATATTGG
Source organism: Myotis brandtii (assembly GCF_000412655.1). Classification (NCBI taxonomy): domain Eukaryota; kingdom Metazoa; phylum Chordata; class Mammalia; order Chiroptera; family Vespertilionidae; genus Myotis; species Myotis brandtii. The sequence continues at coordinate 376,463 of NW_005354966.1, forward strand.
CAGTGTGAAATACACCAGATAATTTGGTGATGCCCTCAGTGGTACCTGTCCTTTTGAAGAAATAGGAATTTTGATACAAAATACTTCGTATTATCCACCCTTCATTATTGACGAGTAGACGGTTTACTATCAGATTTGTTTTCTGCAACAATTAAGCAGTGTAAACAAATAAGATTTGGGTTTTTTATTTCCATACGTCTTCAAAAGAAAGACTGGAGAGTCAGGGAGGTGAGCAGGGACTCAGTGTGAGTTAAAACAGGGACTTTTAAAAATACTTATAAAGGGAATGTGCTAATCTAATCCTTTTAAGAACTATAATGAAAATATATTTGATCAACTGGAAAATATTTCTTCTACATTCTATACTTAGCTGATTGGTCTGCCTCTGAAAATATCTATGAAATACATTTGTAAGAAATTCCCAGCAAGCATTGAATAGTCAAATAGACATCTGTACATGAAGACAGGCTCTCCCCTCAGAAGTGAAATTTTTGAGGAGGATAACCTTCAGTGTTCTAGGTGACCTGGTAAAGTTAGGTTAGACAGAACAAATCATGCAGTAATTATCTCTGTATCTGGAGAAATACTTCTGTAAGTGACATTTCATCACCTTAAATTTCGTAGTCACTGCTTTCTAAAGATAATTGGCTCTCCACTGAAGGGTATAACTGGGTATTAGATTTATGTTAAGAGTAAACATTAATTACTGAGACAATATCTAGGAAACCCAATGCATTTAAAAGGTTTGAAAGAGAACAAAAAGTGCTAATGTGAAACAAACAGAATTCTTAGGCACTTCAAGCCTAGGCGGGTTCCTGCCAATAATTTGGGTTCATTTAGGCCTTCAACCATCAGGAGTCCATTCAGGGCTTCTCAGCTGCTTGTAAGTGGTGAAGGTGTTTCATTAAGCAGAAGCCCCATTACTTGAGAAAACAGGAGCATAAGTTAAAATTGTAGGTTTTCTAATGCGATGTTACTTACCCCTTATAAGAATGTTGTCAGTGAACACAGTTTTGTTAGAGGGGCTGGGTTGATGAGCCACTACTGAGACTACGTGGTGAGTCACATGAATATTGAGACCTACATAGTCAGATACAGTTTTCTTAGAATTCACTTTTTTCATTTTTAGGTATTTAAAGGTTAGCTGTTGGAAGTTTTGTTTTCTTATTAATGATTAACTTGTATTTACCTTCCTTCAAAAGGAGGAAGTCAATTCTAGAGTAAATCAAATTGGCAGATTTTGTAGTTCTTAAAAATTTTACTCACAGAGCAATAATTTGTCTATCCTGACCATGATCTGTTTGAAATACTGGGAGATCAAAAAATATGTGAATTTAAAATAAATGGTGTCTAAATGCCCCCTCCTGGCCCTCTGTGTAAGAATCTCCCTCCTCATAAGCCACTTCCATCTCATGTAGAGAATGAATGGTCCATTCATTATAGTTCATCAAGAGCTGGCAGAGTTTGCCAATTAAGATTGTATCTCTGTGATTTCATGTGGACCTCTGACCGTCAAAGCACCCCTGGTATTCCAGGAACCTGAAATATTTCTTCCCATTTATCAGTGTTTCAAAATGAAAAGTCCCTTTAGCTAAAGGCACACACACATTTTCTTCTTAGTTGGTAAGCAGTAGCAGGGAGCATCCTACACTAATGGAATTAGTGCTGGGTAAAAGAAAACATGGCTTATAGCAGTGAGAAGTATCCCAAAGATTTAAAGAAAACAAGTTAAGTAGGGCCTCGTGACCTTGGCACTACTGACATTTGGGGTGAGATAATTCTTTGTGAACCTACCCTCTGTTGAAGATATTTAGCCGCATCCCTGGCCTCTGGCCAGTAGCTAGGTTCTCTCTATTTGTAGCAACCAACAGTTTCTCCAGACATTGACTAATGTTCTCTCCAGGGACACAATTGTCCCCCACCCCATCCTCTTGTGAACCACTGAAGTAAATAAGAACCAACAGGAGTAATAAAAATGTCCCCCTAAAGAACATCAGTTTTAAATTAGAGTAGACCACCTATTTATGGGTGAGTTTAACACATTTAGTCTAATATATTTTCCCATGCTCTGCTCTCTTAGACACTTCCATACTTTCCCAGGTGTATTGCAGCTTGTTTGGCACATACAGAAGAAATATATTCGTGTAAACCTGTGCTATGGAATGGACTCATATTAAGTTTATGGGTTGGTATTGTAAAATTCTTAGTACTTCACTAAGAGAGGTTTACTATAATGGTTTGGATAGCTCACAAAATGCTGCAGAACTTACACCTTGACAGAAAATCTGATCTACTAAATACGTAGTAGAAGCATCCATGTGTCTGGGATGATCCTGGGATGGTCAATACCACATAGAAAAAATTCCAGTAGTATCACCCTCTACCCACTGTTTTACTTACTTGTTGGGAAGGGAGGCAGGAGCCTCAGAATAAAGAGGATGGAAGCCTACAATATAAAATCTGGAGGAGTTCTTAGAGATAGTTGAGGATTACAGCTTCTTTTGCCTCCTGAGATTCCCTTCTTATAGACAAAGACCACCGTTCTTCCTCTAATAAATCATCCCATGAATTTCATTCATATGTTGATAGCAAATCCTTGCCCCATCCATTGCCAAGGATATACAGAGCAAAGGCCATGGAATATATGCTTCCTGGCTAAGGAGATTGGTGCAGATATGGGCTCACGACTCAAGGAACGTTGAATGAGAAACATGTCTTTTGTTGACCATTTGGAAGCAGAAGCTATACTTTCGTGGCATTGGGAAGACAGAAGGACTATATTAGCAGGTACTACAAATCAAAGAGAGGGATGAAGCAGATTCTTCATGAAATTATTCAAAGTTCTAGAGGCAACTGAATCTGAAAGTAGTTGGATCCTTTTCTGTTTATAAGTAACTAGTGGCCCGGTGTACGAAATTCATGCACAGGTGGGGGAGGTGTCCCTCAGCCCGACCTGCACCCTCTCCAATCTGGGATCCAACAGGGATCAGGCCTAAACCAGCAGTCAGACATCCCTCTTGCAATCTGGGACCACTGGCTCCTAACCACTCACCTGCCTGCCTGCCTGATCACCCCTAACCACTCTGCCTGCCGGCATTCTCACCCCCAACTGTCCCCCCTTGCCAGCCTGATCACCCCCAACTGCCCCCCACTGCTGGCCTGATCACCCCCAACTGTCCCCAATGCCAGCCTAGTTGCCCCTAACTTCCCCCCCTGCCAGCCTGCTCACCTCCAACTGCCCTTCCCTCCTGGCCTGATCACCCCTAACCGCCTCTGCCTTGGCCCTGCCACCATGGCTTTGTCCAGAAGGACATCTGGAAGGTTTCCCAGTCTAATTAGCATATTACCCTTTTATTAGTATAGATAGAGGCCTGGTGCACGGGTGGGGGCTGGCTGGTCTGCCCTGAAGGGGGTTACCAATCAAGGTGGGGGGTCCCCGCTGGGGAGCATGGCCGGCTTGGGCGAGGGGCTGATGGCCCTTTGCAGGCTGGCCACGCCCCCATTGGGGTGAGAGTCCCCTCTGGGGGCCGTGGCCAGCCTGGGCGAGGGGCTGAGGGCCATTTGGGGGTAGTTTGCAGGCCGACCAAGCCCCTGGCTTTGTCTGGAAGGTCTCTGGAAGGTCTCCCAGTCTAATTAGCATATTACTCTTTTATTAGTATAGATTGGTTCCTTTCTGTAACTCAAGAAATTTAAGTTTGGTTTATTATGTCACCTGTGTCTTCACTATTAAAAATATATCTATGCTCATCCCCATGAACCCATTTTACAAATGGTTTGAATGAGGCTAATGAATATTTGATTTCCCCAAGATCATATTTCTCTAATCACAATCTTCTGTAACCTCAATTGAATCTATGCTTTAATTTGGTTTGTTTCTTCAATGCCCACCTATAAAGTAAACCAGCTTATTTTTTAGTTTACATGATACCCAATAGATGGTGTTGATTATTTTTATTTACTGATTACCTAAATTGTTTAGATGTATAAACCATCTTTAAGCTTTGGCCTGCATTATTTGTCCATCTTGTCATTCAGAATTTAATTTTTATGTTTCCACATAAATATGTAAAATAGAGACACATTTAAAATATAAATAATCCTAAATCTTCTTATTGACACCTGATCTTAAATTGAATGCTGATTATCCAATTTGTTGAGCTATTTAAATGGCCATTGTAGTTCTAAAACTTTTGTCAAGAGGATAAAGGTACAACCACATTTTTTTCTTGAATAATTCACATGCAAATCTGTGATTTAAAATTTTTAAGGTAATTGCCTTTTTCTTTATATTTTTCCATGAGTATTATAAATCATAGAATTTATAAGACACTTGCATCATTTGCCTTATAACAAATGCAAAGCACGATTATAATCAGAATATAATAGCATCAATATGTTTATACAGATGTTAAAGTAAATTCATCAACATTTATTTCATATGCCTGCAATCTAGCTTTCTCTTCTGTTGTCAAACCAAAGAATTTTAAATTAGGATATTTTTTACCAGTATCTTTCTTACCTTTATAGGCTGATATGTAAGGCAGTGATGTATCTTATCATTGAAGTTGATGGTTATAAAGTTAGAGTTTTGGTTTCTGTGGGCTGCTAGAGATGACATAAATGTAGGACACAATCTGAATATTTTTTTTTGCTTTAGAAATTGTCATAGGCAAAAGTCGGAAGTTAGAGTTTTCGTTTCTGTGGGCTGCTAGGGATGACAGAAATGTAGGACACAATCTGAATATATTTTTTTTTTGCTTTAGAAATTGTCATAGGCAAAAGTCGCAGTGACCAATAGTGGGAATGATTTTATGTGACTACACTGGGTTTATGTAAACTTCTAATTCAATATATTCATCACCAAAGATAGCTAAATTTTTTCAGGAAACACTGAAACCTCAAACCAAGTGAGTGTGCATTTCCAAGTCTTACACTATTCTGATGGCCCTAAAAACATTGAGTAAATTAAAGGAAAAATAATAGCTTACTGCAGTGAGGGGAGTGGGGCAGAAAGACTTTGGAGAACTTCAAGGTTTGACTCTACACTGATACTAGCCTTTTTGGAGATTCCCAAAGTGAATGGCCCTATGAATTATTGGGTCCCCGATGGCAAGACAAGTTGAGTTTCACACCACGACAAAGAAGCATCTTCTGGCCTTTGGAAATAGCAAACAGAATCAGAAATCCTGAATATCTTCCCACATTCAGTTAGTTAACTTTGTTCTTCAAGATTTCCTTTGCTATCCTTGCTATTCTTGGTATACTTTGAATTTCTCTATAAATTTTAAAATCATCTGTCAATTTATTAAAAAATCTCATTATCGAAAACTTAGTCACTAGAAGCTCTTCTTTCAGTTAGGGTGGAGAAGCTTGATAGAGATCTTTACTCTTCCCAAGACACAAAATTACTGGATGAAGCAAAAACTACTAGTATATTTTTATTTAAAGAAGTTAAAGAGCTGTGCGCTCAAATAAACCTAAAAGAATTAAAATCTAAGGAGACAAAGCATTCCTAAGTGAGCAAGAGAATGAAGAAGCTTTGGTACATGCAGACTGTGGGTGGCGTATACAGAAGAGGAAGCCTGTCCGAGAAGGACAAACTTTGCTGCATGCAGGCAAAACCAGTGAAGCTTCTGATGAACCTATGGGATGGCCTGTTAATTTAACATGAAGGTGATACCCCTGTAATGAGCTAGTTATTAATCGGAAAGGAGCAAAGATATTATGGGCATGTCATTTGGGCAGTTTCAACAGGAAGCTGCAACTTTACACTTCCCAGGGAACCACTGGCCTATTCCCTGAAAAACACTTGGGAAAGAGATGCCACAAAGGGAAGGAGGTAGATGCATGCCCTGCTAAAGTTGGGTGACCTGGGGAAGGTACCTGCCTGTCAGTCAAAGCTGGGGACAGAGATCATTGGCCAGAATGGACGTGGCTACTGCAAGCATGTGAAAATTTGGGAATACATAATCTCCTAAAGAAAGGAGTTCTCTCTCCCTTGTTGCTCTTGGCATGCTCTCTTTGCTCTCTGTCGTTTGCCCATGTGGCCCATGGCCATGTGGAGCCCCACGTGCAATGAACTGATGGAAAACAGCTAGCCTGATGCAGCATTGGACTGGGTACATATGGAACCAACACTCTGGACACTAGCTCTGATTTTTAGGTCTACTGAAGCCCAGCTACACTTCTATGACTGGACTAAGGGAAATGGGACTTTGAAAACCAAGAGGTGTAATTTCTTGGAAATAAAGCTTTCTTTCATATTGCATCCTCTGGTGTGAGTCTCAGAAAATTCCCTTTCTTGGGATATTTCATGGACTCTGCTCCCAGTAGCATCCAGGGGAGTTGAGACATTTTTTTCTGGTAGCTATCCTATATAGTAAAAGCCTAATATGCTAAGTGTCCGGTCATCTGGTTGGCCATTCAACCAATCAAAGTGTAATATGCTAATGATATGCTAAGGCCGCTCAATCGCTCACTATGATGTGCACTGACCACCAGGGGGCAGACACTCCAACCGGTAGGTTAGTTTGCTGCTAGGGTCCAACCAATCGAGACTGAGCAAGACGGGCCAGACCTGCCCTAGATCCCTCCTGCATTCCCTCTCTGGCTCCAATCATGCACCAGTGGGGTCCCTTGGCCTGGCCTATGCCCTCTCGCAATCCAGGACCCCTCGGGGGATGTCAGAGAACTGGTTTCAGCCCAATCCTGCAGGCCAGGCCGAGGGACCCCACTGGTACACGAATTCGTGCACTGAGCCTCTAGTATCATATATGCTGAGTAATGTTCCTTCTATACCCAATTTGTTGAGAATTTTTATCATAAAAGAATGTTGAATTTAGTCAAATGCTTTTTCTGCATGTATTAAGATGGTCATATGATTTTGTCTTTTATTCTGTTAATATGGTGTATTACAATTATCGATTTGCATATATTGAACTATACTTATATCCTGCAGGCTGGGCTTCCTGGTCATATAAACCACTGTTCAGACTTTGGTTTTGCAGGGCCAGAGGCTAAGCTCCATAGTTGGCCAAAGCTGCTGGTTTGGCTCCCTGTCTAGGCAGGAAGAAAGATGTGCTTCATGGCTGCCTGGCATCTGTAGCTGCACTTAGAAGGTGGGACTGGCCCTGGCCGGGTGGCTCAGTTGGTTGGAGCATCATACCATCTACCAAAGGTTGTGGATTCAATTCCCAGTCAGGGCACATACCTAGGTTGTGGGTTGGATCCCCAGCTGGGGAGTGTCTGGGAAGCAACCAATCAATGCTTCTCTTGCCCTCTCTCTCTTTCCTCTTTCTCTCTAAACACACACACACACACACACACACACACACACACACACACACACACACACGTGGGGCTGGAGGCTATGCTCAGTAATTGGGTTGGACTACAGATTTGCTCACCTGCTTCGTGAGGCCACTGTAGAGATCCCTGGCCAGATGGAAGCTCAGCTCAGCACTACAGATGGGCAGCTTTACTAGTTAGGATCTCTTCTCAGGCTGTACTGCAAACAAAAACAGATCTATTAAGATCCAATGGTTGTTGTAAATCCTGTCCCCTTTCTCATCTCTATCTGAATCCCAGTGGTAGATCTCTGCAGATTAGTCCAGTGATCCCTGTGAGGTGACATCTAGGTGGGCTTCCTGCAGTTCTTGGGAAGTTAAAAGTCCACCTTGGGTTCTCTTATTAACCACTGAGGAAACTGTAGACTTTGGGAGGACATCTTGGTGCAGCAATATGCCAGCCTAGAGGAATGGCAATGCAGTCAAAATGGTACCCCTTCTCTTACCCTTCAATGAAGTCCTTCTCAGTCTCTTTTGTTCAGTGCAGCTCTTCAGTCTCATCCGCAGGTTCTGGGAATTTTGCAATGGTGTTTTTTCTATGGATAGTTGCTACAGGGCCTTTTTGTGAGGGGGACTGCTAGTAAAGTCAGGAATGACCTATGTTGCCATCCTGATGACAACCACTTTCTTCATTTGAGAGATGAATAAACCGAGACCAAGAAACCTGTTTTATTGAAAGCCAGGCTATGATTCCATCATAAATTAATACCAAATTCCAAAGACAATCTCAAAATTTATGATTATGAAAATCTAAAGTTATTACTGTTCTTGGGAACATCAGCTGTCTCCAGTTTTGTCAGCTTTAGTGGAATAGAGCTGCAAGGTCTTTTCAGTCATTTGGGATTGGGTCTGGCCTGAGAGGCAACACAAGGTCACAGAGTGAGAGATGTGTGTTTTCAGTTATTGGCTCTTATACTCCTTGGTCGTGTACTTGAGTTTCTTAGACACAGAGCCTTAGTTTACACATATACATAATAGGGTTTACACATATCTATATTGGTGTTTGATCAACACCTGGGCGCCATAACCTACCCCATTTGACACTTACAAAATTAGCCATCATAGGGGTGATGATATTAACCTCACCATATTCATGAGGATTAGATGAAATCATGACATTTAAAAAATTAGCATAGTGTTTGGGACATAGTAGCTACTCAGTAAATGACAGTTATAAATATTACTAGAGGCCTGGTGCACAAAAATTTGTGCACTCGGGGGTAGGGGGTCCCTCAGCCCAGCCTGTGCCCTCTCGCAGTCTGGGACCCCTCAGAGGTGACCACTTGCTGGATTAGGCCTGCTCCCTGGGGGATTGGGCCTAAGCTGGCAATCAGACATCCCTCTGGCAGCCCGGCAGCCCTTGGGGGATGCCCACTTGCCAGCAGGGAGCAGACCTAAGTTGCAGTCGGACATCGTTAGCACTGCTGAGGAGGCAGGAGAGGCTCCCACCACCACCGCTGTACTGGCAGCCATCAGCTTGGCTTGTGGCTGAGCAGAGCTCCCCCATGTGGGAGCGCACGGACCACCAGAGGGCAGCTCCTGCATTGAGCGCCTGCCCCCTGGTGGTCAGTGTGTGTCATAGTGACCAGTCATTCCCAGTCTTTCTGCTGTTAGGGTCAGTTTGCATATTACCCTTTTACTATATAGGATAGAGGCCTGGTGCATGGGTGGGGGCCGGCTGGTTTGCCCTGAAGGGTGTCCCGGATCAGGGTGGGGGTCCCGCTTGGGTGCCTGGCCAGCCTGGGTGAGGGGCTGATGGCTGTTTTCAGGCTGCCCGCACCCCCTTTAGGGTGGGGGTCCCCACTGTGGTGCCTGGCCAGCCTGGATGAGGGGATGATGGCTGTTTGCAGCTGGTCACACCCCCTTCAGTCCAGCTCTGAGGCCCAGCTCCAGCTCTGAGGCAGTGGCTGGCTGAAAGCAGGTATCTGGGTTTGTTTAGATTCTATAATTGAAACTCTATTGCCATCACTGGCGCTCTAAACTCTGAGCTTGCAGATGGCTGAAAGCAGTTTTCTGGGTTAGTTTAGCTTCTATAATTGCAACATTGTTGCATCCGGAGCTCAGAGCTGGGCTGCAGCAGGCGGGGAACCTTGGCTTCCTCTATCACTGGAGCAAGCAAGCCTCCTGTTCGCTTTAGCTGCCTGGCTGCCGGCCGCCATCTTGGTTGGCAGTTAATTTGCATATCTTGCTGATTAGCCAATGGGAAGGGTAGCGAAGTTACGGTTAATTACCATGTTTCTCTATTATTAGATAGGATGATTGTTACCACTGTTAGTTATTTCCATGAAATCTATGAGTTTATGGTCAACCTAATGTGTAAGTTTCAAGAGTAGTTCTTAGTTTGTGATTGTATTTGAACAGATGCTAACTTTTGCTTCAATGAAAGTCCTATCTGTTTTATAGCTTTATAAAATCTTTTGACAAACATGTTAAGAAAAATTTGCTTATATGTTCTTAGAGAATATTACATTTCTAAAGTCTGGAAAAATATGAGTGATAGTGGAAAACATTGAATGCCCAATAAAATTTTAAAGGGAGAAAGACACATTTCTGTTCTGTAACTGAAGCAGATTTCATGAGAAAATTGCCAAGTTTTGACTATTAAAAACTATATAAGTGAAAAATGCCTTTGAAAATGAATGTAAAATATTAAGAAATTTCATTATCCCTGAGGCCATACATTAAAGTTTCAAGATACCACTGGGATAATGTGGTAAGTAGCAAGTTCCTACTGCTCCTTTGCTGGGAGCGGGGGGGTGGGGGTGAAAACAAATCTTTGCTGGAAAAGTAGAGTGAAATATAAGTGAAGAATACAATGATTTGGTTATGAAATATAGAACAAGCAATTGGGTACATATGTGCTTGGCCACAATTTAACAGTGAACCCATCTGTGGCAAACATGAAAGCAAATTCTAGAGAGAGACCCCAGAAAGCATCTCTTTTACTTTTTAGAAAGCAAAGCCTTTCAAATCATGAAATTAAGGGTAAGAAGTAATGACTTTAGATGAGGTGCTGACATTTCAGATGGGGATTTAAGCTTTTCCTTCCCCCTCTCTCCTCTGCCTTCCTTTGGTTAATAGATTGTGCACTTTAAAAACATGTCAGTTTAAAGAACATTTTAAAAATATGTCTTGCTTTTCTATCCTGAATTCAGTGAAAAAGATGGCATTTAGAAACATAAGCATCACTTTGTCTTTTATACAAATTCATATAAATTATGTAATTTTGCAGAAAGTAGAAAAAAGAAAAAGCAGGACAAAACCAAAATAAAACTTCACATTGTTGCTTTCCTCATTTTTAAAATATTGCCAGAAAAAAATTAAGAATCAGTGTAACTCATATCTTGGATTTCATGGTGCTCTTTAGTATTGGCTATTGAATGTGTGTGTGTGTGTGTGTGTGTGTGTGTGTGTATTGTCCCACAAAATGCATACATGCTTTAACAGCTGAGAGCTAAACTTTGAAAATGAAATGTATTTTAATAAACACTGCCTTTGTAATTATTCAAAGTGTGTGAATACAGTTTTTTGGGTCTCTCTCTCTCTCTCTCTCTCTCTCTCTCTCATTGTTGTGCTTAATGATTGGATGATTGAACACCACTTCACATACAGTCAAATTATTGAACTTAACCTCATTTTCCCCATTAATACATATGTGAAAGTTAACTGGCTAAAGCTCAAAGATACAAAATTGAATAAGGTTTATGTCATATACCATGTGATATAGAGCATGTCTCAAAGTCTCTAAACATCTGTTTCCTCATCTGTAAAATGGGAATAAAGTCTTCCATTGCTATCTCACATTGAGAGAGTTAAATTATAAAATACTTTGTTAGCTATAAAGCCCTGTAAAAGCCTAAGCTATTCTTGGCATTCTAATTGTGGTAAAGACATGCAAAGTGCTCTGGGATGCAAAGATACATAAAGCCCTGTTCTTAACTATCTGGACGTTTACAGTTCAGTAAGAGAGGAACATAAACAACGACAGCCCTGAGCTGTATGTCATGCAAGTCATATGACCAGTAGGGGTGATTGTGGGAAGGAAGGACTTTGAAGGAAGAGATCACTTTTGTTTAGAAAGCTTGTGACGGCTTCTATGGAAGATGGTGATGCTAAACCACACTCGAGCTATGGACAGGTATTTATTGAGTGCTTACAATGGACTCACGGTGCTTGGCCCAGCACTTACTAAGAGCTTTACATTGATTGCCTCATTTAATCATTAAAAATTTAATGAGTATAGCACTGTTGTTATCTCTACCTTACAAATAGGAAACATGTTCTGAGAGGTGAAGTGACTTTCCAATGTCACATAGGAAGTTGCTGGATTGGGACTTGAAGCCACATGTACCAGTCATGATTCCAGTCACCATGCACAGACAGTAGGAAACTGGAATTCGTGCTTGGACAGAACCCGTAAAAATGGTGGTCCCCATCACAATCTTCTCTCCCTCGTGGGCATAAGCTATGTGTCTTGCTATGTGTCTTTACACTTTCTCCCACATAAAAAGCAGGCATACAGCTCTAAACTTGACTCTGATTTCAGCCATGTGCTTGCGTGGGTCAACAGCATGAGATGAACACTGTGCGCTTCTGAGGCTAGGCTTCAAAAAGCCTTGCGTTTTCTGTTTGCTCCCTGGTGCTCCTGCATTGCCATGAGGACTGCTTGAGCTACCTCAAGCTCCCAGAGGAGAGTGAGAGAAGTGTGGAGCAGAGATGCCTACAACCACGCCAACCCTCAGCCAACTCACAGATGCGTGAGTGAACCTAGCTAAGATCAATCAACTGGTACATCCATGGTTTTTGGTTTTGTTTTAAGTCACTTAATTATGGGGTGTGTTAGTAATAGCTAACTGAAACAGTTTAAAAAACATGTTAATATGTGATTTTTCATATTATAAAAGTAATATTTTTTATAGAATTAGAAGGAACAAATGATGTGTCTAAACAAGAGAAACAACTGCCAAATCCCATCACCCCAAAGTAAACATCTATATAATAAAAGCCCAGCGACCATTATGGCAGAACGACCAGAATGACCAGGATGACCGGTGGCTATGACACCCACTGCGGCAGCCAAGTGGCCTGATCTGGGCCCCAATCAGACCCCCTAACCACCTGCGGCCCCTCCCCCTGACCAGCCCGGCCCCTGATGGCTGCCCCCCTCCCACCCTTGTTGGGAGGGGGGTGGCTAGCCAACTGCCTTGGCTGGCAGAAATTTGGGGTCTGGGGACCTTGGAGGTGCTCGGTCTCAGGCAGCTGTGCTGGACCTGGATCAGGACACCCGAGTTGGAGATGGGGTGGGGAGGCTTACCTGGTGGCCGCTGAAGTCCCCACAGGCCGTGCATAGCAGCTGGGTGTCTGGCCCTGGTCGGAGCAGTGGGGTGGTGGCACCCAGGAGCCAGGAGGCGTGAGGCCTGACCTGGGTGCTTACTCTGCCCACATGGGCCCATCAGCACCAGCAGGTGGGGCATGGTGCACTGCGAGTCGCTGGGGTTACATAGCCAACCAAAGGGAAAGCAAGCTGGGCGGGTGAGGCCCTTGGTGAGCTGGAGTCCCGAGCAGCGTGGGTGGGACTGGAATGCACACATGCCCTCATTGGCCACGCCCACTGACCCAAAAGGATTTCAGAACTCATGTGGGGTGGGCAGGGTTGGAGCTGGAAACCCTGGCGGAGTGGGCAGGGCTACAGACCCCTGCCTTTTCTGCCTTGGCCTTGGAATTCTGTGGGTGACCAGTGTACTGGCTACCAGCACGTCAGAGGTCAGCTCTGCTTCAAGAGAGAGGACCTGGCAGAAAGTGGCAAAGTCACAAGGAGAGATGGGAAATGTTGTGGCCATCTTTGGGAAACACAGCTGCCACGGTATTCAGGAACTATGAACAGATAATAATCTTTGGTCTCCGGTCTATAGAAGAGGAAGCTGAGACTCAAAGAAGGGAGCCTTCCGCAACACCTCACCCACTTCTCAGACCTGACGCTGTGCAGCATTGTTTTCATTGAAAGTAGAGGATCCAAAATATTTTTAGATCTTTGCTTTTTAGGCAGGAAAGAATTTAGCACAGGGAATTGGTGCTTGGGAAATCATTGGAAAGCTGGAGGAGTGGGTATTAGGCTGGGCCCCCAGGAAAGACTCTCTGGCCAGTGGAAGGAGCTGCCCCCTCAGCCACAATTGAATTCTAGGACACTCTGGAACAGCTGCTGCCCCGCAAGTGCCCTCCAGCTCCCACAAAACAGGTCACTGGGCACTGCCTCTGCCACAACTGCCTGTGCAGAGCCTGGATTCTGCTGCAGAAAACCTCCACATCTCTGCAAACATGGTCACCAGCAGCAAACAGCCCAAACTGTGGGAAGATGCCTCTGCCCCACTTCTGCCTTCAAAATATTGTGCCAGTGCATCCAATCAGCAGAAACGAATTCATATCCAGAAACCTAGCTGCAAAGGAGTTTGGGCAGTTGTATAGTTTAATGCAACATTATTAAACAAAAACCAATGTGCAGCCAGAGTCTTATTCTCTTCTAAATGCAAGTGATAGGCCATTAGAACCATCTGCAGATGTTTTGAAATACATGCAAATATTCTTAAAGGGGATGTTATAAAGGAGGCATTAGACCATTGGCCCCAGGGCCGATCAGGGCCGGCCCGGGGGAGGTTGGCCGTGGGAGCACAATGACCACCTGGCCGGTGAGGGGGGAGGGACCCCACTTGTGCACAAATTCATGCACCAGGCCTCTAGTTGTGATATAAAAAGATTAATGCATGTATACCATTTTCTATGTATTAGGCATTCTCCAAAAAACTTTTCATGTACTAAAGCCTTTAATACTCGTACAGCCCTGTATAGATTATAGGCTAGATTTTAAGAATGGGGAAATGGAATAATAAAACATTTAAGTAACTTGGATTTAAACCCAGAAAGCATGGTTCCAGCAGTGCTTTCAGAACTCTGTTGCATGAGCCTCTCTGACAAGCTCAGGCACTGTATTTCTTTCTGGTCTATTATTATTGTCCCTTGACCTCCATTTATCACTATACCACAGTGGTTCTCAACCTTCCTAATGCCGCGACCCTTTAATATAGTTCCTCATGTTGTGGTGACCCCCAATTTCATTGTTACAAATTGAACGTAATTAAAGCATAGTGATTAATCACAAAAACAATATGTAATTATATATATGTTTTCCGATGGTCTTAGGCGACTCCTGTGAAAGGGTTGTTCGACCCCCAAAGGGGTTGTGACCCACAGGTTGAGAACCACTGCTATACCACATAGAATGTGGGTGGGGGGAGATGAAGGGATTGCATTCAACAGAATGAGCAAAGGACTGACACAGGGCGATGGAGAGTCTTGTGTGAAGAAGAGTGGGTTTACTAGTGTGCCCGGAGCCAAGATGATGAGCTCATTCAGTTACCTCTGGGAAAAGTTTATCTCACCGTTAAAAATACACATAATTTTGACGTTTAATTGTCATTTCCTTTTGCTCAGTATCCCAGCTTCTTTAAGCCCAGGGATTTGAAAACCCAGCTTCTTTTCAAAAATAAGCTGTCTCTAGTGGCCTAGACAGATTCAGCTTGGAATGACAACCATGGAACTGGAGATACTTGTACACTCAAGTGTTTATGCATTTCTGCACACAGCCTGCTCCGAGATTTGTTCCTGTTGGCTGAGCACTGCTCAGGAGCAGCCTCGTGTGCAGGTGGCACAATCACATATTAGATGGCATCGCATTCCCTGACACCCTGTGAGGATGGGTGGTACCAACACTGTGTCCTGTACGACATTGCTGTGAGCAAGGAAAAGGCAGGCAGCAAGGTTCTAGCTTTGTTGGATGATTATCATTTGCAGTGTAGAATAATTCACTGACACTCACAGGTATTTCTAATGGCTCTATTCTCCTTGGCTTCTCTGTGCTGTGGACTACAATTTCATGCTTTCATTCGAAAAGGAGCTGACTCCTTATGCTTAAAAGCCAAGCCTTGCTCTTTTGAGCTACACAAGGATGATCATGGGCATCCTAATGTAAAATAGCCTTTCATTGTCCCTCCTGGGCCTCATGCCTTCAAACATAACAATTAAAATTTTTTAACATTAGCTCCTGCTGAGTGAGAAGAGATAGCTGTGTGCATCCAGCTTTGGTTTAAACTGCTACCTCTCACCCAGTCACTTTTGACAACTTATCTTCTAAGCTGAAATTTGTATGTGAAAACTTCAGTTGGCCTTGCAGATAACATTAGTCTCTGAACTTAACCAGTTGTCCCCCACCAACGGATCACAGGCAGTCAAATGGAATCAGCCATATGGCTATTCTAGAATTTCTCATCTGTGAGCCTCATAGTTACATTCTCTCTAATGCGGTCCACCTGTCATACACTACCCCTCAGGAACAGGCTCTCTGTAATTTTCAACAATGCGACTTCAATGAAGAGTTATGAAATACTTATTCTGGACAGTTTTCTAGTTCTTTGTAAGAAGCTCAGGGCCAGTTGAAAAGTCAGCCACACATTTGCCAAATTGCCTACACTATTGCTGTGATGGGACCCAGGGCTACAGGAACTCGTGGTATTATGACCTTGCAATGCAAAGTATGGTCCATAGGTCTGCAATATTTGCATCATCAAGAAATGGTTTAAAATGCTACTAACTGAATCAATCTGCAGGCAATGAACCACATCCTCGGGCGATTTTGTGCACATTACTAGTAAAGTTTGAGAAGTGTGCTTTAGACTTCAGAGCAATACTTCTCCAACTTCGCTCATATTGGAATAACCTGGAAGCTTTTAAAAATCCAGGCTGTGCTCAAGTACTATTGAATCATAATCTCAGCAAGATGATCCCAGTCTTAGTGTCTGTTTGTAACCTCCCGCCCTACCCAGGTGATTACACTGTTGGTGCTGCCATTTCTGAAAGCCAGTCATCTTGTAAGGAATAGTTGAGTTAGCCTCTATACCCATTTTCTAGGAATACATGCTATTCAATTGAAGACACTGTTGCCTTACCCAGCAACCAAACTTCCCATTTCCTTGCTAATGCCTGAAAGGCTTTCTAATACCTGTTTTCCATGAATTAGAAGCTGAGGGGCTGAATCTTCATTCACAATCCTGGTAATTCCATTCCCTTGCCAGTGACTAGCTTAAAAATAGACATATGCTATCCTTCTGACCAAACAAAAGGGGAGACAGGGGTTCAGGGCCTCACTGCTCAAGAGGAGAGTCAGGAAGAGATGCATCCTGTGTGTCCCTTCCAGCCTTTAAATGTTTCTGTCTGATACCCACAACCACTGCAGGTGGCTCATGGCCACGGGACTGAGGCACACGGGGGCGGGGGAGGGGGGCGCGGTTCTGGACAGAAAGTAGGAAAGACACTGTTACGGTCGACCTATTTATCAAATAGGTGGGGAATAATAATACAATGACTAATAAATAATGGTACAATATTAAACTGTTCTGTGTATTCACAACTGTGAACCTACTTTTGCCCGACCTGTATGTAATATGAAAAATCCCAGAACCACAACACGAATCACACTTTCAATATAGAGAGGGACCCCAAACATCCATCTATTCCAACTGCTTAGGCAGTCTCTGGACAGTGCTGTGATAGGTCTTGCCTCCGGCAGAAGAGTAACAAAAAATTTAGAAAACTTGCTGATTTTGTATTTTTGCAAGACTTCTTACTTTCTGTCTCCAACTTGACAGATGAGGAACATGCAGAGAAATAAATTGTTTCTGTCTGGAGGGGCACAAAGGGCACTGCTCACAGACACATGTTCTTATGTACAAGCATGTATGATCCGTGAAGAGCATTGCTTATTTGAAAATGGAAGAGCAAGGAGTGGCCTGTGAAATGTGGAGTCCACATCTAGAATTATTTTTAGGAAAGACTAGTAAATTTAAATGTTATAATATTCTTATACTTTCCATCTGGTGGTAAATTAAATTAACAAATCTGGTTCTAACTTATTTGTGATCATGTCTCATGAGGGTAGATATTTCGGTCTGTTTCATTCATTGCAATATCCCCAGTGCCTAAAACAGTACCTGACACAGTTACAAATATTGGTTAGAAATATGAATGAATATCTTTTCTGGTCACTATTGTATCTCAACTTCTAGCTTAGTTATTACTTGAAGAAGAGCACATGCTTAATAATTGTTAAATAATTTAATGAACAAATTTTTGCTAATGTATTTTACTTGGTTATTTTTATTGGCTTCATACTGAGCACTATAATCTGGGTTTAGTCTGGTTCACCATAGGAAATAAAAACTTCCTGTGAAAATAACATAAATGGAGCCACTTCAAAATAGAGTTGGATTTGCCATCCCAGAAGAATTGCCTTGGACATCTCACTCCTTAAACCTTTGGGATGTTTGAACTAGGGAAAAACAACCTTTGAACTGGGGCAGAGCAGCAGCTTCCAAACAACTTTTTGTAAAGGCAACAGGAGAGCAGACCTCCTGACTCCAGGACTGGAAATAAAGGACATTCTTTAGAATTAACGCCACCATGTCTAGCTAAAGAATAAATTAGTTCCTTCCTGGACTTATTAACACCAATAGGGATTTCTTCCTTTTATTCATGTAATTATTCTCCTTCCCTTTCTCATAAAAACCCCTTACCTTCACCCCATAATCAAAACACTCTTTGGGTTTCTGCCTGGATCAGTTCTTCCAGCATTGAAATTCTTTTAGATCTCAAATAAACACTTGTTGCCTCTCGCTTTGGCCTTTTATTTTTAGGTTATCATTTCTGGCAACTCCTGTCATTAGGCTGTTATTTGCAGATTGACTTTTCTAAAGGTTACCCACGTACCAGATGGACAATCACCACTTTTTGTCCTTTTGTCAACTCATGATCAACGCATTTACTCCTTGACTTTTTCTGAGGCTTTCAGATTTCTAGTCCCAGGAGTGGAGAGAAGAAGCTGCTGATGCCACACAGGGGAAGGAAAATGAGAAAGAGGCTATCACAGCATTCACCTGAGTCTACCAGGAAAATAGTGTCTTTGTGGGGTTCATCTGAGAGGATATAGAAAAGGAATGTAACCATATCTAAGCTTGTACAGCTAACCACACAGTAGCCAAAAGATTGAGTGGACAGGGTGTTGGGGCAAGGAAAGCAACTGTATTTGGAAAGCCAGCAAGCCGAGAAGATGGCAGACTAGTGTCCTAAAGAAAGTACAGAATTCAGGCTTCTTTTATGTCAAGGGCAGGGGGGTGGGGGATTGGAGAGGCAAGAGGAGATTGACAATTGCAGACATCTGGGTGCCAGCAGGGGTCCGAGGAAGATTGTGAAACTTCTTTATTATTAGTCTGTTGACTGTAATTTACTGTAATTGGTCAGGGGGCTCCTGCGATTTTTTGATAAATAATCATTACTTTTGTACATACTTTCCTTATTGCCACAGAGAGGCATTTTCTGGTAAGAGGCCGTGTTTGTAAAACTCAAACCACAAGCAGAATTCCTCTAATGATTAGTATGTCTCTATGCAAGACTAAGCAGAAGCTATTAACCTGAAGGCCATGGGAACAAAGCAGGCTTGAACAAGATGGAGTCAGAGAGGCCAAGCATTTCACTCTGTTAAAAGGAGGAAGATTTCCATCTGCCCTAATTAATCATAAGCCCACAGGATCAGCTTCTTGGGCTTTTTCTGAACTTGGTGAGTAATTGCTGGTGCATTCCTCCATGACTTGCATCATGACCTGCATTCACCATGTCTCCTGTCTTGTTCCTCAAGTCAGTCCAGAGGCTGCATTGGGTGGGAGCTAGGCAAATTGCCTCCGGCCCAAAGAGTCTCTCAAGCCTACCCTGTCCCTTTCAAATGCAAATGGATTTTGTTGAGTGTTCACTGGCTGAGTATCACGTAACGTTTAAACTCAAAGATAATTTCATTTTTTCCTCAAGAAATTTGCAACCTAAATTTATAAAAATTGATGGAACAACCATATTCTAAAAAAAAAAGTGAAGATCGATTGGGTTTTATTAAGTAATTCATGAATTGGGCAGCATCCAGTCTAGCAACTAGGACTTGAGGCATTGTACAAAATGGAAGGATTTTATAGGGAAAAAGATGGGGCAAGGGAGATATTAATAAAAGAAAGGACAGGGTTATTTTTAGATCAGGATGTCATCTTTTAGGGGGGAAGAAAACGGGAAGGTTTGTTTTTGTTTTTGTATCATGCAGACTGCCTCTTTTTTCTCTGGAGGATAGAAACAGAAATTAGGTCCGGTGTTAAATTGTGGTTTGGTATCAATCATAGCCTTTAGCACAAGAGCCTCTATTTAGGGCCTGTGGTTTTCTCCTTAACACAATT
Organism: Myotis brandtii; assembly: GCF_000412655.1. Taxonomy (NCBI): domain Eukaryota; kingdom Metazoa; phylum Chordata; class Mammalia; order Chiroptera; family Vespertilionidae; genus Myotis; species Myotis brandtii. The sequence goes on from NW_005354966.1 coordinate 396,123, forward strand.
TAAGTTTCTTCAGTCTTTTCTAGTGTACTGTTTGCATCTGTGTGTGTGTCTGTGCACACGCGCATGTGTGTGGTTTCCTCCTCTGTTCATTCTTTGACTTTCAATGAGTTACTCATTTTTCTATTTTCTTTATTTTTATTAGTTGCCCTCTTTTTAACATTAATACTAAACCATGTTTCTTGAGCTGTCATAGTATTTTATTTTGAAGATTCTTCTCTCCTAGAATTTATGATATTAGAGCAGGGCATTTATAAACATTTATTTAAGGGGCCAGATAGGTAATACTTTAGAGTCTATAGGCCAAGATATAAAATTAAACCTATTGTTACTTATATAACTTTTAAGAATCTAAAGACCATTCTTAGTTCATTGGCCAATAAATACACTGCAGGCAGGATTTGGCTCATGGACCTATAATTTGCTAACTTGATATATAGAAAGAGCAATGAACTTGAACAAGGTAATGAATAAATGTAATCTGCACAGTTGCCTGTGATGGTGTGTTACGGTTCCCCCTTTCATAAAACAAGATGGTGTGTGTGTGTGTGTGTGTGTGTGTGTAAAATACGCTGCTTACATCATAGAATTGATGGAAATATAATTGGTTGCAAGATAGAAAAGTACCTTATGAACTCTGAAGTACACACATAGAAGTAAAGGGTGTGTAACAGCAAAAACAGTCTTAATGAAGGCTTAAACCTAGTGGACCTCAGAAGAAAGAAAGAGGCCTATTGCTTGGGGCAGATGGTAAATTATAACAGGAAATGGAAAGAAAGCAGAGTGGTTCAACTTGATTTGTGTTCAACTTTCTCTGTTCAGAAGACTGTTGCATGGGAAACAAGAGACTGGACTTTGATAAGAAATAATTGATATTGAAAATAGAATTATGAGAGTCCTCCCCCTTGATTCATAAAATTAATTTACCTAAATCTCTCTCATTATCTTTTGGGACATGGTTAAAGAAATTCAGGCTAAGTGAAATATATTTAGATCTTTCTAAAACTTCCTGAATGAACAAATCCAAAAAGAAAAATAAAGCCACCTTATCAAGGGAAGAGGTCTCTAGAGACATGCCTCAGAGCTCTGCCTTCAGCCTAGTCCTTGTCAAAATATTTATTTGAAATTTAAAATGTTCAGTTACAGGCTTCAGTCACAGGCTTTTTATTGTTAAAGAGAAAACCACAGGCCCCAAATGGAGTCTCTTGGTCTAAACCCATGACTCCTAACCTAAACTGACCTAATTCCAGCTTCAACCTTCTCAGGAATGTAATCTTCATTGGTCAGTCTGAAATTTTCTGTTCAGTACCAATGAGGTAATCTGTTACTGGGGCTCTCTCTATCCCCCCAAAATGAGCTGAGGAAATCTGCCTTATTGGGATCTTTCTCCCACCACTACCACTTCCCCTAAGAGAAGGAATGCTGCCTGAAAAAAATCCTTTCCTTTCTTTTGCTAATAACATTTTTTTCTCACTCAGTTTCTTCCTATAAAAGCCTTTCGTATTGTTTAGCTTCTCAGGACCTCTCTCTACTTGCTAGAGGGGATGCTATCCCATTAGGAATCACTCTATTAAGCCAACTAGATCTTCAAATTTTCTCAACTGAAGTTTTGTTTTTAACCCTATCTTACAGATACCCTGTAAGTTGGAGTGACTGAATGACCTATGAGTCTTTCAGCTCTAAAATGCAATCATTTAATATTGTTAAGAGCCCTAACCAGTTTGGCTCAGTGGATAGAGCATCAGCCTCTGGACTGAGGGGTCCCAGGTTCGATTCTGGTCAAGGGCATGTACTTTGGTTGCAGGCACATCCCCAGTAGGGGGCATGCAGGAGGCAGCTGATCGATGTTTCTCTCTCATTGATGTTTCTGACTCTCTATCCTTCTCCCTTCTTCTCTGTAAAAAAATCAATAAAATATATTTTAAAAATATATTGTTAATTTAAAAAAACCAACTTATTTGTATCTGAGCTAATATCTATTCTGCAATAGATGTTCAAGTATTTGAAAGTAGCCATGACCTACTATGCCGTTTATTGTCTATAATAAATGAACATTCATAAGGAAAATTTAAGGTGTGTTTCCTGTCCTAAACATGAACAGACTTTGTTTGCAGTGCTCAATCTTTAGAATTTACATTGTTCCTACTTAAATTGCATCTCCTTCATTTCTGGCATTATGTAGGCAGACCTGTCAAGATTGTTTTGAATAACAATTCTGTTGCTAATAGAGAGATCCAGAGAAGTGAATGATTATCTAAGGTAAGAAATGACTTAATGATAGAGGACCATATACACAGTACTGGAACTTACTTTCAAAGGAATTAGATTATTTATGGCTAATTGTGGAGCTCAAATATAGATCGGCAGGCATTGAGGTAGTTTGGAATCAGTTTTAACGCAGTACAAGAAAGTTGTTCTTGGTTTTTTGTTTTGTTTTGCTTTGGTCAATGAGTATTTTCCAAGAAAAGATAAAATACTGTATATTGTCCTTTTCTAATGTAATAAAAATAGCCTTGGTTATGACTTAGGGCACTTTGCTTCTAATGTCAGCTCTAAAAGATCAAGGTCACCTTTGTTTGATATCTTGAATAAAAGTAAATAGAGACTGAGTGTCTCCTAAATCACAGAATACTCGTTCAATCTTCTTTTTTTTTTCTGGAGAGTTCTAACAGACAGTAGACACCCATGGAAGGCTTGGCTAATTGCCTTGGCCAAAGAGCTTCTTGTTAGGGTTTGAAATTACCTTCTTGGTCAAAAAGCAAAACTCTGCTCTTTTCACAAACCCATTCTACAATTGCAGTTTAAAGGCTGGTGACTATTAACTAAAAACCTTGCCCAAAAGAGAAAAATTTCCCAAAGGAAGAAAGGAAAAAAAGTGAATGACAAGCTAGGAGCATTAGAATGAATGAAAAATTTGCTCTTCTACCCCTAATTAAGAAAAGGTAAGGTAAGCCAGCATTATATTTGCATGACAAAGATAGCAATGCAAACAGAAGTTGGCTCCAAATTAATCTTCTTTTGAGATTCATAGTTAAAGGAGAATATAAAACAGGACATTTTTATTTTAGTCCCTGAGAAATTTGTGGTTTTCAAGGTTTAATCCTCTAGGGAAAAGAGGTGTGTTTGTCATTCAGACCTGCAGAACCTTCTAGGGCAACACCACTCATTTATCTTTGCTCTCATATGTGTAAACCCTATTTCTTTTCTACTCTGACTTTATAGTTTCAAACTAACAAATTTTTATGTTGCTGCTGATACATAAGTTAAATTTTACTTATCATAGGCTTCCAAAGTGGCTATCTGTGCCAGTATTGAAGTTCAAAGACAGTATAAGATGCTAGTCTATTGACTTAGTTTCTGCTGCAGATGGAGGTTAATGTCAATAACTGATCATTTTTTATTAAGGAACAGCACTTTCTTATCATCTGGTGAATTTTACATCATTTCCCCTGAAGGGTAGTCTTTGAACCAGTGTGAGTCCCCAAGCTATTGGTCTATAGCAAAAGAAATTAAGAAATTATGAGCAAATATTTATAGGTGTATAGCTAACTCTCCATGGTTTTATTTCTAATCAATATAATTTTTAAATGGAGCATGTATTTGCATATCTTTGTTTTCATTTCATTTTTCTAGTAACTTACTTTCATTACCTATATAATAAAAGGGTAATATGCAAATTGGCCCTAACAGCAGAACGACCAGGAACAACCAGTCACTATGATGCGCACTGACCACCAGGGGGCAGACACTCAATGCAGGAGCTGCCCCCAGGTGATCAGTGTGCTCCAACAGGGGGAGATCTGCTAAGTCACAAGATGGGATGATGACTGCAACCGCAGCGGCAATGGCAGCAGCCTCTCCCACCTCTTCAGCAGCGCTAAGGATGTCTGACTATGGCTTAGGATATCCCCCCAAGGGCTCCCAGGCTGCCAGAGGGATGTCTGACTGCCAGTTTAGGCCTCATTCCCCAGGGAGCAGGCCTAATCCGTCAGGTGGACGTCCCCAGAGGCATCTCAGACTGCAAGAGGGCACAGGCCAGGCTGAGGGACCCCCCTGAGTGCACGAATTTTCATGCACTGGGCCTCTAGTATTTTATAAAATTTCCAAGCACGGAGTACAATTTTTTAAATGATCTTTTACTATAGAGCTCTTGAAATGCCCTCCCTTAACTGTCATAGAATTTAAGTTCAATCTCTTCTTGTTTACCCATCCAATTCTTAGCAAATAATGTATTCATTAAAACTAGAAATATAACATTGTTGATAGATTGGTTCATAATTTGCACTGGAAAAATTTTTAAAAAGCATTAGAAGCAACTACAACCACAATTATAATTATTGCTGTTAATTTTCTAAATTGTATTGTATTAAGACTAATGGGCACCCACAATGGGATAGGGGTTTCTCTCATTTAATAATCCCAGACCATTTAGGTTAGTTATTTTTCCAACTTTACAAATGAGGAAAATGAGACTCAGAGAGCTAAATAATGTCAATATATAATTTTCAAAAAGTTAAAATGCATGTCTCTCATACAGATATGAGCAGTTGTTAAAGAATTTTTAAAAACCTCATTAATAAGGGAAGCAGTAGAATGATAAAGCTAGTTCAAAAGAGGATCCAAGAGACCAAAGTGAATAAAATCAATGCAAGACAGAGTGTTGAAATAAGATTGAAAAATAGATACAAAAGTGGTTAATGTCCTACAAGACTTTAGGACAAGGCTGCAATATTTAGGAATTATTTTCTACTAAACAAAAAATACTTTATTTTCTTTGGATAAAAATTATTTTAATATGTTGACCTTCTACAAATTTAAATTTACTTTTCAGAGTATGAGCTGCACTTGACAGTAATTGGAAACCAAAAGAATAGCTAACCCTTAAGCAGGTCTGCTGGGTGTAGGTACAGAAAACTTTTCTTCTAGGTTCTTTGGGTTGTCTAACAATTAAATGGACATAAGCCAGATTAACAGGAAAAAAATAACAAAACAAATTTAATGTCATATGTACAGGAGCCCAATAAAAATATAAGACTCAAAAAAGTGACCAAAACAGGTAGCTTTTATACTTTAAAAAACAACAAAAACAATAAATGTGTAAAACAAGACAGAGGAGTTTGGCCTTAGGGTAGTAAATTAGTGAAGAAGTACAAGGTTTGTTTATATAGATTTCTTAGCCCTAAATTCCCTGTTTCTGGTCATAAGGATGGTTTCTACTCTCTTGATGTTTTCTGAGGATTGCACAGGTGGAAATTCTCCATGGCTAGTGGGAGTGGGGTTCTTGGGGCACCACTGAAATAAAAAATTTTGGAGGCCCCATGGGAGGATGAGATGTGGTAGAAAGCTTTATTTGTGTGGACTTATATCCTCGGCTTCCAAAGTCCCATTTCACTTAAACTAGTGCTGGAGAATGTGCAGCTGGGGATTCATCAGAGCTAAAAGCAAAGCCAGTGTCCAAAGTTTCCATTCCATGATGAGGCTGGTTCGGCCACAGCATCAGACTATTTTTGGAGGCCCCATGGGAGGTTGAGATGTGGTAGAAAGCTTTATTTGTGTGGACTTATATCCTCAGCTTCCAAAGTCCCATTTCACTTAAACTAGTGCTGGAGAATGTGCAGCTGGGGATTCATCAGAGCTAAAAGCAAAGCCAGTGTCCAAAGTTTCCATTCCATGATGAGGCTGGTTCGGCCACAGCATCAGACTAATTCCAGTCCATCAGTCCATTGTGTGCAGAGTCCACATGGGCCATATGGGCAAGTGCAGAATGTGAGAGCCCCACAAGCCGGGAGTCAGGTGTGAGCAGCAAGAGAGTGAGAAGGGCGGGGACTCCTTCCTTTAGGAGCTAATGTGTCTCAGATGTTCCACCCTTGTAGTGGCCAATGACTTGCTCCCAGGTGTGAGCGACAAGTAATCACCTTTCCTATGTCATTTAGACTTTACTGGGCATGCCTCTGCTCTTTCTTTGTCCAGTCCCTCCCCCAGGATCTGTGGGTAACAGACTTGGAGAGTGTCCAGTTATAGTTTCCTGGTACAAATGGCATGCTCATATTATCCAGCTTTCCCTTTGCTTCTTTCCTATTAATTGTTTTATAACTGGGTTAATTATAATGATACTAGAGGCCCGGTGCACAAAAATTTGTGCACTCGGGGGGGAAGGGGGGGTCCCCCAGCCCGGCCTGTGCCCTCTCGCAGTCTGGGACCCCTCGGGAGATAACAACCTGCTGGCTTAGGCCTGCTCCTGGGTGGAAGAGGGCAAGCCCAATCCCTAAGTGCAGCCCCTGGTCAGGCTCAGAGCAGGGCC
>NW_005354966.1:403568-432975 GCF_000412655.1 Myotis brandtii
TCCTCCGTCACTGAAGGAAGCAAGCCTCATGTTAGTTTCAAGCTGCCTGGCTGCCGGCCGCCATCTTGGCTGTCAGTTAATTTGCATATCTCCCTGATTAGCCAATGGGAAGGGTAGCGGTCGTAGGCCAATTACCATGTTTCTCTTTTATTAGTGTAGATTACTGGTACTGGGAGGGTACATTTCATATGGAAGATTTATTTTCTGTTATCATGGGGACAAAGGCAGGTTACAGTATCCTTCTTGCACTGGCTGTTTCTTAAAAAAAATTTAATTCAAAATAATCAGTATGCCAATGTGGCATATTTAGGGTGATGTATCCGGCTCTCCTTAATGGGCAGTGCTCCAGTATGGCATTAAAAGGCTTCACAGTCAACCTTTCCCTTTATTTCCAAGTGTGGATATTTTACTGAAACAAAAACTTTTCTTTTAAAATCCTTTAGTTAGAGGCAGATTTGAAACCATGTTCCTTCAGCTCCATCTGACCTTTTTAAATTGTCTGCCAACTCCCTGATAGAGTTACTGTGCAGCTGGCCGGAGGGCCTGCTGTTGCTTTTCTGTGGGCTGGTACATGTAGTACAACACTGCGCTGCTGGGGATCCCCACAGCAAATGCTAGTGCCCAGGCGATGACTATTTAAATATGGGAGGATTATTCTCCTACCCATCTCCACCGACTCTGTAGCGATGAGTACCTACAGAAGACAGTTCTGTGGATGGAAGGATGGATGCCTCCTCAGAGGCCGCTTACTGTCATCCCTTAAATCCTCAGTCTTTAGATGCTACTTTGGATGCCAAATTGAAAGTCCAGCTTCATTATTTACCAGAAGTCTGCCTGGGAGCCAGTGATTGAACCTCTCTAAATTGTATTTTTCTAATTTATAAATGAGCTATGAGGAGCACCTCAGGGAGCTTTGGTGAGGGTTGTATAGGAGAGTGATTGTAAAAGCTTTACACAGTGCCTGCAACACTTCTTTCTCATTCCTGTTGTTTCCTTTCTATGACATGACCCATGAGTGTAAAACTCCGGGTTTTACAGACTTGCTTTGCCTTCTCACATAGTACACCCTAGAGCAGTGATGGTGAACCTATGACACGCGTGTCAGAGGTGACATGCAAACTCATTTTTTTGGTTGATTTTTCTTTGTTAAATGGCATTTAAATGTATAAAATAAATATAAAAAATATAAGTCTTTGTTTTACTATGGTTGCAAATATCAAAAAATGTCTATATGTGACACGGCACCAGAGTTAAGTTAGGGTTTTTTAAAATGCTGACACGCCGAGCTCAAAAGGTTTGCCATCACTGCCCTAGAGCCTGGGAAGATGTGTACCTAAATGGGGACTTTGAAAGGAGAAACCGGGCATGCATGTGCTGTGTTAACCTCTTCCTTCCTTCCATGCTGCCTGCAGGTGACTCATAAGCTTATCTTTTAGGAGGAGGCCATTTGCCTTCAAATACACCAGTTTCTCTAATAGTCATTTCATTAATATCGATATTGATAAATCCTTACTTTTTAAAGGATTTAAAATCTGCTCAAAGAAGAGTATTATTCACCCTTGAACCTTGTAATGGCCTACAGAAAATGCTATGAAAGTTAACTCTCACTGCTTTTTATTTTTTAATAGTTTATTTACTGTATTTTCCCTGAGCATTACTTTTAGATAGTATAACATTATCAAACCTCCTCTATGTGTTATTGTAAGCCTGCAAAAATATTTTGCATGTAAATTGTCTGACCCCTAGCTAATATTTTATTTTTTGGCCAGAATTCGTGTTCCAAGTTTTGGTCTTGATGCTATAGTTATCGTATATATAAGACCATTTAAGCATAATAGCTAAATGGCCATTTTATATGAGAAATACTATCTCTTGGAGAGACAAGAAAGGAACCAAAAAGAAAACTTTCCCTGCCTTTGAATAATTAGGATAGTAATTGCCAGTCGCTGCATTGACTTTGTAAGAAATTTGAATAGTACATTTGGATTCAGAGAGTTCTTTCCCGATGTCTAATATTAGTTGAGATGCATTTTACTAAATCAAATATTCAAATTTAAAATTCTGTGCTAACATTAGAGATGTGAAAAACAAATTGTTCCTTAAAGTCCTAAAAAAGAGTATTGGAAAAGTACTGGAAAAGGTTGTCATAAATCTAAAAAGACTTTCAAAATAGGACTTCAATCAAAATGCTGCACTTTATCCTTATGGTGGATGTATACTCCACCATAAAAAAAAATCAATGACTTTAAAAATATATAAGTATCTTTCATTGTGGAAAAAATTAAGTAATTCATAGATAATTTCAGTTGAGTGTGTTGTTGATTTCCAATTAAATCCAATTAGAATAAAATCATTTTCATTTTATTACATGCATTTTTTTCTGTACCGTGTTTATTTCAAAGCATTATCATATAATTCTAAACTCTGTAGTCCACAAGATATATATTTTTTAAAACCTGTAAGGCTGGTATTTAGATTGTTTTGGTGATAGGAAAGAGCAAGGCAAAAGGATGTTTTTTTTTTGGTCTGAGCTGATGAGTGTTATATTTGAAGAAGGGACATGTAGTAATGGTCCTGTCAGTAATTCTATAGTTATGTCTTCGAAGCCGGTACCATTTCTTTGCATTTCTGGAAAGCTTCATTTTATGTTTGCTTCCTTTTGACAGCGGTTTTTATTATAACTGGGTTGCTAATAACTCCCTAAAGCAAGCTAGTGGGCTGAGCAATCCAGTTTGACAAATGCTTATTAGTAAAAGCTATACTCATAAGACTACTTGACTGAACTATCCCATTGATTGTCATTAATTATCATGTTTATTCACAAACAAGTTTCTATGCTCACTTGTCACTTCAGCAATTTAGATATTGGATCCATTTGGACGTGTAATGCCCAAATTGAGGCTCTCTTGAAAAATTGTCAAAAGGTACAATAGATTATACTGTCAGTCAACAGAACAGAACACAACAGCATTATATTTAAGTAGTTAATTATTTCTGGAGAAGAAAATGCACCGGTTTCCAAAAGGAATGAGCCAGAAAGAATACAAGAAAGTAGCCAGTGGAAGGCATTAAGATGCATTTTTGAGATTTAAAATGGCACACTGGTAGTCAGTTAACAGCATTTCTTTTTTAGTAAAACCACCTCACCTAAAACCTCAAAGAACAGAACTTATATTTGTTAGGCCTCAGGCATGGGGTTGCGGACCTTGTAGCGTAATGCCCTGCCAGCAATAGCTTTTAGCAAGGCAAGAAGCGTTTATGCTCACCACAGTGGCGATGGAAGAAGCACTGGATGAAAGTCGCAAATCCCCTGTCATGCCCCAGGCTCTGTCACTTAGCTGTGTTCTTATTAGGACCTTGGGCAAGATACCTAGTGAATTTTATCTCACTGCAGAACTCTGACAGACCATGGCACACCATTGCAAGGTGAAATTTCTTAGATGCCAAAGGTATAAAAAATGTGTCTCATTAATCAAAAGAAATATGTCTATTCCTTTGAGCCTTATTTACTTATTTATCTGTAAATGGAAAAGATTGGATTAGATCAGTAACCATTTAACAGAAATCCCTTGGGATATTAATAGGTATAGTGTTAACCATAAAGTTTTGGAACAAATAAGATATCTAAAAAATACCAGTGGTGCATTTTATGTACAATTACTCTATAAAAATAATGAAAGCAAGATGAAATTAAATCTATGATATCACATTTACTCTTTTTTGGGTGACTTTGAGGACTCGTTCACAAATTAATGGTTCTGTTATGGCCAATAAGTACAGTCTCTACTCTCCCCAACCCTCACTCTCCCACTTCACATCTGCCATCAGAAGGGTGGAGATTTAACTCAGGCTGCCAGGGTCCCCCTATCTTTGTCCATAGTGATGGCCAGAGGCGAGTTCATAAACTAAAAAAGTCTAAGTAGATCCTTCCCCGAGAATTCTAAGACAGAGAAAGCCACATGATGGTTGGGTTTCTCAGAGTGCTAACAGCCTCTTTCCACAGAAGTTGGAAAAAGCCTAATGAAGAAAGGAAGCCAATTAGGAATAAGAACTGTGAAGAGGAAGTAATTGCTTTGAAAACATTGTTTGAATCCTGCTTTAACTAAGGCTAAACCAACACTGGCCAATGAATTGTATGAGCCAATACATTTCCTTTGTGTGTAAACATGTTTGACTTTGTATCTTTTATTTACAATTAGAGTGCTCTGACTAATACAGGAGTCAGATATATTAGTAAAAGTGCATCAGCAAGCCTCACATGGAGAAAGTCAATTACACTTTCAAAGAGACTGGTTTTCAAACTAAATTGTCTTTCATACATGGATATTGCCTGGTAAATTTTGAGTTTATTCAGTGTAGTGATAACTAGTTATCCATTTTTATATGCACTGCTGAGCATACAGTGAGCCTGGCATATGGTTATTACCCCATAAAAATTTGATGAACAAATTAATTGCATGAGTTTGAATGTTTGAGTAGAAAAGAGAGAGATCAATGAAGAGGGTATAAGATAGTGTGCTTCACTTTATTTGAATAAATTAGGATGTATCCCAGGCATAATATGTTAGCCAGCATTTTCCAAAGTGCAATTTCAGATTTACAAATTAATTTGGAGGTAATAGGTGCTTTTCCAAAATAAATGATGCAAGCATATTGCTTAGCATAGTATCCGGCATGCAGTAGATGGTCGGAATATAATTTCTATGCTTGTGCTCCTCCTGGCACGTTTTTTCTTTAATTGCTTTATTGAGAGTGAAAAAAGGTAAATGGTTAGACTTGTTTTATCCCATACTGTTTGGTTTGCACCATCCTTGAACTCTTCATTAACTACAATGGGAAATATTTTTCCTCAGTCTACTTTGCTTTCTTCTCTGACTTCTGACTAAGTTATCTAGTGCTTTGTTATACAAAGTGCTGGTCCCCCCAGTGTCACAGGTCCACCGCCAGATAAAGAACTTGCGCCAAAATATAAACTAGTGCACTTCCTTCATCGGGGAAAATGCCAGTTGAACTAAGTAAGCAAGGTGCTCGGTGATATAGTTGATTATTCTTCTCAGCCAGAGCTTCTCCTTGTCAAAGATCAGTAAGGAGTGATTCGTGGATCTGTACTTAACATAGCATTGGTTTATAGAACAATGTCAAGGTGTTATCAGAATAGCCTGGAATAGTCTGAAGACCTGAGGCGATCTCTTTATTGCAAAGGTTCTGCTCCATGGATTCAGCCCCCTTCGAGATCTCTTTATTGCAAAGCCCCTTCTCAGTGCTCACGACCTCCAGAGACACCCATACAGTATGCTTGTGAGGGTGGGTGTTAAAGGACCTCTCAAAGCTCCAGCTCACAGTGGCCTGGAATCTAGTGTCCTCAGTAAATTGTCATCCTTTTATTTCCTCAAGTGATTCTGTCCCTGTTGTTTCCACATGTACATGGCAGTTTCATCCTAGTCATCTCTCAGTCACGTACAATGAAAGTTACATTGTCTAAAACAGCTTTAAAAAGGGCACGTTCATTCCTATGGGTTTTTTAAACCGCATATTGACGTTGGATTCATTTATGCTGTTTGTTCAACGTGGATTAATTTTTCCAAAAACAGCATTGTTAGGTGGGTCTTCTTTTCCCTGAAACTAAGCAGGATCTTTAGAAATAAATGCTCTCTGAGCCTCTCATAGCTCTCACAGTAGACAAATAGCCATTTCTTCTTTAAGAGAGAAAAGGTTTTCTTTAGCTGGAATAAGAGGAAATGCCCATACACGCTTAGCCCTCTGTGCTTAGGGGAAAGTTCTGAACGAAAAGCAATAAGCCTTTTTATCGCACACTAGTAGGTTTGTCCTGTACAAATTGCCCTTATACCAATTCTCGATGTGATTTCTCAATCCCATTATGTACAAGGGAAACAGTCTGTCCTTCTGTCTGCACTCCCCTCCCACATTCAGTCTTTCAAATCTCTTACTATCCATTCATGTGCTTAATTTCTTTTTTTAATTTATTTTACACTAACCTAAAGGCAGTTATTCAATTCTTATAGGTAGTGGTAATGTATATAACGTGTTATGAGATAGTCAAGGAGAAAAACAGTACTACATTTTATTTTTATAAATTCCAAATTTAAAAAGTGCCAAGCAAAAGAAAAAATATTTTCTTTGGCAAGAGGTAAAAAGAATTATAATGATCATGTATTAACTGGTTTCTCTATGCCAGTACCATGCTGAACATAGATAAATTGATCTTCACAAAAGCCGTATAATGTGGGTTTTATTATCCTCATTTTACAGATGAGAAAACTGAGATTAAGAGGTTGAATACTTGCCTAGATTTATTCCGTTAGTACAAGGCAAACCTAAGGTTTTAGCTCATATCTTTTAAAGTTCCAGGCCAATGTTCTTAAATATTAATCTATAATATCTACCAATGACATCAAATGAGCAAATGATAGCTGCATTTTCTTGGCCTTTTTCATTAATTTCTAATTAGTTCTGAATTTCCAGCCTGGTGTTTCCTGAAGAAGCCAGCACTTAGGAATAGTATGTGTGTGCTTCTATATGTGTCTCCATCCAAATGATTGAATGTTTCAAACCATTCCCATGGACCTAAGGTAGAAGCCCTAATGTACAGTTCAATCATTGTACTACAGAAAATGAAAACAAATCTGTATTCAATCCAAAGAATACTCATCAAATAGTACACTTATTGGTAGAATAATGGGAAAATAATCAGCATGTCACCTTGGTGGGGTTTCTCACAGCTGGATGATTTCTAAAATACAACTTTATAGGGATTACGCTTTTCCTGTGTACTACTAGTTAGCTATTTACAATTAATGCCAACTTTGAGAGGGCGGAGGGATTTCACGGCGGACATCTGCTATCAAGAATATACAGGGCTTTCTTTTCCTCGTCTTCCTTCCAGGCCTTGCTGCCATATTGAGAACTTATAATTAGGTCCTCGCACCAAGCCTGCCAAGAACTTATTTTCAATTTCTGTGCTTCGCTATCTCAGCTGTTTCAAACTACATATATCCACGCTGTAGGAAACATGTTATCCTAAAGGTTCCAGGGATTGATTTTTCTGAGGATTTCCAACCCTTTGCTTTTAGGCATCATAAAAGTTAACTGAAATCAACGAGAGAGCTTACCTTGGAGAATCCCATCAGTGATTATGGACATTCAAGCTTTTATTATAAGGTGACACTATTCTGGGCATATTTAATATTCACTTCATCGAATCTTCACAATAATTCGGCAACTCAGGTACTAATGAACAACTTTTAAGGATGAAGAAACTAACCTAGGGCTGTTACATATTAATAACTTAGTTATTCTGCCTTATGATTTAGTCTGTCTGACTGCTCTTAAGTACTATAGTATGCTTCTGCAAAATACATTTCAGACTTCTGGTTTGTCATTCCTTCTTTTATATCTGGAGTGAATTAGTATTATCTCTGTTTTGTGAATGTAGCCTCTAAAATTTTGCACTATTATGTGACCCACTCAAGATCATGTATCCAAGACATGAGAGAGTTGGAACTTAATTACTTTCTACTTTTAAAACACTTATCTATGATAGAGTAGCTTGTTGATTATTAGATTCCTTGCAGAAGAAATTAGTCTAAATATATTTTTATTGATTTCAGAGAGAATAAGGGAGAGGGAGAGGGAGAGAGAGAGATAGAAACATCAATGATGAGAGAGAATCATTGATCGGCTGCCTCCTACACGCCCCACACGGGGGATCAAGCCCACAACCTCGCAACCTGGGCATGTGCCCTGATGGAGAAACGTGACTCCTGGTTCATAGGTTGGTGCTCACCCACTGAGCCACACAGTACTCTGTATTTGACCCTTTCTTTCCCTTTCTCTCTCTCTACAAATAGGAGTATATATTTTAAAAAATGTAACGTGACTGGTTTATTTTGAAAACCAAGTGAGTTTGCTTATCTCCCTGGAAAGAGACATGGATCCTGTTGACCTGGGTTCCCAGTGATGTAAGTTGGTGTGCAAACCCAGCCCACTGTGCAAGTGCAGCAACAACCCTCCTTCCTCAGCACCCAATGGCCACCTCTCCCCAGGCCCATGGTCGGCAAACTGCGGCTCGCGAGCCACATGCGGCTCTTTGGCCCCTTGAGTGTGGCTCTTCCTAAGCCTGAAAAGTACCCTAATTAAGTTAATAACAATGTACCTACCTATATAGTTTAAGTTTAAAAAATTTGGCTCTCAAAAGAAATTTCAATCATACTGTTGATATTTGGCTCTGTTGACTAATGAGTTTGCCGACCACTGCCCCAGGCTATTTGAGAGTTCCTGGGATTTGGGCATCAAGACTATGTGCCTGCCAGGTGACTAGGGGCATGTGGGCTGCGTGCAAAGTCCAGAATGCAGGGGCTTTGGGAGTCCCTGTCTACATCCATGGATGGCCACTGGTTCCCTTGATCATTCCTCCTCCTCACTTTTTTTTCTATCTCCCCTTCTCACTTTTAACTTTCTTACAAAGGACAACAGAAAATGAGAGAATGTGTGAAAACCAGAAACACCTTTGTTAGTATCTTAGGGGAAAATGTTGCTTTTTCTCTCTTGCTAAAACTCTTGCCAATCATCACTTTACACTGAAACTCTTTGCAATGTTTCACTTGCTCACCTATAATTTCTTTTTCTTAATTCCCTCCCTCCTGCCTACAGTAAAGGGCATCCTGAAACATATCAAAACGTGAGGATGCTATTTAGTGTTCCTTCTCAGTCCTCTGTTGTTTCTTTTTCTCTTCAAGCTGACAAATGAAAGCCAGCCAACTAAATTGCTTTGTACTTTATCAATTATGTCTGTTAGGATTCTGTCAGCTGTAACTAAAAACACTACTTCGATGGTTTAAACATGAATACAAATACTGTTCCCCACGTGCAGAGGAAGAGTGAACTGGAATTTCAGAACCATCAGGGAACATGCTCCATTTCTCTCTGTTTTCCTCAGTTCTTCTCTTTTTCACGAATAGCTTTAACTTTAGCATGACTTCTATCGGGAGTCAAGAAGATTACTGAGTAGCAACTGAGACAGCCCTCTGTATTTGTATGTCGCACCTCTAATTCTACAGTTCTAGCCCTATGTACATGGATGTGTATATGAATAGATACTGTGGTTGTAGAAATAATTAGACCATAGATAGATCGTAGAGAATTGGATATATAGAGACATCAGTACATAGACGATAGATAAATGGTAGATAGATAATTGATAAGGAGAGTTCTTTTGTTACATCTGTATTCCACTCTCTATCGTAAGGTGTCACACATAATGAGCCTCAGTATATTTTTACTGCATGAATGGACAAAGAGAGTTACATTGGAGTCTTAATAATGGAGGACTAGTTTTTATTTAATGCTCTCTGAATAAAATTTGACCCCAAACTTGGAGTCGACACCATTCCAAGTTACTGAAACTTACCTGGCTCTGATGAATCCGACTTTATATTTACCACATCCCAATTTCAAAGAGCTCATTGATCTACTGTGTATGTGTGTGTTAGGATCAAAGAGAGGAATATATAGTTTAATACTGAATGCAAACAATCTTCTATTGGAAAGGGCACAAGAACATGGATCCTTTACAACTCCCCACAAGTGAATATTGACTCAGTAAGGGATTACCCCTAACAAAGACAAATTACCAGCTCTTGTATTATCTTTGAGAACATCTGAATATTGGAAAGTTCTTCCACATATTGAGTTCACAGCTACCTCGCTATAACTCTACCCATTTATTCTGCTTTTATACTGATTCAGCACTTCTCTGTAGTAGAAAGAGATAAATGCTAATTGAAGGATTATTATCCCCACTGAATAGCAGAAGTTTCTATCTTTGGATCCCCATTAAAGTACCTTTGCAATCCTTCATTAACCTGCAAGGATGATCCCTGGGGGATAGAACATTTTAAAAGCAGGAACTCTAAAACAGAGATTGCCCAAAATAGTCTACCATGGGGACTTTCATTATTTTATTTTGAAGAAATGCTTTTAACTCCATTTTCATTCCCCCTCTTGCTGGGTAAGATTTAATGAGACCTCAGTAATGCCCTGCATATAATGGCATTTCCAAACGTTCCTCAGAAGAAGAAAATCTATAACCTGTGCCCTAAATTTCTGACCTGGTGTAATGGGGAAAGTGCTGTTTCTGTCTTTCTGTGTGTGTCTGGTTTCTGCCAGGGTGGGGGACGTGGCAAGGAGGCTGCAATCAAAACCTTGTAACAGAGACACAAGATGAACACGATTAATGACGTATGCTGCACGCTCGTGGACTGTAAGAGCAGCTTCATAAACATTTATTTCCCCAAACATAAGAGAATCATAAAGTCTCTGCTCACTAAACTGAACAGCACTAATCTAATTTCATTACTTGCCATGGAACAGTGGGGCTAAGAGGCTATTAAGGTTGTCCAAGTGTGATAATTTCTCCTGATAAATAACCAGGAAAAAAAAAGAATGCTGCTCAGGGACCTGGGAATGGGAGACAAGGGCCACCACGATCATGGGGCTGTCACAACCTGTAAGTAGTCATCTTAGATCAACTCACCCACTTCGTCATGCACTATGGAAGGGCTGCATGCAAGAACTCCAAGGCCTGTGCTTGCTTCTGAGCCTCATTTATTTTTATTAGGAGCAGATGGAGGCAGAAGTCCGCTGAGCGCTTTATTAGCGCACTGCCGTTCACTGAACAGCAGCCAGCAGAGCACGGAATAGAGATTCTGTCCATCTGTTCATTTGCCTCCAGTCTCCCATGGCAGAGCAAGCGATTGAGCGTCAGTGTCAATGAGCACAATTGAAGGTGTTCTGTAGTATTGTACTTTCCTGTAGACTGCATAGTGCCGTTGAGAGTCATTTCTGTCATATCTAAATGTATTTAGCATATAAATATATTATTGTCTTGATGTACAGGATACTGATAATTTGTTTATCACCTGCAACTAAGTGCCTATATCTAAAAACGTTTATCTTGTTTTTGTGCTGTGTCGTTTTCTATATATATTTCAAACAGGTACTTTCTTTCCTTGATCATTTATTTATTTTTAAAACATTTGTTGAAAATATTACATATGTCCTCTTTTTCCCCTTCTAGCCCGCCCCCGCCCCCACCCTAGGCCTTCACTACCCTATTGTCTGTGTCCATGCGTTATGCATATATGCATCCAAGTTCTTTGGTTAGTCTCTTCCCACCCACCCCTGCCTTCCCTCTGAGATTCCACAGTCTGTTCCATGTTTTATGTCTCTGTATCTATTTTGTTCATTAGATTCCACATATGAGTGAGATCATGTGATACTTGTCTTTCTCTGACTGGCTTATTTCACTTAGCATAATACTCTCCAGGTCCCTCCTTGGCCATTTTATAGGCTTGGTATGTTTTGTTTATTTAACTGAATACAAAGCTAGGTGGGTGGAATATATTTTTCATCTTCAGCAGATTTTCTTTTATTTTTCAGATATGTTACTGTGATAAAAAAAAATGTGTACATTTATTTGTCTAAGGAAGTTTATAAAGTTCACTTAAACATTTAATTTTTTTCCAGGGTAGAGATTATCTTATTTTTATATAATTAATTACTGGGCTACACATCATAAAATAGTTTAATTGCCCAAAGAAACAATATTAACACTAGGAGTTGTGTTTCTGACCAAAAACTCAACATCATATATCTTATAAACCAGCCAAAAATATATCTGAAAAAGGCATAAAATATAAGATTATTTGATCACCTAGGATAATTAAATGATATTTGGATGTTTAAAATATAAATGCAGACATGTTACAAAGGTCTATGTTGCATAATAGTGTGTACAGTTTATAAAAACCTGGCTTCTCAATTTCATAATGAACATGTCAACACATCACTCTCACTTTGATGAGATGAGTAGCAATGAAAACTCATACTCTGAAATGATTTTCCTTGCTGTGCTACCTCTTCTGAGGTTAAGTGGCTAAAATAGTATAGGTGTGTGTGTGTGTGTGTGTGTGTGTGTGTGTGGAATCATAAAGTCTCTGCTCACTAAACTGAACAGCACTAATCTAATTTCATTACTTGCCATGGAACAGTGGGGCTAAGAGGCTATTAAGGTTGTCCAAGTGTGATAATTTCTCCTGATAAATAACCAGGAAAAAAAAAAGAATGCTGCTCAGGGACCTGGGAATGGGAGACAAGGGCCACCACGATCATGGGGCTGTCACAACCTGTAAGTAGTCATCTTAGATCAACTCACCCACTTCGTCATGCACTATGGAAGGGCTGCATGCAAGAACTCCAAGGCCTGTGCTTGCTTCTGAGCCTCATTTATTTTTATTAGGAGCAGATGGAGGCAGAAGTCCGCTGAGCGCTTTATTAGCGCACTGCCGTTCACTGAACAGCAGCCAGCAGAGCACGGAATAGAGATTCTGTCCATCTGTTCATTTGCCTCCAGTCTCCCATGGCAGAGCAAGCGATTGAGCGTCAGTGTCAATGAGCACAATTGAAGGTGTTCTGTAGTATTGTACTTTCCTGTAGACTGCATAGTGCCGTTGAGAGTCATTTCTGTCATATCTAAATGTATTTAGCATATAAATATATTATTGTCTTGATGTACAGGATACTGATAATTTGTTTATCACCTGCAACTAAGTGCCTATATCTAAAAACGTTTATCTTGTTTTTGTGCTGTGTCGTTTTCTATATATATTTCAAACAGGTACTTTCTTTCCTTGATCATTTATTTATTTTTAAAACATTTGTTGAAAATATTACATATGTCCTCTTTTTCCCCTTCTAGCCCGCCCCCGCCCCCACCCTAGGCCTTCACTACCCTATTGTCTGTGTCCATGCGTTATGCATATATGCATCCAAGTTCTTTGGTTAGTCTCTTCCCACCCACCCCTGCCTTCCCTCTGAGATTCCACAGTCTGTTCCATGTTTTATGTCTCTGTATCTATTTTGTTCATTAGATTCCACATATGAGTGAGATCATGTGATACTTGTCTTTCTCTGACTGGCTTATTTCACTTAGCATAATACTCTCCAGGTCCCTCCTTGGCCATTTTATAGGCTTGGTATGTTTTGTTTATTTAACTGAATACAAAGCTAGGTGGGTGGAATATATTTTTCATCTTCAGCAGATTTTCTTTTATTTTTCAGATATGTTACTGTGATAAAAAAAATGTGTACATTTATTTGTCTAAGGAAGTTTATAAAGTTCACTTAAACATTTAATTTTTTTCCAGGGTAGAGATTATCTTATTTTTATATAATTAATTACTGGGCTACACATCATAAAATAGTTTAATTGCCCAAAGAAACAATATTAACACTAGGAGTTGTGTTTCTGACCAAAAACTCAACATCATATATCTTATAAACCAGCCAAAAATATATCTGAAAAAGGCATAAAATATAAGATTATTTGATCACCTAGGATAATTAAATGATATTTGGATGTTTAAAATATAAATGCAGACATGTTACAAAGGTCTATGTTGCATAATAGTGTGTACAGTTTATAAAAACCTGGCTTCTCAATTTCATAATGAACATGTCAACACATCACTCTCACTTTGATGAGATGAGTAGCAATGAAAACTCATACTCTGAAATGATTTTCCTTGCTGTGCTACCTCTTCTGAGGTTAAGTGGCTAAAATAGTATAGGTGTGTGTGTGTGTGTGTGTGTGTGTGTGTGTGTGTGTGTGTGTGTGTGTTGTTTTTGGTTTTGTTTATTGCCTCAGGCATGATCCTTACTCATTTAAAATCCTGGATGGATTAATGACCTCCCTGACCTAAGGTGCCTTCATGCAAGTAGCCATGACTTCAAGAGGGAATTCCACATTCTCCTTTAGGTGGCCATAAATACTCACGGTTATCAAATAATCTTAAAAATTCTCACTGAGGATGTTGGGAGCAGGAAAGAGTATAAATTGTACATGAGTCATGAAAAATCTTTTCAGGTAGACTGTGGGCTATGAAATATCTTTTGGAAGGTAATTCCCTTTACTTGGGATGCATTTTTCAAGTTTAAGAAGTAAAGATCTTTAACTTATACAATAACTGGTAATGTGTACTGCAAGCCAGCCAGTCTTCCAGGCATCTGACACTCTGCCTTGAATTCTGAGAGGTCAGCCACTGGAGACAGATATTACACTATCTATATATAAAAAAGCCTAAGTGACCATTATGACTGAACAACCAGAATGACTGGAACGACCGGTTGACCAGTCGCTATGACTCGCACTGACCACCAGGGGGCACACCTTCAATGCAGGGTAGCTCCCACAGCTAACCTCCCGCGGCCTGGCCCGGCTGGCCCACCCATTGGCCACGATTGGGGGATGGCTGGCCTACCTCCCGCAGCCCTACCCCCGGCTGGCCAACCTCCTGTGGTCCCTCCCCCCTGTCAGCCAGCCCCCCCAGTAGGCCCTGATCGGGGGCCGGCTGGCCAACCTCCCAAGGTCCCTCTCCCCAGCCGGCTGGCTCCCCGATACATCTTGATCGCTGGCCAGGTCGAGGGACCCCACCTGTGCATGAATTCGTGCACTGGGCCTCTAGTATAAAATAAAGGACTGAAGGACTATTGAAATTGTGTAATTTGGATGCTTAGTTTCTGGTGTAATGCTCACTTTGATAAAACAATGAGCATGTGCAGTGAGAAAGGGGAATAGTGTCCAGCACTATAATCCCAGCAACATACAATTTTCTTTTTTTGTTTTGTTAATCCTCACCTGACAATTTTTGTCCCATTAATTTTTTAGAGTGGAAAGGAGGAGAGACAGAGAGAGAAACATCAATGTAAGAAAGACACATCGATTGGTTGCCTCCCCCAAGCACCCCGACATAGGCCCAGAACCGTGCCTACAATAGAGGTAGTGCCCTTGACCAGAATGGAACCCAATATCCTGCAGTCTGTAAGCCAACCCTCTAACCACTGAGCAACCAGCTAGGGCTACCACTTTCAATATTAGTATCATTCCATTGTGTTGTCGCAGTCCAGGACCCCTCGGGGTGATGTCTGATTTCCAGCTTAGAAGGAGCACTGTGGCCCTAAGCCGTCAGTCGAACATCCCCCCCAGGGGGTCCTTAGCGCTGCTGTGGGAGAGGCTCCCGCCACCGCCACTGCGCTTGCCAGCCATGAGCCTGGCTTCTGGCTGAGCAGCACTCCCCCAGTGGGAGCTCACTGACTACCAGGGAGCAGCTCCTGAGTTGAGCATCTGCCCCCTGGTGGTCAGTGTGCATCATAGCAACTGGTTGTTCTGCCATTTGGTCAATTTGCATATTAGGATTTTATTACATGGGATTTTGTGTGTGTGTGTGTGTGTGTGTGTGTGTGTGTGTGTGTGCACGCGCACACGCACGTTACATGGGATTGTGTGTGTGTGTGTGTGTGTGTGTGTGTGTGTGTGTGCACGCGCACACGCACGCATGTGCGCTATGGGTACTAATTACCAACCTTTAGCCCCTAGATGCCTGCCTCACCAATAAACAGTGGTAAAATTATATATGAACACAACATATAAAAAAATAAAATGATGCTCTTTGAAAATATAAAAATTTGCACATTTGACCTATAGCCTTAAACGGTTATACTAGACTTATGCTTCTGACCTATCCATCTACTTGATGCCTCATAAAGCTTTATGAGGCTTTTTGAGAAATGGAGTTTAGAATTCTCAGTGGTGAAACTGTCTGTGGATTAACGCTTTGAATAGTGACATTCCTTCCTGTATCACCCTCATGAGCTACCAGATAAAGGGAATTATATACCAAGAACTGCTTTCTGGGGGAAGCACTGCATCTGTGCAGAAGAAATGATTAATGAAGTTCCTGGGGGGAGGGAGAGGGATGAGATATTCAGGGAACCAGAGGGTGTTCTAACTTTCTTGGGTGAGACAAAGCAATCCACAATCAGTTGCTCTTGACCTGCAGTCTGCTCTTGGCTTCACTTCCAGGATAGAGGGAGCCCAAGAAAGGCAGGGAGAGGGGATGGGCCAGAATCTTGGGGAAGATGCTGGACTCTGACATCTATTCTGAAGCCACCTAAGTGATTATGAGTTTGCGATGAGTGAGGGGTGTTGCTGAAATAAAGTCTAAGAACTAAGGTGGTGTATGCATATGCTATTGCAAAACAAAGAAGAGACTAAGGAAATTAGCACTGGGACTTTCAAGCCAAATGAAACTGAATGTGCATCTGGGCCCCTTTATGCTCATCAAGTTAGTAGAGTGCTGGCAATCTATTATTTCTCTTTTCCTACCCCAAAAGATGCTTTTCTCGTGGCATTCAGGCCAGATTAAAGTCCAGTAGTCCACATGTGGAGCCCAACGTAGCCATGCGGGTGTAGAGGGTGCAGCCTCCTGCACAGGAGTCCAAGAGGGCCCGGTGCCCGGGAGCCAAGAGCAATAGGCCCCTTTGTCTAGAAGTTTATATATTTAGATGTTGTGCACTTGCAGTAGCCACACCCATCCTGGCCAATTACCTGTTTCCAGGTGTGATGGACAGGCAGGCATTTTCCCCACATCACTCAGACCTTACTAAGCATGGGTCTAAACTGCCTTTGTCTAGTCCCTTACCCCATTAATCAGCAGGGAATAGACTTGGAGAATGTTAACTGCAGCCTTTTGGCAAAGCTGTGTAAATGGCATGCCTATATTATTTGCTCTTTCACTTCTTTACTGTTAAATAATAGCCAGGTTATTACAAGGACACCACACCCTCCCTTGAATTGGTCACTCCCTCCTTCATGCTAGCATGACACTTCGTGTATCCCTCTCTGTCCGCCAAAGACTTGGCAGTTTAATGTGTTGTCACTGTGGTAGTTGTTCCAGAAGACAAATTTTTGCTCCTTGAATGCAAGTTTTTGGGCTTATTCTTGCTGATAACTCCAGAGCCTATCACAGTGCCTGGCACATTCCAAATACTTAGTTGGTTCATAGATGCATTGAATACATAAAGAAATGAATGGGTGCATGTCAGAAAAGGATGGAGAAAGGTTGTGATTAAAAACGGAAGTCCCATTCTAAATTACTTAATTTGCCAGACTATATCACCACATTTTAAGTGCCAAAATATAGAAATTATCCATTATTCCTTTCTAGGCTTGAGAAAGGTAGTTTTTCTGTTGTTTAATGAGTTCACCAGTTACTACCTTTGAGACACAGCATTAACAAACAGTGAATGATTGAATTCTAATGGCAAATCACCCCTGAAATTCTGCTCTTCCAGTAATTTTTAACACCTTTGAAGACTGGAGCAACGTGCTGTGCAATTTTCACTAACTACCTATCTTGTCATGTCTCCCAGCAGAAAACTTGGAAAACAGCAAGAGTTCCATAAACAAAAGATTAGTTGTCATTAGAATGGAATCTATTCCACTGATGTAGGGTAGGGTGAGATTTGACATTACTTTCTGGAGCTATTTTTTGGCCTTATACTGTTACCCCGAATGGCAGGCTGGAATTCTTCTTGTTCTTGTCTCACGAAGATTGAATAATAAAAATACGCAGACTAAAAGATTTTAAGCAAGAGTGTGGAAATTTATTGCAAGTGTATACAAACTCCTGCGTAGGGAGGGGTTCTCAAATAGGTAACCCCCTGGGGAGGGGTCCCCAAAATGGGAGAGCCCATGAGTCTCTTTGTTTAAGGTTTTATAAATGCTAGCAGTTTCTTTGTCTGTATATGCTGTCCTCTAATTGGACCCTTCCCCATCTTTTTAAAAATATATTTTATTGATTTTTTACAGAGAGGAAGGGAGAGGGATAGAGAGTTAGAAACATCGATGGGAGAGAAACATTGATCAGCTGCCTCCTGCACTCCTCCTACTGGGGATGTGCCCGCAACCAAGGTACATGCCCTTGACCGGAATCGAAACTGGGACCTTTCAGTCTGCAGGCCAACACTCTATCCACTGAGCCAAACCGGTTAGGGCCCTTTCCCCATTGTTTGTCCCCCGTGCCTTTCCTAATTGGCCACTTTCCCCCTTTTCCCTGCATGATATCAGTTTCAAAGCTTACCTCATGCCCCCCTCTTCTTCTTCCCCTTATATTGTAACATTCTTGTAAACAATCTGGCCAAGCTCTGCCTGTCACATATGCTTTCCTCTCCCATGGACCCCTTTTCCCAACTGCCTGTCCTGTCTCTAAAATCCTTTCCATACCATGTAATGCCAGCATGTCGACAGAGATGTTTTTAAGACACAGATTACATAGTCTGTGTTTTGCAGGCTTGTAGCAAAGTTGTAAGCAGCCTATCTCACGGGGAGAAGCTATTTGACTTAATTTGGATTCAAATGCAAGGAACAATCGAAAGACCTCTTTCAGCAAGGATAACCTATTGACGTGTAAGAAGGATGATAAATCAGTTCCCAAAAGGCCAGGGATTGTTTTTCCTGTGAAGAATCTTAAATGAGAAAGCGGGGGAAGAACCACAACGGCCACATTAGTTCAAGTGTCACTGTCATTATCATGCAGCATGTAGAAAACATCATGTAAATGTATTTACAGAACTGTGCAGTAAAAAGGAGCAAGCCAGAGGGAACACATGTCCACGGCCATAGTGCTTATATTTTATGTGATATTTGGAGGTTGTCGTTTTAAGCATTTCTGCTCATTGTGATCTACAATGTTGGAGAAGCCTGTTACTTAATTTATTTAATTTGTACACTTTAATCTGCAATTGGCAATCATTCTTTGATTCAATCAAAATTTACTGAGTGTCATAGATATTAGCTACTATTTTTTAAAATTTAATCTCATCAAAATACATGACATTATATTATATTGAAAAAATGACCCATTGAAGTAAATGTTTAGTATAAGTAGGAAATTTATTAATTGGAACTCTTTCAATTACAAAATAAAAAACCCAACTCAAATGAAAATGAGAATTTATTGTTTCATATAACTATAGCCAGTGGTTCTCAACCTTCTGGCCCTTTAAATACAGTTCCTCATGTTGTGACCCAACCATCAAATTATTTTCGTTGCTACTTCATAACTGTAATGTTGCTACTGTTATGAATCGTAATGTAAATATCTGATA
Source organism: Myotis brandtii (assembly GCF_000412655.1). Lineage (NCBI taxonomy): Eukaryota > Metazoa > Chordata > Mammalia > Chiroptera > Vespertilionidae > Myotis > Myotis brandtii. Next base: position 422,592 of record NW_005354966.1, read on the forward strand.
TGCAGGATGGTCTTAGGCAACCCCTGTGAAAGCGTCGTTCGACCGCCAAAGGGGTCGCGACCCACAGGTTGAGAACCGCTGCTATAGACAGTTCAAGAAATAACTCCCTTTCAGGCAATGACAAACCTAGGATCTGCATTATCTTTAGCTCTTGCCTCTGCTTTCCATTCTGTTGGCTTTATTCCCAGGAAACCTCTCTAGACATATAGACCAACTCCCGGAAAAAGAGAACAATGATCCCCCAAACTTCTAATAAATTTCATGGAATGAAAGCTGATTAGATCTTTCTCGGATCTTATATGATTTTCTGAGATTATTACTAAATTCTGGAGGGTGGAGTAGTCTGATGGGGCAGGCTGGGTTACATATCTAACCCTTAAACCCAGGAGTAAGATCAGCTTCATCTAAACCACATGGGTTGGGAGTGGGGGAGAGATGCTGGATAAAAGGAATAAAAACCAACTCTACTATATAGTAGGTAGTGTGGACGAAAAGGGGCCACATACTAAACCTGGCATGCTCAAGAGAGGCCTGCATGGTAGCTTTGCAAACTCAGAGACCTAAAGTAACCAAAAAGGAGGGTCTGAAATGAAAACTTTTAAAGCTAAAAGCAGTTTATTGCGGGTAGTCATGTCCCAGGCTTGTCTATATATAGTCTTTTTGCATCTATGATAACTTATGTTTGGAATGTCAAAGTAATTGTCCTTTTTCCAGACCCCTCAAAGCAGAGGCACCAACCAGTCTGCAGAGACCACAAATCCCCTCGTTGTTATTGAGTTAATTGTTGACTGTTAACTATCCTGCACCCACCTATGTAAAAGAAGTACCTCTCTATCATTTTACTGTTTATTCAATCCCAGAAGTTTCCCCACTTTGCTTTTTCTGCTTCTTTAATATAGCATCAATGGATTTCATGTAACACACTTAAGTCTCCTCTTTTGATTGTAATATATAAAATAAGGTACCATTCTCAGGAGCATTATCTCAATCCATTGAGATTTTGCTTCCCAGCAATTGTAGACAGTTTTGGCTCAAATAAACTCATAGAAAGTCTTACAGGTTTGAATGTTTCTTATGTTGACAACCCAGAGACAAAAAGTAACCACATAGAATCATCTAAAATGAAAACCTTCTATGAGCAAGTCATGATGGGTAGCCATGTCCTAGTGTGGCATCTTCCCTGACAAAGGTCAATCTTTACCTTAACTAAGTCTGTCGATTGTCTTTCTGAGTCTGCAATAACGTACCTTTGGAATTCAGGGTCATTTCCTTTTCCCAGACCCCTCCGGGCACAAGTTCCCACCAGAACACAAGACCACAGAACCCTTCATTATTATGTGTTAATTGTTAACTATTAACTATCCTGTACCTACCAATGTAAAAGAAGTGTGTCTATTAATTTTACTTTTTATCCAATCCCAGAGACCCCCCTTTGCTTTCTCCCACCTTCCTACCCATCACCAATGGATTTCATGTAACCATCTTTACACCTCCTTCTTTTATTCTGATGTTTAAAATAAGTGGTAAAACTGCCATTTGCCAGAGCATTTTCCCAATCCATTGAGATATTGCTTCCTGGCAATTATCAGTTTGACTCAAATAAACTAATAAAAATCTTTACAGGTTTGGATGTCTCTTATAGTGACAGTAGATAGATAGATAGATAGATAGATAGATAGATGGATGAAAGATCTGTTATCTCTGTATAACATATATTTATATATAGATAACCTTCTACCAATATGATCTACTGCTACTTAATTTGTAAATTGTCCTCCATTACCAGAAAAACAGAATACATTTAAATCACACAAACTATTTATAGTCAGCACATTTCATGTTTTGAAATAGCCTTTAATTTATTATTTTAGATTAGAAACGGAAAAAGATTCAAAGGCATTTTCCACGCAAAGTGTGTATTTCGAACAGCCTCAAACCAAACAAGGAAAAGGGAGCGTGATCATTTTGCAACTCAGTGAAATAGAATTCTCTAAAGGCTCTGTGAAGTTGTACTAATCATTTCCTGTTTTGCCCTAACTAGATGTCAGTTTTTCTACCTTTGAACTCTCTCCGCACTTTGATTGAAGATCTCATGTGGCGCTTTCCACACTATACCTTGCATTGTAAATACTGTGCACTTCCCTTACGCCCTAGGAAATGATATGCTACTTGAAGACTCAAGATGTATTTTCTTCATCTATTGTATGCATTCTCAATTCATATTTAATACTGAGCTTTAGGTAGCATTAGATTTCAAAACATTATGTTAAATATAATTATTTTCCTTTCCTATAAATCACTAACACTATAAAATGCTAGGTATATTTCTTTATTATCAGAGGACATAGAAGTTTTAGCAAATTCTTATTGTGTATGCACTGTATGCCAGGCATGTACTGGACATGTATGTTTTTTGTTGTGGTTGTTCTAAATTTTATTTTTCAATTACACTTGACATTCACTATTATTGTATATTAGTTTCAGGTCTAAAGCATAGTGGTTTGACAATTAGATAATTTATAAAGTGATCCCCTGGATAATTCTAGTACCCACCTGGCACCATGCATAGTTATTACAATATTATTGACTGTATTTCCTATTTTGTACTTTACAGGCATCTGGTGGGTAGAGGCCAGGGATGTTGTTAATCATCCTATAATGCCCAGGTCAGCTCCCCAGCCAAGATTTATCTGCCCTAAAGTGCCAATGGTGCCAAGGATGAAAACTCCTGTTTTAAAGTAAGCATATTTTCACTGCATATATATGATAAAACTAATGCTCAGAAGGGATATAAATTCTCTTCAACTCATATTTGTAATAAATTGCAAAACATAAATTTTAACCAAATTTTTCTGATTTCCTGCTGCAGAATTAGATGTTAGTTTGCATAATTATATGTAAATTGATCCAGTATTGCTCAACATGATTTAGAAAACTAAACAGGCTGTCATCTAGTTAATTACCACCAGTTGATTAAGGTTACATACTGTTTTGTGTTACTCTATGATAAACCAGTTAGTATGTTTAAAGTCAAACTAGTGGACAGATTTATGGAAAGGGTTTTACACTAAAGGTCTGTTGGAGTTTTATGCTTAATCTGAAAGCCAAATAGGCCTAGAAATGCAGTATCCCTTTTGAGAGTTTAATCAGGCTTCTTCCTTTGAGGACTGAATTTATGGAGTCAGACTGCACTATTATATCCAAGTTCCAATCAGATTTCCTCAAAGGTTTATGATGCTGAGGATAAACTCCTAAAATTCTTTACCAATATGTTAAAGGAACCATTTCTCACCTCTCCAGAAGAGGTTACATCGTAAGTCATATTGGGTATATTCATAGTTTTAGGGGAAGACATACCATGGAGATAAGAATTATTCATTAAAGAAATCGAGTATTTAGGACAGTCCATCATAGTCATTACTAGACAGTGGTTCTCAACCTTCTGGCCCTTTAAATACAGTTCCTCATGTTGTGACCCAACCATAAAATTATTTTCGTTGCTACTTCATAACTGTAATGTTGCTACTGTTATGAATCGTAATGTAAATATCTGATATGCAGGATGGTCTTAGGCGACCCCTGTGAAAGGGTTGTTCGACCACCAAAGGGGTCGAACAGGTTGAGAACCGCTGATAAAAGAGGCCCACATCTCAAAAAAAGTGTCCTTTTCACTTTCTTCAGAGGTTTTAATATCCAAAAGTTAATTCAGATACTGGGAATTCAGAAAAAGTTATATTAAGCACTACAATAGGGGAAATAGCTATAAAAATATTTAGAGATTATTGTCATTATTAAAATGGGGATAGTGTCATTGTTGACTGGTCTTTACTTTGTAGATTCTAAACTCACTGCATAAAATTGCAGAACTTGAGAACTTGATGTACTGGGGTCAATCTCCGGACATTCACCGTCTTTGGAGGGAGTTCTCAAGGACTATGTGGAGCTATGGAAAGTTTTTAAGAAGTAGAGAGAAGTGCCCAGATCTGTGTTTGATATAGGTCCGTCCCTTCAGCAACCTTTGGAAGAAACAAAGAAGGGTACACCGAACTAAAGTAATGTGAGTGGCACCTGTACTTCTGATGGTACTCTTTGATGTGTGCATATATAGGTTTAATCCTTGCATTAGCTTTGGTTATTATCTATATACACACACTAGTGCCAGACTTCTCTGGTCTGTTCTAAAAAAGTGTCTTTCATGGTTCATGCACATTGAATGATTACTTCTATAGGTCTTTATTGCAGAATTAATGTGGGCTAACATGTATTAATAATAATTAGCTACTAGCATGTGTATCATTTATAATGTTTCTGTTGATGTATTGTATCTGTATATAGAAATATAATATGTACTTAAAAACTTTTTGACAAAGAGATAAACACCTGATAAATATCATGAAGCATAAACTCAGAGCACTATGAGAATGAATGAATAACAAGGTAATCTGACCTGGATTAGGAAAGGAAGGGGGCAAAGAGAGAGAAAATGGGAGACATTGTAATACTGTCAGCAATGAAATAAAATTTAAAAAAGACGTTCCCTTCTATTCCTAGTTTTTAAGTATTTTTATCACAAAAGAGTTAAATATTATGAATTTTTCTGTATCATTATGACTTATGTTAATTGATTTGTTTTAAAATTTTATTGAAGTATAATTGACATGATAGTATATTAATTTAAGTTATACTAAATAACGATTTGATAATTTTATGTATTGTGAAATGATCACTACAGTTTGTCTAGTTAACATCTGTCACCACATACAGTTAGAAACTTTTTTCTTGTGATGAAGACTTCTAAGATTTACTCTCAGCAACTTTCAAATATGCAATGCAGTATTATTAACTACAGTCACCATGCTGTACATAATATCCCCATGACTTCATTATGTTATAACTGGAAGTCTGTACCTTTTGTTCCCCTTCACCCATTTTTCCAGTTTCTCCATCCCACCTCTGGCAACCACCAATCTGTTATTTTTATCTATACCCTTGATTTCTTCTTGTTGTTTAAATTCCACATACAAGTGAGATTATATGGTATTTGTCTTTCTTTTAGTTAATCCACTTAGCATAATGCCCTCTGGTTCATCCTTGTTGTCTCAAATGGCAATGTTTTATTATTTTTTATGGGTAAATAGTATTTTATTGTCTATATACCACATATTCTCTCTCCATTCATCCATCTATGGGCACTTAGGTTGTTTCCATGTAATTGATTTTTGGAAATTAAATTAACCTTGCATTTTGGGATAAATTCCACTTGTTATGGTATATAATTTTTAAATATATTGTTGGTTTGCTAGTGTTATTTTTGAGGGTTTTTGCACCATAATTCATAAAATATTAGGGGTATATACAGGTGTTTTTTTTCTATAATGTCTTTTTCTGGTTTTGGTTTTGAGGTAACATTGGCCTCATGAAATGAGTTGATAAGTATTTCCTCCTGTTGTTTGGGTGAGTTTGTGATAATCGGTATTTATTTTTCTTTAAATGTTTGGTAGAAGCCATCTAGGCCTGAGCTTTGCCTTGTGGGTAGTTTTTTGATTGCTAATTAAATCTCTTCACTTATTATAATTATATTCAAAGTTTCTATTTCTTCTGTGTCAGTGTCAATAATTTATATCTGTTTAGGAATTTATCCATTTAATTTATTTAATTTGTTGGAGTATAATTTTTCATAGTATTCCTTTATAATCCTATTTTATATTTGTAAGCTTGGTAATAATGCTTCCCCATTTATTTTTATTCTATTTTTTAAAAATCTGTATTGTTGAAATTATTATATATGTCCCCTTTTTTTCCTCCCATTGACCCCTTATTGCCCAACCCCCGCCCAAGGTTTCTATCATCTTATTGTCTGTGTCCATCCATGTGTTATGCATATATGCATACAAGTTCTTTGGTTGATCTCTTCCCACCTATTCCTGCCTTCCTTCTGAGATTTGACAATCTGTTCCATGCTTCTATGTCTCTGGATCTATTTTGTTCAATTGTTTATTTTAGCGATTTTATCTTGGCTTTTTTCTTAGTCAATCTAGCTAAAGATTTCTCAATTTTGTTGAACTTTTCAAATCACCAGCTTTTGGTTTTATTGTTTTTCACTAGTTTTATTCTACATTTTTAAATCTTTAATCTTTATTAGTTCCTGTCCTATACTTGCTTTAGGGTTAGTTTGCTATCCTTTTTTTTTTCAGGGTCTGAAGGTGACAGGTAAATTTATTAATTTGAAATCTTTTTTTCTTTCTTTATAAAGGCATGACTAAATGCCCCACTAAATACTGATTTAGGGGCATCCCATAAGTTTTGGTATCTTGCACCTTCATTTTCATTCACCTCAAAGAATTTTCTTATTTTTATTTTTATCTACTCTTTGACACATTAGCTACATAGAAGGTTATTTAATTTTCTTATATTTGTGAGTTTCCCCATTTTTCCTATTATCAATTTCCAAATTAATTCTATTATTGTTGGAGAACATACTTTGTTTTGTTCCTATTCTTTTAAATTTATTGACAAATGTTTTAAACTAGAGATTTTCAATAACATATAGTAGCAACTTTGGATGCCAGTCTCCCTCATCCAAAGTTATTATTATTTACTTGTTTATTTATTTAGTGACTGGCTGAATTATCTCAGCAAGGTTGATTCCCCACCTAACCCCCACATTGTTAATTAAGTCTGTATGTTGCTTCTCAGGGAGGTGTGGCTTACAGTATGCCAACAGCAGTATTGGTAAATCTCTGTTCCTGCCTTCTCTGAACATTAATTGTTAAACTCAACTAGTTGCCTGAGATTGCTGTTATTTTCAACAATAATAAATTGTTGGAGCATAAATTCTCTCTGAATGAACTAATCCAATTGTGACTCAGTCAAAGGGATGGTTTTAGACTTCAGTGTTATATGTTCTGATGCCAGGAAAAGTCCTCCAACCTGTCTTCTTGGTTCTCTTATAAACTAGCCAGTCTACAGTGTAGGCTATAAATTCATTAGATCCAAATATGTCTTTCCATTTCCCTTTCACCACAACCTCCACTGTTCTTTAGTGTAGTTTAAAATTAACACCATTTTTTTTTTATTTTTTGGAAATCAAGTCAGTTCCTTTAGAAAGAGATTGGGAGCTATTTATTTTGAGGCTCACTTTCCCTCATGCAAAATATCTGAGCCAGGGCTCTGAAGCTGTGTGTGGGGAAAATAGCAAGCTCTGTGGGAGTGAAACTCCCATTAAGATCTGATTGATGCTGGGGGGAGTGGTGGGCAGAAACCTGAGGCTCTCCAACTTGCCTCTCTTGGTATTGAATCACTTGCTCAGGAGCCAGAGGAAGAGCTATCAGGGCCTCCATTCCATCCATAGCGGGTTAGGCAGGAGAAGGGAGTCCTTACATCCTGTTTTGGAATCACTTGAGGCTTAGCATCAGGCACCTGGAGCAGGATGAAAAGTGTTGAAATTCTGCTCCTGGCCGGAGGGAAGTCCTCTGGCTGAGATCTTAGGGGAGCGGGGTCCTGTGCTTTTAACTGCATCAGTCTGGAGCGCAGTTGGACAGGGAGCAGAGTAGAGGAAGGGAGCAGTTTTGGTTCCAATACCACAGACTCAAGCCTTTCTTACCTAATTTTCATAGTTTATTTGCATAATCTCTTCTCTGGCTGTTTGCTGTTAGGACAAGTTCCAACGGCTTTTAATGATTGCTTTTTGTTGCCATTCCTAGTTTTGTAATTTTCTCCGTTTCATGGGGAGCAGGTAAGAGGATCTCCTCACAGTGTCACGTCAAAGTGGACCCTTTCCTTCGGCATTGGGAATTAAAATGGATTTTTGTATAAACCTAATTGCATATTCCCTTGGTTATCAGGGTGATAATATCATATGTTATGAATCCTCTGTATGTTCTCTTCCTGTACTCACAACCCCCAGAAGGAGGGTGTACTCGTGAACGAGAGTGAAGGAAGTAAATAACTCCTTAGTTCCATCCTACACATAACCTTGACTTTCCAGTCCCCTGTGTCTTGGGGGCTCCTACCAGCAGCTGAATCACAGTTTGAAAAAACCTGGTGGAGATGTTTCTTCTCTGAAATGCATAACTTTTAATGCGAAATATACCCAGGATCCTATCGATTAAGGCTGACACCCAGGTTTTCTGACGCTATTTCTGGAACCATTTCACCGATATATTCTGTAGCACACTTTGGACATTGATTCCTTTCATTAGCACAGTTTTGAGCTGAGCACAGAAAATCAAACTGAAGCCATTTTTTCCAAGAGTGCACTGAAATCAGTTCATATGTGAAAAACACCGAAGAATAAGAAAATACTAGTAAAATTCTCAGCAAGATGACATATATAAATACATATATTTTTTTTTTGTGTGTGTGTGTGTGTGTGTAAAAATGGCTTAATACCCCCAGAATATTACTAAAACATTAACCGTGGTTTGTTGTTAAGGGAATCACTAGATCAGTCTTTCATTGGCACATTAGTGAGGAAAAAAATGGATTTGAACTTAGCATGTTTAATAATCTTGACAGTCAAAAAAGGAGACCTAATCATGGAAACCTACTTTAATTTTCAATGAAGACATAAAGAGAATTATTTAAGTAGAAAAACTAGGGCAAAAGGACATTTGGATACTGAATTTATATTTGCCAAGACGAATCCGGCAGCTGCCCTTCGCACCAATTTGTATGCAGAGCCTGAGTTCACCAAGGAGGAAAGCTCTTGGATCCAGGATATATTATTTAATGGCCAAACACTTTGGATCTACAAAAACTTTAGAGATGAGAAATTAGCAACTCAGGGGACCCTGCAGCTAAGAGAATGCTAATTCACAGCTCTGGTAAAAGAACCAGCAAGGACAGGAAAGCATGAAGTGACACAATCAGCTTAGATTCCAACTCATCAGAAAACTGGCAGAGAGAGGAGTCGCCAGTTATTCCCTTTACTTCCTAGAAATGCAGGCAGAATGCACTGTATTACTCCAGTTAGAAAGCATTAGACCACAGTTAATAGGCTGAAAAAATGGCAATGTTTGCTGAAGAGAAGACAGATAGCTACATTGTTAACTGAAATAGAAAGAGCTACTCAGCCAGACAGGAATCCAGTGTTCCTCTAACTGCAAAGCTCGGATGCTATTTTTTGAGTGTGAGAGAGAGTTCGCATGCAAAAAGCTATAAATATAAAGAAATATTTGAGAGCTATAATGTTTAAGAGACACTATAAAATCATAAATATTTAACATCTTTAAAATTGTTGTTGATGGTAAACAAAAGAAATTTAGATCAAGATCCCTGAGAATTTAGTGATCTAGAGAAAACAACTGAAAAGTAAAAGTAAAGAATAAAATCCTTATTATCACTCAATATCAAGTAATTTTATTTATTACTTTGATGTTTAGTGCGAGTAAAGTGATATTTTAATTCATTTAGTTTTCTACCTGTGAATTTCACCACGAAACACAGTGGCCATGTAAAGCAATTATTTGGGCTGATAAATACTTTATGCTTATTAACAAGGCTGTGTTACAGAACACATTATGAAAATATGGCAAGAGAATGTGTACAATTTATATCAAGTTATTGTAGCTTTTTCATTAAAGACCCAAAGTAGATATTTATAATTACTATATTCTTGCTCTTTCTTAAAAATACTCATGAATATTTACCAAAGCAGGTTTATAGTAGGGGTCAAATTTCATTTTATGGGAAGATGTCCTATTTGTAGATGACAAAAGTGTCTAGTGCAGTAGCTTCTTTTAAGGAAAATATAAGGGAAATGCTAATGAAATATGTTAGGTGTCTTTTCATTTTCCTTACCCCATCTACAGGAACGAAAACTATAGGAATAGGTATTCTGGATCCCCATTATGACAGAATGTAGGATTGATTGTAAACACAGTTGGTATCCTATGTCCTCTGACTTCTCATTTGTTTCTCTGTTCAATTCATTCTGTGATTCTTTAATTCAGTAGACAGTCAAGCATTGAGGAATGAAGAAATGGGGGAAAAATAGCTCCTATCAATTTCTCATTCATGGAGATGATCAACAAATATTGGTATAGGATTCTCTGGACACAGATAAAAAAGTTACTAATTTCCTTCAATGGGACTATAAGATCTGAAAGTGTGGTATAGAAGAGGATACATCTTCACTATATTTGAGAAATGAGAAGAATTTACATGTTGTGGAAGGAAAACAATCCTCAAAACAAAGAGCAAAAGAATATTAAGATAACCCTTGCCTGTGTGGCTCAGTGAGTTGGAGAATCATCCTTTGCACCTAAAGATTATGGGTTCAATTTCTGGTCAGGGCACATACCTAGGTTACAGGTTTGATTCCCAGTTGGGATGTTACGGGAGGCAACCTATAAATGTTTCTCTCTCACATTAATGTCTCTCT